>NC_136059.1:797758176-798163176 GCF_964261635.1 Lissotriton helveticus | reverse complement strand
ATTATAGGTTCTATTAGGGTGAGAGGAGGTCTGCCACTCTTTCACATGGATGATTTCATCAGTGATGTCATCAGTGATGTCATTTGAGATGTCATCAGTGATGTCATTCGAGATGTCATCAGTGATGTCATCAGTGATGTCACTGACCATGTGATGAGTGATGTAATATGTGACGTCATCAGCAGTGCATTGCGGGCGCGCAAGTTATAGTTAGCTGAACTAACTATAACGGGGGAATTTCAATGGTTTTGTATGAGAGAAATGTCCAGCTAACTATAACATGGGTGAAACGTATGGTTTTTTCAGTGAATTTCTAAGGTTTTTTAAATGCTAATTCCTAACTATAACATGGCTGAAACCTATGGGTTTTTCAGTGAATTTCTAAGGTTTTTAAATGCTAATTCTTAACTATAACATGCCTGAAACCTATGTTTTTTTCAGTGAATATATATATATGCACTGGAAAACTAAACACCCACTTCCTTTACAAAGAAATGGAAAGTTTGCATATCTGCAACCTCGCTAATTTTTCACCTTAGTCATCTTCCACTCAATGAACACAACAACCACAAATACACACACCTACTTGCTACCATTCTTGCCTAAGCCTATCAATTATTCTTCTTTAATTCTAATTCAAAGTGCAGGCCCTTTATTCATCCTTCTCGGTAACTACTACCCGTGAATAGCAGTGGGTAATTTGCACACTTCTGTCCTTTCTTGCGTCTTTTCTGCCACACACCGCGACAGGTTTACAAGCCCCTTGCGCCACTTTTGCATCATTTTTCCCACAACCTTGTAAATCTGCCCAACTGTGTGTACTTTATGCACCAGCTTTCTTCCTTAGTTGTTGTACTAGTTTCTCTTGCTCCCACTGTGGAATCCAACACCCTATCTTTGTAATGACCTGGAAATCCAAAGATCCACTTCACTGACAATGCAGTGGGTAGTTTGCATCTCTCCAACCTTTCTTTTTTTTCACGTTTTTCATCTTCCACTCAATCTACACATCATCCACACATACACACATCTAATTGGTGCATTCCTCAGCTGTGATTATCAACTATTCTTCTATTTTATATTCATCTTCAAAGTGCAAGCCCTTTATCAAGCCTTTTTGTTGTAACTACTGTTCCAGGAATTCTGCTCATACACAGAACTGTGCATAAAGACTTAGGACCTCAGTGATTTACGGTGTTCCAAAACCCACCTTACTACACAAACCCCCTACCAAACTAGCAAGCAGTGACTCATTGGTTCTTTGCCCTAGAACAAAAACACCAATGACTAGTCATCCCAGAACATGCGACTTAGATTACATGCAGTAAAGTGGATAACAAAAACACTCTTTCAATATAGTCTTACACCAGTCCAAAACAAGATGTAAATAAAGACACGTGCAACTTTGAAATGTTTATTTCTAACGCCATAATCTCATGCACAATACCTTAGAAAATACAACCAAACATATTATCAGAAACAAGGTTGTCAGCATTGTTACTATTCTATGAAATACAAATGGAAAAAACATCCTATAATGCTAAAGGTAAACAAATTTTAAATATACCTACATTTCACCCTCCCTACCTAGCAAATTAGTTTATTACTACAGAAAGTCTCATAGGATTACATGGGCAGACCCATACCTCTGGTACTCGGCAGTAGTGGATCACATTCAGTGCTCCACAAACTGTCAAGATATGAATGTTCTCCAACTGTGTGTAACTTTGCCTCCACAATGGATTATGAAACGCGCAAGTATCAGAGGTGGCCATAGCTCCATATATGTATTATGGCTCGAACGTGCGAGGATCATTCTGAATAACAGACACGGTATTCAAGATAACCTTGATGTTCCATGCTCTCACTATACACACAAAACTAGCGAGGCAGTTTACAAATCTAGCATACCAAATCATTCTCATATAAAGCAAAATACTCAGCCTTCTCTAAACAATATCACAAGTACGTGTCGTGTGCAAAGCAGAGCAGGAAAGCAAAAATAGCATATAAGCTTCTAATAAACCCATGCTAACTTAACAGGGTGTGAGGGCAACGCTCAGCCCCACGGCACCCTTTCTTGATCAAAGCACGTGATATAAACGTGGGCGAATTAGAAACGCAGAGTCCAAGCCTAAAAAGCAGAGTCAAGTTCACATTTCAAAATAAATTATTCGCTCTTTGATAGAAAGCTGTAGCTAAATAATAAAGAATACGTAGAAAAATCAAAGAGTCTTAATCCAACAGCGTGTAAGCACAGTATGTAGCAACAGCCTCCAACAGGAAGTCATTGTTCTCATCTGAAAACATTTCAGCCATCCAATTCAATAGTGGGAATGAATATACATGTTCCTCAATGACCGGAGCCTATATATCCATCAGAGAAAAACTCGGGTCATCTTCAATGTAACTGCGTGCCAAGAACTCAAGCGCCGCTGCAAAAACATTCCAATGTCCCATTATTCCATATGTCGCTGCTAAGGCCATAATCCCGCCGCCAGAAAAGAGCATGTCATGAACCAGTAAGTGGCTCATCAGCTGGTCATAATCCGCGTTGGGAGACACGGTACTGCAGAGACACAAATCCAGGGCCCAGTCGAAATCACAGCTCAGGCAATGGAAGACAGGTTGAACGCATGTGAAAAAGGAGAATCGAAACGATAATCCATAAACTGCACTCAACGTTGCAAGAGGCAGCGCTCCATAGTAACTAATCATTCGGCTGTGAAGCAGCAACAGCCGGGACATATTATCGTCTTCTGCAGGATGTGCATCCATATTTATGTAAACAAATTAATAAAAGCACACCGGCAACTAATGTGAGCATTAAGCGCAAACCACCAAAGATACTGGAAAAAAATTGAATGAAAAAATCCCAAAAAGACACCAAATATACTGTCTACAGAAGTCACAAGGCCACTGCTTCTAACTTTAAAAAAGTAAGGTAACCCCGTAGTCAAGGTCACATTAAAGATACTCTGAATTAACTCCCCAAAATTCAAGAGCACGTCTGTATTTAATAAAGCATGCACTTCTGTGCGGGTGTTTGCTACATGAAGGACAAATGTTTCTGTACCAGATATAAGAGTGACCTCTTTTTGAGACAATAGCGCTCTTATACGACTCATTTGGTTGACTCTGCTTTCAAGGTCGAAATCGACAGCCAGATGGAAACATCCAGCTTCCCATGCAGAGGAGTTAACACAACTTTTTTTTAATCAAACCACACGCTCAGTTACCGTAATCATGTAACAGATTCCTGCTAACATTGCACAACAATCTCCATTATTTCAAAGTAAATAACTCCCGTTTCCAGTAAAGTGAACGTTGTTATGATAGCAGGTGTCGGACTACCTTTCAAAACTCAGTCCAAATTAGCCGCATCTTGATTACAAGAGCCATGCAATTGTATGTGTCTACAAATTAAGTAGTGATCTGGTACTATTGTGCAATCCTCGCCATTCACATAGACTTCTTTTACCTCCCTCAGACACCTATATGTAAATGGTAATAACCAAGCTTCATGCAGATAAGCGCTCCCTAAACATCCATATCTCCCTATAGCATAGTATTTCATGCAAACCTCAAACTTAACCAGGTTAAAAAATAACGTTATGATACTGAGGATAAGCCACACACCTGAATTGGATCTCCAATGAGTCAGCACTTCTAACCATTCTCATAGCGCGCCCTCTGCTCTGATTTGACAGTGAGAGAGTGATTGCACCATAGTTTGTACTGCTAATTATTCTCAGCATATGCTACTAATACCCTTTGACGTTACACATCGCATCAAAGCTTCCGTGTGACGTCATGTACGGTGCCCCGTACAAAAAATACACGAATGTTTTTAATTGTTTAAAAACATATATTCATGTATTTAATGAACATACTAACAGAAGACTTAATGTAGGATAATTATGTAATAATTTTTTTTTAAGTTTTAAAAATCCTATATTACTTCTATATTGTATGAGTGCAGCTGCGTGCCCCTCCGCCTGGTACCCTAGACTCCACCACACCCAGACCCGGCTCATAAGCACGCGTGATTGTCACCACAAAACCATTACCACGCATATCGCTTTTCCACACATGCTTTTACAACTAGTATGCATTTACCATACATGATAAATGCATAATCTTAATAATGTTTTTTTTGTTGACCAACACGTGTTGTAATGCCTGTGCCTTACGTCCTTCAAATTACTTTCTAGCTATACGTGTGACCAAGTCTGATAAGATCGGAGACGACCAAGGACAAACACCGTGGTATCTGTGGCACGAAATCTCATCGATCACAGAGAAAATATGCACAGGGTAAAATGAAAGTAACAGACCTGCCACTCTTCCACAAGGATGATTTCATCAGTGATGTCATCAGTGATGTCATTTGAGATGTCATCAGTGATGTCATGAGTGATGTCACTGACCATGTCATGAGTGATGTAATATGTGACGTCATCAGCAGTGCATTGCGGGCGCGTGAGTTATAGTTAGCTGAACTAACTATAACGGGTGATTTTCAATGGTTTTATATGAGTGAAATGTCCAGGTAACTATAACATGTGTCCAACCTACGGTTTTTTCAGTGAATTTTAAAGGTTTTTTAAATGCTAATTCCTAACTATAACGTGTGAAAAACCTATGTTTTTTTCAGTGAATATATATATATATATATCCATCCAAAGACTCCTCGCACACGCCCAAGCGTTTCCCAGCAATTACCTCCGGAAAAGAATGAATATGAGCAAAACCCAGGTCTGGTGCAATTATTTCAGTGCTTTATTTTCGTGCAAGAAAATCGCCAGCATGTCCGCCACGACGCGTTTCGCCTCTCTCCAGAGGCTTGATCACATGACATGTTGCATAGCAATGGGGAGGGTACTTATAGTCCACAAAAAAGCGGGCTTTCATCACCGTGCTCAAAATAATTAATCATGAACATGGAAAACATACTCGCATGGAATAATTTATCAATGAATATAAGACACAGTGTTTAAAATTCGATGAAAATTCCCATATTAAAACCATTATATACAGGTAATAAATATGTGCAAATATAAAAAATGTATCTAAGTATAAATACTTTACAATTTATATACATTCCATTAAGTTTTCCACGTGTATCAATCAAAAAGCATAATACCCAAGTGGGTTATTATACTGAAATGAGCAAGTCGATTGTAACAATATTCTGGACTATGTATCGATCTCACATGTGCCAAAATTTAAAGTGCTATTCATGTGCAAATTTCGCAATTAAAAGTGAAACTGGTGCAATTCTAAAAACTATTTGTTAAAAACTACTTGATTCAGAGGAGTTGGCTTGTATAATGCACTTCATATGTAAAAACTTTCTATTGTATGGCAGAACCACAAATTCATTATATACATCCTATATCTCCACATTATGACTGATCCTAATATTACACCCATGTCTCCTGGTTATGATCATTTATTTCGCCTAGAACTATAGACAGGTGTACAAGTCTTCCGTTGCCTTAAGACCTGCCGGAGTTTTACTGTCTAATTCTAATATATACCTCGTTTCCAGGAGTCGTTGCTGTGCTTCCCGATTTCCTCCACGTTTCAATGGTAGCACAGCATCTATTAAAAAGTACTGTAAGTATTGAGGATCACTCTCATGTGTACTCTCAAAATGACGGGCAACTGGGTAAGCTTGGTCTTTCCCTGTGATTGCCCTGATGTGCTGCAGTATCCGTTTGTGGGCGGGCAGCCGTGTGCTCCCTACATACCGCAACCCACACGGACACTGCAGCACATATACCACATAGTCCGTCTTACAGGTGAGTCTTTTCTTGATGGGTACCAGTGTTACTTTAATTGGGACTGAGAAATGTGTTTTGTTGCACCCATATTTACATGCTTTGCAACTAGCACATTTCCTTCTCCTTCCTGGCTGCCAAGACCTGGAACTCAATCCCCACCCACCTCCGCCTTACTCAGAATCACACCTCCTTCAGAAAAGAACTGAAAACATGGATATTTGACAAGCAGTGAACCCCTCCCTCTAGCGCCTTGAGACCCTCTGGGTCAGTAGTGCGCTTTATAAATGCCTGAACTTGAACTAAAGCCCTTGCTCAGTGCCATCCATGTGTTTGGTCCTGTGATCTCAGGGCAGTTACTCACTAATTTGCTCGCCATTGAAGGAGACTTTCTAAAGGTTAGATCTGTTTTTTTGGAAGTAATCTTCCAATGACAGGATCCCCTGCCACCAGATTCCATTTTTTATAGAAAATCTTCCTTATATCATTATGCTGTCTATTAAAAGTCAATATGACTCTGGGCTCAATCCTGGTCTTATCCCCCACATTTGCTGTTTCTTTGGATTTTGGGGTTAATGCTAGGTCTCTCGATATTGCTGGAGACCGCGATATAGCTTTCTTGAGGACCTCCTCCGAGTACACCCTAGGCAGTAATGTTATTCTGCTTTCTTCTTGGGCCTTATGACATTCATCATCTGAGCTGCATATTCGCCTAATGCGCAGGATCTCCCCGAAGGGAATGCTGTTTATTAGGTGGTGTGGGTGTTGACTATGCGCATGTAATATTGCGTTGCCCGCAGTGGGCTTCCTATGCAACTTAGTGGCCAACTCTGTGCCCTCTACATATACCTCAGTGTCCAGGAAGCAGACAGATTTAGCATCTATTGTGGCTGTGAATTGTAAATTTAAGCCACTTATATTCAGCTCCTCCACAAAGTGTTGTCCCTCCTCCCTCGCTCCCCGCCAGATCATAAACAGATCATCTATGTATCTAAGATATAGGGGTACATGATTTTGCATGGTGGCTTTATGTTGACCCTTGATGACCCGCTCCCACAGTCCCATGTGTAAACATGCGAAACTGGGGGAAAAACAGGCCCCCATGGCCACCCCCCTGATCTGCTGGTACACTTGATTGTTAAACATGAAGAAGTTTTGTTCTAAGCAGGTTTGTATCATAGAAATCAGCATTCTGTTATGGGCCGAAGAGTTCATTGCCCGTTTGTTTAAATAATGCTGAACTGCTTTTACCCCATGAACACGTTTTATAGAGGTATATAGCGAGGACACATCTAATGTTATTAGAAGACAGTCAGAATCCCAAACAACATTTCTCAATTTGCGAACAAAATCACTGGTATCCTGTACATAAGAACACAATTTTTGACCCAATCCTGCAAGAAATAGTCTATGTATTTTGAGATATTTTCCGTGGAGCTATTAATCGCAGAGATGATTGGACGCCCTGGTGGTGTCTCAACATTCTTATGAATTTTAGGTATCCGGTAAAAAGTAGGCACTACTGGATGTTCTTTCTTTAAAAACTGGAATTCCTCATTAGATATGAGATTGCCACTTCTCCATGCCATTAACTTTGAGCTTTGGTCCTGCCATACTGATCTTATCATTGAGAAATCGCTCTTTTTGTAACATAAGGAATCTTGCAGTTGTAGTTCAGCTTCACTTATGTACATTTGGCGTGGCCATAGAACAATATTCCCGCCCTTGTCTGCTTGGAGTATAATGATGTTTTTGTTGGTTTCCAATTTCTTAATCAAATTATTGTAAGTTTGATTTTTCTTGTTAATTGTTGCATGTTTTTTGTTTGTGGCAATGTACAGTTTTTTCAAATCCTTAGTGATTAGTTCCTGACACACATCTAACTTGTCATGAGTCATCACCGGTTGAAAAACAGATTTAGGCCTGAATGGTGTTCTACAAATTCCTACATCTTTCCTCGAGGCTACTGTTGACAAATTTGTTGATATGTCGAACTCTTTTTGCAATGCCCAAATCTCCTCAAAAGTTGTGCGATCTCCTGTCATCAGTAATGACGGACTACTCAGTTGTTCTGTCCGGTTCTTCCTTTTTGGTTGTAACAGGAAGAATTTGCTCAACTTGAGTTTCCTCACAAACCTGTATGCATCCATCCTGGTATCTGCAAAATTAAAATCACAGGGTGGGCAATATGACAGCCCTAAGCCTAGGACCGTCAGATCATTTTTTGAGAGTTTAATGTCCGTTAGATTGACTATTGAGCAGGGCCAGGATTGTTCCCTTGGGCGCGGTTTTGTTTGTTCCAGCGCCCCCTTCGTGGTTTCTTCTCGCTGTTTGATTTTTCTGGCACGGCATTTGCGCCTTTGGTTGCGCTTACGGTTTGCCCTTTGTTGTTTGCCTTGCCATGAATCTGCGGTCTTAAGATATCCCGGCGATCTTGACACATTACATCCAACTCTTGCGCCAGGGAAAACCTTGTAAACCCCAATTGTTGTGCCCCTGGTGTATCATTATCAGGATCACTTTCAGCTGCAGAACTAAGTTCTGTTGATGATGCTGAAGTTAGAGTCTCCTTAATTGGATCCTGGCGTGTTTTTCTTACTTGGGATTTTACATTGTCGTACTTCCTGGCAAAGGTGAATATCTGCCCATTTAGGTAATCAATTCAGTCGCGTTCAAATTTGAATGCCTTCCGTTTTTTGATAATATCCTCCTCCCTGCTCAATCTTGTCATCATATCCGCTCTTAATTTAGATGTTATATCACTGTTTTCTTTCTTTTCCATTTGGGCAATTTCTATTTCCAAGAGTTCCACCTCTGACTGTATCTTTAGGCGGTCCCTCTCCGCATACTTGACTAATATCGCCATAAGCTTGCTGGATGACTCTAAGTTTGTTTCCGCCCACTCCGTTAACATTGCTGGATCGGGCGTATCATAGCTGGGGGCTAAGGTTATGCGCAAGCCCCTCGGTACTCTGCCAACCTGAAGATACCGGGATAGTGACTTGTTCTCCCACCACTTGGATTGTTCTTTTTTCATCAGTTTTTCTAATTTGCGATACATATCCCTAAGAGTGGGATTACTTTCAACCTGTGCGCTCTGTCATGGAAGTGCTGATCCCCCAGCTGGGGAATCCACAAAAAGTGCCTCGGCTACCTCCTCTCTACTACGCAACACGTCCGAGACATTGCAGCTGGTTTTGATATATACTTTTGCGCACTGCACTGAAATATCGGGCTTAAGCGTTTTTCCATTTTGAAACAAAACAATGTCCACGCTTCAGTCCCAAGCACACTCCCCACTGGAACGTCTGACCCCTACCTTGGACTGGGTTACCGGGCTCCCATACGATCCTCTGATCAAGTACGTGGCGATTCCTTTCGTCGCTGTAGGTTCTTTCACAGTGCTACAGGGGCTCTTCTCAGCTAACTCCACGCCGGAGTCGCGTAATTTCAGTTCCGGGTCAAGGAACCAACAGCTTCCTGCTGCAGAGCCCTTCCACACGGGGGAATCCAAAGACTCCTCGCCACAGGCCCAAGCGTTTCTCAGCAATTACCTCCAGAAAATAATGCCGATGAGCAAAACCAGGTCTGGTGCAATTATTTCAGTGCTTTATTTTCGTGCATGAAAGTCGCCAGCATGTCCGCCACGAATCGTTTCGCCTCTCTCCAGAGGCTTGATCACATGACACGTTGCATAGCAATGGGGAGGGTACTTATTGTCCACGAAAAAGCGGGCTTTCATCACCGAGCTCAAAATAATTAATCATGAACATGGAAAACATACTCGCATGGAATAATTTATCAATGAATATAAGACACAGTGTCTAAAATTCGATGAAAATTCCCATATTAAAACCGTTATATACAGGTAATAAATATGTGCAAATATACAAAATGTATCTAAGTATAAATACTTTACAATTTATATACATTCCATTAAGTTTTCCACGTGTATATATATATATATATATATATATATATATATATTAATCCAAAAAACGCTGTGCACCTCTTCAGGGGAAACTGGAAAAACAGCCACCACGAACTCTCAAATGCACAAAAGCAGTATTTTATTTTGCAAATATACCGGCAAACTCATTAAGAGTGAGTCTGCCGGTGATTTCTACATAATGCCAGTTGAGCCCACAGAATATTGATCAACTATCTAAATACTTATGGCAATTGGAGTTGTTTTTCTTCTTTTCGACTCTTCTTTTTGATTTTTTCTTATAGGGGGTAATAGTTATTGATGTA
The DNA here is from genome assembly GCF_964261635.1 of Lissotriton helveticus. Taxonomy (NCBI): domain Eukaryota; kingdom Metazoa; phylum Chordata; class Amphibia; order Caudata; family Salamandridae; genus Lissotriton; species Lissotriton helveticus. The sequence continues at coordinate 798,153,136 of NC_136059.1, read as the reverse complement.
TTACTTAACTATCTGATTTTATTGTTTGTATTATGAAGATGATGTATATTAATGTCACATATTATGATGACTTATTTAAGAGTCAAACAAAAACGGGGGGACTGGGGCTATGCAGTTCCTATAGAGGAATGCAGGTCTACCGGGAGGCAAGGTGGAGGAATGCTCCCCAAGGTGCAACGGTTCTCACACACCCCAAGGAGGGTCAAGCTTCATTATCGGTAAGCTCCTTGTTGTGCCGGCGCAGCAATGCTCAATGAGCCCTGCAAGGGGGCTCTATGCCAGAGTGTTTTTCTTTTTGCCTATATGAAGAGTGAGCTGTGGTAGAGGGATGTGAGAAGGGAAGTGAGTAGATTAGAATAAATGGATAATTAAAATAACTATAGGAGCCCAAAACTCGGTTCAGGCAAAATATGGATATATTGGGTCATTCCAACACATTATAGTGTTTATAAGGAAATAGAGGGTCATCATGTTTCATGCCTGTTAATGTCTAAGAGATCATGGCATTTTATCAGGACCAACAATCCTTATCTACTCATGTAGGGATTGTGGATCAGTGCAAGTAGATAGTACCATACCCTAAGTTAATCACACAAATGATTAGTATATCTTCTGGGGACGACATAAGGAGGAAAGAGCAGCGACCACCATATAGCCCTCCTCAATGTGGATATAAATACATTTGCAAGTGTACTAGCAGCCTGGCTTAACTAATTCATCCACCATGCTCGTCCATCGTACCCAAGTCGGCTGTGTGCCTGAATGCACATCCTTCATGGACTTTGAGTCACCTTCCATTGCTCACCAGGAACTTTCAGGATGATGCCCTAGCTCTATCACCCAATACCAAGCAAGTGTTAAACAGGTTTGAATGGCTTTACTTGTTCCACACTCACAGAACCTTCAGTCTTGGGGACAACTTCATTTCCAAAGTCCCATTGGCTTTGTGAGGCCCCAACTACCCAAGTAAACTGCGAAGGGTTCCTCTCTGATGCCTTTCCAAAATGAAGGGGCACATTCTAAGTGCTCTCTGTTGACCCTGCAGTTCCTTCCAGCGATGAAGCCCTTGGTGGCTAACATCCGGCAACCTCCTGACATCGTATGGGTACGTACTCCAGTGGGTCAGTCTAAAGTACTCTTATATGCAGATGATATTTTTCTCACACACAAAGACCTCTGCCAATTTCTCCCAATACTTACATCGCTCATCTTGGACTTTGCTGGGAATCGGGATATAAAGTGGACTGGGACAATAGTAAGGCTTTGCCTCTGCTATGAATGACAACGGCTGCATCCTTTGCTGACTATCCTTTCCAATGGAAGCCTAGTGCTGTACCTGAATAGGGGGCTGGAAGGGTTGGTACCTGATAATATGGACCCGCTCATAGCAACTGCAGACTATGAATGGATGCACTTACGTGTGTCTTTATGGGGTAGGGTACAAGTTGTGAAGATGGTCGTACTACCCCACTTCACATACATTTGAGGCATATTACTACTCATAGTCCCTTTATCCCAGCTGAGATCTATTGACAAAGACATCAAGACCTTTGTGTGAATTACGGATGGCCCCCTGTGGGTCACCATTGAGCATCATCTCACATCTAGTGGCCCAGGATTGCAGATTCTTTCTAATCAGAAGTTCCCTTCCTCTATAATGCAGAATCAGGTGGAGCGTAGCATGATGAGCTCCTGATTCCATGCACACAAACTGCTACAGACACATCCTTAGTTACACACTCACAAACCCGTATAGAAACATTTTGACATATGAGACATGGCAGAGGATTGGAATCCTAATGCTGGACCAACACGTATGACAGGGCAATCTCTAGTCATTTGACCTATTGCAAGAGGAGTTCCAGTTAACTGTCACTCAGAAATGGAGATATGCCCAACAATGGCATTGTCTACGGAGGTTAGCAAAGCCATTCAGGATTCTCCCATAGAATGGTTACTTGCATCATTGTGGCCTCTTCAAGGGCGTTATGGCTGCTGCACCTCTAATGTCATAATTTCATGCTAAATGGCAGGACACTCTGCACGTTGAATACACTGAGTCCGACAGTAGGGAGCTGATAGAGGAACTGGACATAGGAGCCAGGTATCCTAGAATTAAATTCTGTCACTTAAAGATTATTAGAGACTGGTATTATGTACCCCACAAATTACACAAGGCAGGCCTACTTCCTTACTCAAACTGCAGGCAGGTTGTGATGTCTTGAGCATTCTTTACGACTGCCCAGCCCTGACTAACCTATGGCAACGAGTTGGGTGCTCTCACACCAAGACTCCAAACCTACCACTCCCTAACACAACAGCTGATTATATTCCACAACACCCTGACCTTCCCGACCTAATGATGCATGAATGGCATCTCCTCTCTATGGCACTCTCTAAGTCTAACATCAGTATCCTTCATCATTGGAGAGACTCATACACAAAGTGCAGGCTAAGTGAGACATTTGCCTGCAAATCTGTTCACCCCTTCTGGCTGGTAATGGGTGAGAGGGGCCGTTAGGACTCCATTTACGACTACACATGCTTGTGGTCCTCACACCCATGACTCTTCTCTTTCTTCTACCTCATTATAGGGCCCCCTCCTGCCACTCCTACATACTGTCAAAGGTTACTTCCCTCCTAAGTATATAGAATGCCAACAATTATATTATGTCTTGTACACTGTTCCATCAGCAGTCCCACTTATTCTAATCCCTTTCAACACTCTAGGCCGGTAGTCTTCAAACATTTTGATGCCAAAACCCCCTTGTCAACCTTTTTTAGGCATAAGGACCCCCTTCTGACAAAATTTTCTAGAACCCGGTACTCCTCATCATCGACAACCATAAACGCCCCCACTTCACACAGCAAATAATTTTTACGGTGGGGAAATAATATTAAACAGTGTTTAGCAATCCAAAGGTCAGGGAGCATGGGGGCATAGTCAAATGTGTAGCTAAAAAAAAAGGGCCTCATTTATGAGGAATTGGCGTAGGGCAGCGCCGCAAGTCTTCTTGCTGTGCTGCCCTATGCCTAGGTGAACTGGCCAAAATGCACTGTATTTATGAAATATGGTATATTCCCGTCCTTTTTCCTTGCGTTGGCGCACAAATTGCTGCCTAGCACCAGCATATGCAGGATTGTTTTTGTACAGAAAGGGGCACCTTGCTACACAAAAACAACCCAGAGAGGCGTTTTCCTTTTTCAATATGAGCTGCAGAATGCAGCACACACGGAAAGAGGAAAGAATGAGGAGAAATTAAAATATTTCTCCGCTGGGTAGGCATCCATTTTTGGAGCTGCCCCAGATTTACGCGATTTTGTAAATATGGGCCAGCATCAAAATCCATGGGTGTTGTGTGGGAAGTCCACGCAAAGCCCATGGAACACCTCCTTGATGCAGAGGAAGGCAACACAGTGACTTGCGCTGCCATGTATGTCTCCATATCTATGAGGCCATGCAAAGTCATACAGGGAGACTTTGCATCCCCACATAGGTATGGTTGAGACGCTTGTGCCACTGGAGCATCAATAAAAGTGATGCTCTGGCGATGCAAGACTCTCATAAATAAGCCCCAAAATATTCTGTACGTTTTTTTAGGTCTTTCACCATCAAGTAGCTGCTTATAAAATAATGGACAGCGTAAATGAAAAATAAATTTAAAAAGTTATTAATGGGAAATGCACTGTAGTACATTGTGAAACCTCTATTAGTTAATGCACTGCAGAGGTCTGTGTGTAACCAGAGAGCCACAGAATTAAATCTTGATTGGTGCAGTGGAGAATAGTGATGTCTATTTTAGTGCTACGAGGTCACAGCCTGTGACAGGAAGCACTGTGAATATGTAAGTCAATATTTTATACTTGCATTACACACCATGCAAGATAGAATGCTGCAAAACGTGCAAATAGTTTTACGATAAAATGGTGCTTCTAAAATGTAGATTTTAGTAATACCAGAGCGTATGTGATGCAATTATTTTTACATCACTCTCCCTTCAACACCTCTTTAGGGGTACTAAGGGCTGTGTAAATGCAGTTAAAATTAAAAGCAAGCAGTTCCCAGCCCAGTTGTTAACTCTTTGCACTACCACTAAAAAAACACAAAACTTTGTCATCACACAGCTTGGAATGATTTGGTCAATTATAGCCAGAACATGCTCCCAAGCACCCTTTAAACCTACAGATTAACTAATAGTGCACATTTGCATTTCATTCAGGCAAGCAGCTAATAACTATCTAAAAGAGCCTTCCCACTGACTTATTCCAAAAGGAAAGCAAATGTTTTGGTTTGCAGGGACAAGTGATGCTGGGGACTCTACAGCCCCCCTGGGGGTCGCGCCCGACAGATTGAAGACCTTTGCCCTAGGCTTTCATTGCTCCTGCTATATTCCTGATTTTGCATATGGCCTTCTGGGGAATCAACGTGCCATGTATGCTCCACCTAGTCTATGTAATTTACAGGGGCAGCTCCTCTATAATGGCGGAGGAGTGTCGCCCCACTGCTCCGAGAGAGCAGATAAATAAAATGATAATGTTATTATCATTTTATTTATCACTGTAGTCTAAACTGAAAAGCCGATAAGTTTAGTGCGGGGGCCGGGCAGGGCCATGGCAGAGAGTAAGAGTGGTAGGGGTTGATGTAAGTGCGCATGTCCATTTGGCTGGCAGTCTTAGGCCAGGCAAAAAGACATGCACACTTAGGTTTTTCCAACCCAGCTGTATTCTCCAGCCGGGTGAAGAAACAGCACAGACTCACTGTGCCTGAGCAAGCGACAGACAAGCCCGCTCATGCCAAACCCGCTGCTTCTCTCGTGCTAGGTATAGCATGAGAGCAGTGTCTGGATTGGATGGGGAGCCTGTGCTTTGTGCCCCATCGCGAGAGGAGCAACAAGGCTGGCGGAAGTGGCAGATGTTACTTTCTTTAATTTGTATTCTTCGCCCCAACCCTCAGCACTGCCCTACCACTTTAGAATGGCGTAGCCGTCACTGACTTTGCCCCTGGTCTTGGGCCCACATATATAAATTGACCTATTGCTATAGTGTCTACTGCATCAGTTTCTCATAGTATTGCCTTCTGTTTTCACACTTATGCCTGGCTAACAGGGCATTTTCTGTTGTGCAGGCCGGTTAGGATATCTGGCTGTTTGAGAAACTGGTACTTCTTACCGTTTTCTGTTATACTATGCCCATTGCCCAGACACGGTTAACTTGTATTTTGTGACATTCTCACTATGCATGCCTATGTTAATGTAACCAGTGCCACATATGGTGGACTGTTCTACTCCATCTTCAAGTATTGCTTTGTGATCTTTATTTACCGGCAGCTAGGGCGCAGTGGTTTCCACTGTAGACTTTGCTTTGTCTATGGATTGTTTAACTGTACTATGTACTTTAAAATTCTAAATAAAGAGATCAAAAAAATGGATTGGATTTGAGAAATGAAGAGCCTGCTGTTGGACATTATGACTTTTCCCAATACTAACGTCAAGGTCTTCCCAACTCTGTTATTGAAGGCAAGGGGGCCTAATTCAAAAATGAATAGGTTGTGAATGGAAAATAGAGAACTAATGGTGGAAAAGTGTGTGAAGTGGATCAGAAACTCGCCATGGAAGAATATGAAAGTGTAGAGTAGTTTGCATGCGAATGTGCTCGTTTGGCAAGAGTCAAGTTTCCCTCTGTTAGTTCCAAATGTTTGTCCTGGTTTTTTCTTCAAAGAGAGGTGGAAGCGTGAGCGATAGAGTGGTGAGGTTAAAATATGGGAAATGGGAAATGTTGAAACAAGGAGAAGTTATCATTTGCTACCTCTGGAAACAGCTGCAAGATGCAGATTCCACTATTGTTCAGTCGCCTACTGCTGTGTCCCCTTCTAGTAATCATCCAGAAAATAGGCACCATCTAGCAGGTTCAATGATCATGTGTCTTGAACTTGTTTTCGTGATTCCTGCTGTTTGTGTGTCTTATTAAGTTTTGTTTTGTATCTCCTTGTGTATTGTAAGGAGTAAATGTGTTAGGTTGTGTAACTAATTTTCTTTGCACGATAGAATTATGAAACTTAGATTGTTTTAAGTGGAATGTGTAGATCTAAATATGTGTGGGGTCTGTTGATGCAGTACCTCTCCCTGCTGGCTGTACTTGTAACTTGAATGTTGTGTCAACGTCTTTTTAATCCCCAACTCTTACCAACCCACATCATACACTGCTTGAGCTATACAACTCAACCCTGAATAACCATTTGGTCTTTAAACACACCATTGAAAACAAATCCAACCTTTAGGTTAAGATAGCAAGTGCTCTGATGGAGAAATTGAGACAGACCAATGCCCCATATGACCTTTACCAACTCAAAACACTTCGCTCTGCATGCAGATCCTTCATCGCCACAAGTGAAGCCCCCTTTACAGAACAACCATCAACAAAGAGACCAGTAGAAGCAAAGCACTTTTTAAGGCAATCAAGCACTAGGTCAGGCCCTTCCCATTTGACAAATGCAACACTATCAATCACTTATTGACTGGGAAGATGCGCACATTTAGAAACCACATTCTCACCAAACAGGCACCCATACTTCCTCATGTCTACCAAGTGGAGATCTTTTTTCATCCTCTCACAAATTGAACTCGCCATTACTGGACTCCATCATGGGTACCACTTGAAAATATGACATTCTACAATTATCCATCATGAAATCTATACACAAAGATGCACTCGCTTCCGTCCTCATTATTGTAATCTCCTCCCTCTATCAATTAATCTTCTCAAATTACCTCAAAATAAATCAAACAGCCCCATGCTGAAAATCCCACTGGTCTGGCCTATGTAATCAAAGACCAGATCAGTGACCTATAGTTTATCAGACAAATAATATTTAAGAAGGCAGTTTCCATTCAACTACAAGATCAGATTGACAGGAACAACCTCTTAAAGGATCACTAATATGACACATTAAAACAAGAAGACTGCCACACTTTGGAAAGTAAAACATGACTTTTAATTACCAAACCCTGCCTTTTGATGCTATTCAGTCACACTGCAGCCTTCAACATAGTTGACCATCATAAATTGATTCACACTAAAAACTCACAAAGTCTTTTCTGACATGATGTGATGATGATTCACTTGTTATTTTGCCAACTACCACCAACTCATCCTGATGACAGCCTCAAGATCCCAGGAATTCCTCTTCTTATGCAGACTACTCAAGGATTCCATCCTATCCCCTAATATCTTTAACCTCTATGAGTATGTCAATAAAACCCTATTAACAATGCATTATTATCCATCAATATGCAAAAATACACAACTCTATCTGACAATTTTCTAAGTTCACAATATCGAGTGATTCAAAACTTGCCTTGATTTTATCTTGTGATGTATTTCAGGTGTCTACCTAAAGCTCCACCTGACCAAGTCAGAATAACTACTGTTTGCCAACAACACTAATTAAAAATAGATTAAATCCAGGTTCTGATAACGTACCTGGTTTGCTGACAATGCCAAGCTGACAGCTAATACAAAGCTACATAGATTCATTAGCTACACAGACTTTTGCTTTAAAAAAAACCTTTGCGAACATAACTACAACATTATGTATCATATCACTAAAGGCCTGAAGAAGTTCTGCCACATCAACCTAAATTGACTCTCTCTGCAAGACTGTATCATCTTTAAGACCATCTACATCATGCACAAGGAAACCAGAAACCTTAACCCTGCAAACTTCGCCCCTAAAATAACCACGTCAGGTGAAAAATGTCGTGCAAGGCCTCTGTTTACATGTGGATTGCGCGTGCCTCTATGAGCATGATGTGCCAAACTCTAGAGAAACTGAAGCACCGCAGCAGAGGTTGCAAGGAGACTGTACACGTTTTCCTTGAGCTGGGCAAATGAATAGAAATAGAAAAAAGAGCTCCCCCAAAACGCATTTGAATGAATATCAAAATGCATTTTCAAATAGAAGAGAGTGTTAGGGGAACAAAGGCAGATGCTTAGACTGAGCTCGAAACAATGTGGTGTTTCTACTTCACAGCCGAGTCAGGGACCTGTAACAATAAGTTCATCGAAACAAGAGGCTGGCGCTGTCACACTATGATTGAAAATCATGCTGATTCCATAAATCCGGACTAAATGGGGGCTGAGGGGATTGGAAAGCTCTGATGAGGCCCTTTACCGAGACATTGCAATCTATTTGCATGAGGAAAAGCTGCAGAAAAAACAATGAGTCCAGAGGGTATTATGGCCCGCTCGCACCGCCTGTGGGGACGTATATTATGATTGCGCCCCATGCAATTTACGGTGCTTCCTGAATGCAATCATCACGGAACCGAGGCATGTGAAGGTGCATTAAATCAGAACACGCATGCCACCGAAGAGTACGGGAATCAAATGAACGTATATTTCTATAACCTGACAACATTTTGTGTTGTTTTTATACACGTGATGTTAGGTTGAACTAACATCCCGCCCTTGTGTTATTTTGTGTATGACTGCTGCTGTGGTCCGAATCACAAACCCCTACAAGGGAATGGCATCTATCACTGAGGAAGCCGGTGATTTGTCAACTAGATGAATTAGGAAGTTTAATTTACGTTAAGAAATAAAAGAACAGCCTGCAGGGAAGTTACAGATGGTCTATGTTTGTTTTCCTTGTTGCAATGCCGGGCCAAGACAGTCCGCCGAGACCAGAATTTCTAATTTTGTTGATTTATTTGGCATTTATTGCTTGCTTCAAATCATTGTACAGTATGACAAGTATCTAAAAAAGGCTTTAGCATAGTTCTACACTATGCCCTGACCATTTTCCTGTTCACTTATTTTATTTATTTTTGTATGTCTTTATGTTTTTATTTATGAAGCATTCCAGTATTTGATATAGCGAGGACCAAGCCCCTAGGGCTTGGCCATGTTATAGACATATTTTCCAGCTATAGTATAAAATCAGTGCACACACTTTTCTGAAGCATACTTTAGCGTCCAACATGTCAGCATGAGGGTGCTGGAAGAAAGGCCCATTGACAAAAGCCCAAGTAGTACGCTAATCAATAAAATGTCGTCCCCCCTCTATATTGTCAATAAAGGTTGCTTCAAGGAGTTTTGCGCTGAAAGTAAAAAAAATAGTCCTGTCACAGAGGAAGTGCTGACATCACTGAAATACAAACTAAGAGCACCAGGAGATGAAAAACAGCTCTGAAGCCCCACATCAATATTTTGGATTAATAAAACTGCATTCTTCTTTTTTTCAGTTTTCCACCAAGTGAACCTTCTTTGTGCTGGAAGGCGCTTTTACAACCAAGCCATTGAGCCCTCTTGGAACCCCAGCCATCCGAAGGGATTTACCCCACCCCTGTCTTGTACAGATTCATCTGAGAGACTACGAGGATGTCATACTGAAGGTATCTGACTTCAAGGTGCCCTTGCTGACACGCCACATGTGATAACTCAATGACATCTTTGAGCATCTTATAAATAGAACTTGTGATTGGGACAAAACAATTTCTTCTAGCTGACCACATATACTCCCTTTCAACCTGATTTTGTACCCAGGAAGCTTGATGTTTTTTCAGCCAGATGTCTGAGCTTCACTGAAGGCTCTCACTATACCTATCCAGCCTGGAGATGCCCTCTTTTAAAGTATCCACTGCTGCTGAACATATTTTTGTTCTTTAACTCATTGCAAGCACAAAGGTAAAGCCCTTCACCGGGGCAAACTATACCTTGGCGTTACAGCTAGCTATGGAACAATTAGGGCAACCTTTTATTTCTCCATGGACTGGACTGGGAACAAAGCTCCAAAGTCCAGGTCTTGCACTTATAACGCCTGCAGAAGTAACCAAGTGATCATGCTCTCTACCCAATTTCCCAATTTGAATAGCAATGAGAATGGGAATCTCCATCTATTCCTAATAATGGTTTCAGTCCTAAAGTAGTTGCAGTGCACTCTTTAAGGTTCACAAGGGTATATTAGGGTAGTTCCTTGAAAATCCTTATTGGGGCCCGATAGCAAGGTATGATATCTTAATTTCCTTAGCACTTTTTTATTCTGCAGTTGTCTTCCTAGTCCCAGATCTTTTATGTTTATGAGGAGACCCCACCACCCTGACAGCAACATCCATAGTTAATGATTTTTTAATGCCCACCCCCCCACCCCCCTCCTTAGGCAGGATCCGTGCAGGGAATCATACCCACTTTTTGGGCTTGTCTGCCTCTGTAGACAACCACAGTCCTTCGCTGAACTAAGTTCTGTTCCTTTTTGCTTACTGTCTTTGTTTTTCCTCTGCTCTGCAGATTCTTGGGCCGGAGACATGCAGAGTCTTGATACTTTGGAGCCCCGCTACAATCCATCTCTGCCCCTGGGCTAAACATGTGGCAGCGGGCAGAGATTAGGTTTGTGCTAGTGCATGGGCCTGCTTCTAGAGAAGCAGGAGTGACATCACCATGAGGCTCCTCTGAATAGACTGAGGGCCTCATTTATGAGAGGCTTGCATCACGTTTGCATCACTCAAAATTGTACACGTGTTTTGCAAACTCTAAGTCTGATTTTTGAAGCCATGCAAAGTCACTTTCCGTGTCTCTGAGTTGCTTAAAAATCCGGGGCAGCGCAATGCAGCGCATGTCGCTGCATTGCCTTTCTCTGTTTTGGGTAGGCATTCTGTGGGTGTTCCCAAGCAAGTTCCATGGATATTTATGTATCCCTGGATTTACAAGATCTTGTCAACTCTGCGGATGTGCCAAAAAGCGTTCTTGAGCACTTGCTCTATTTAGAGGCTGTCATGTCTTGAATATTTTGAATATCATTCAAGATATGTTTGTGTCTTGTTTTTTTTGTTTGTTAATGGAGAGGAAGCACTCTAACAAATTCAGAATGGAGGCCGCACTACTTGGTGAGACTCCTACCACTAACGACATGGTAAGATTGTGCAAACAAAAGGCCTATGTATCAAAATAAAGGGGTCCCTATTAGCGAATCACATAGTGTCCGACATTTAAAAATTGGGCAGTTTTGAACTTGTAAGTGTTTTACCATGTATGGGAAACTGCATGCATTTGATAGAATCTTGCTAACATCATCAATTCCAGCATCATGGAGGGGCTCTATTATCTCCCCAATATATAAAAAGGGCAACAGAAATGATCCAGCAAACTACCGGTTAGGTGCCTTGTTAGACATTGATATCAAATATTTTATACTGGACTTATTTTTCAAGAACTGACAAACTGGGCTACAAACAACTCAGGCTTTCCACTAAATCAAACAGTTTTTTGCAAGCACATGGGGACCACCACCAATATCATAACCCTTTCATTGATGATAAATGCCACAATTGCAGTCTTTAATTCAAAGTAAAAAATGTCTACAAGGGATTTCACTTGTACTAAATCTTTTTTGTTTTGAGTGTTTTTGGGTCAGTTATGTACAATCAGACTCCTAGGTATCCAACCAGACAACCAAAATAAGGGTGGATTACAAAGAATCAGAGAAACAAAGCACACGGAAGATCCTATTCGTATAAAATTAATTTATCTGATTGTAACGTGTTGAAATTAAGAAGGGTACATTTGAACAAAGTAAATATCAGCAAGTGACGTTATGGAAAAGATGTACAAATGAATTTAAACACACAGTTCATAACCTGCGTCTACTCCCGGAAGAAATAAAAAAGCAAACATTATCACATCATCAATAAATATTGCTAGAGAAAATGTAGATTTTCATGGAGTTACAGTCCCGTCAACTCCATGAAAATCTACATTTTCTCTAGCAATATTTATTGATGTTGTGATAATATTTGCTTTTTCATTTCTTCCGGGAGTAGATGCAGGTTATGAACTGTGTGTTTAAATTCATTTGTACATCTTTTCCATAAAGTCACTTGCTGATATTTACTTTGTTCAAATGTACCCTTCTTAATTTCAACATGTTACAATCAGATACATTCATTTTATACGAATAGGATCTTCTGTGCGATTTGTTTCTCTGATTCTTTGTAATCTTTGTAATTTGTGGAGAAGTGTGGCTCAGGGGTTAGAGGCAGCAGACCCAGAAGCTGAGATCGGTCCTGGACCAGGGTTCAATTCCCCGCCTCAGCGGGTCTTGGGCTAAAAATTCCACGGACTCGATAATTCTCGCCCCGGTGCCTCCTCGACTCACGGGTTCACACTCTGCGACTCTGGGCAATAGCTTGCTTAATCTCCACAATGGCCCCACGCGGCGGGATGCCTGACTTTCACCTTGTGGATACCCTGCTATCTCACAGGGGAATACCAGGAAGGGTTCCCTAAGCAAGCGCCGGGAAACCCACTGCGGGTAGCTGTGCGCTATATAAGCTCAACTACATTTACATTTACCCTTATTTTGGTTGCTCGGTTGGACACCTAGGAATCTGATTGTACATAACTGACCCAAAAACACCCAAAACAAAAAAAGATTTAGTACAAGTGAAATCCCTTGTAGACATTTTTTACTTTGAATTATTTATTGCCCAAGCCTACAAGGGTATATTGTGTTCACCATTTTCTATAAATACAATTGCAGTCAAACAACTGTTGTACATATGCTTCCTTGATTATAGTTCAGCATTTGACCACATTAATACAAACATAAACTGGCAAAAGCTTTTAAAGCTGAACACTCTGCCATTACTCTTAAAACAGCTATTCCTTCTACACTCCGACACGTGGGTCCAAGTAAAACTGGGTGCAGGCGAATATCTGACAGAGAAGATGCCAACAACTACCGGAATGAAGCAAGGCTGTGTGTTAGCCCCAATACTGTTCAATCTCTTCAGATCAGACTTGTCAGCCAGATTGGACGAGTGTAATTCATGTGCCCCGAGGATGGGGGTTTGGCCCTCTCAAACCTACTTTATGCGGATGATCTCATGGTCATTAGTCGGACTCCAATCGGATTTCAATGCCTGCTCGACGTCACATCTAACTACCCAGAAGAAAATGGACTGATCATCAACCGGGAAAAAACAAAGGTCATGAGCGTGAACTCACAGCAAGCAAAGGTACCCTACTGCTGGCATCTTGCTGGCATCTGGTGTCATGCGTCACACCCCTCAAAGTTGTGCAGGAGTATAAATACTTTGGAATCATTATTGACAATAAAGGAAACTTTGCCGTCCAAAGAGAGTCCATAAAATGGAGGGGGATAGCAACAGCTGTGGCACAAAGAAATCTAAAACACAAGATCATCGGGTCAAGCTTCTCCTCTCTGACATGAGTGGTTCAGGCAAAACCTATACCATCTATCACCTACGGAGGCAAGGCTATGACAAGGAGATATGCAAACGCACTAGACAACACTATATTAAGAGCATTGCAAATGCTCTTTGGCTTACCAAGGTACACATCACCTGCACAACTGAGGCTAGAATTTGGGTTTCAAATGCAAGAGCTGGCTCGCAAAGGAACAAACATCAAAAGCTGGCACAAGATTAAAAAAGGGGAGCCAGGGCCCCTAAACTTCCATCTATGGAAAGAACTGCAAGCCAAAGAAATGGGCCCGGCCAGACGCTACCTGGGAGATTCATTAGCACAACTATGCCTACGAGACCTCTGGCTGACTTCTGAGACAAGTGAGAGCTACAAACGGCTAGTCAACAAAACCATTAAAAGAGTCTCCATAATGAAGAAAGACACCCTTTCAGGTAGAGTATACAGCTGGTTCACCACACAGAGCTACACTAGGGTCATGCCTCAAACGTACCTGTGCATCAGCCTTTCTAAAGCCATCAAAGAGATGCTCATGAAGTTCCGCCTAGGTATTACCACCGGCACTCCATCAACCGACTCCGGCAATCTGCTGACTTTGTGGGGAAGGAAAGGAAGACATTCCGCACCTGCTATGTATATGCAGTGTACTACTAAGGGAACCGCCAACATTACTCAGACCCCTCTTTAATAGCGAAAAAATACATACATCCAGACAAGCAGCGAAAGCAAGTTTTTCTGGAGAGGATGTCCAGCTGAATTATCACCTGGTTAAATTCTTGAGTATATTGGAAACAAAGATAAAAGATAAATTAATATTAAACAAAATACTATAGTGGAAGCATTAAGCTTTCTCCAAGGAAGATCACACGCAGTGGGGGCTACAACTAAAAAAGCGGATAATAGTCCAATTCAGCCACAATTCAAATTTAATCGCTGTTAACTCCAAGACTGCCCTTCAATTACACAAGCTGGACTCCTACCCTATTATTGCCATTTTGTGCACACACACATCGCATCGTCTCTTTGATTTCTATTGACTGGGATTAGGGGCCATAACATCTTAATGACACCATAAATGTTAACATTGTTCAATTCATTTAAACATTTATCTCTATGCAAACATTTGCTATTTTAACTTTGTAGGAACTTGGCCACGTAACTAATTTGAACTTGAATTAGAAATTGTTAACATTTTATCTTTCCCTATTTTTATGTAAATTATTGCAACGGTTTTAATTAATCATGCAACTAAATAATTACTATTACTACTTACTGCATATATTTGAGTTTGCTACAGGCAATGTTTCTGGTACTATCAGGGAAATAGACTGAAAGAACCAGACCATAAAATAGGCCCACATGCAACCACAAAAACAACCCACACTGGGCCATAAATACCGCCCTTCTGGCATTGCCATATTGCCTAATAGGCCAGTCCGATTCTGAAGATGCCTCAAGATCATCAGGAATCTCTGAAGCCTGCGTTAGAGCTCTGATGGCTGAGACCTTTGCTGAATAGATGGCTAATTAGAAAAAATTGAGGAAGAACTTACTTGGTCAACTGTTTCTACTCTTTCCTGAACTTCCTAAAAGTCTCAGTAAATCTTGATACGAGAGGAAGATTGGTAGAGAAGGAAGGTTTGGCAATTACTTTGGGGCATATTAACGAAAATGTAGGGCTCCTGAGAGATTAGGAGGAAAAGTGTAGCACTAGTTCTATGTTTATTTTATTTGATTACATAAACCTGTCCCTAAGATTTACCTGTTATTCCTGTAATGAAAGAGACAATTTTTCAAGAATGGGAGGATTGAGAGAAAACAACCATTCTTCTGTAGCTCACTAAAATGTTTTCAGTGGATAATCTGGATTTTCCCCGGATTGCATTAGTAGATATAGGGCCAGATGTAGGTAAATTCAATTTAGCGAGTCCTTAATAGCGATTTTCACTGAATCGCTATTAAGGACTCGCTAAATTGAATGTAGGTAGGAATCGCTAAAATATTAGCGATTTCTTAATATTTCTTAATAACGAATCGCTAATTGAGAATCGTTAATAAGTAATACCTAGCCATTTATTCCTATGGACTAGGAGGCCCATAGGAATGAATGGTAAGATATTCACTATTTACGATTTGGTATTAAAGAATTGCAAATAGCGGAAGCTATTTCAAGGGTGCCAGGGTGTCTAAAGGACACCCTGTTGCACCCCTGAAATGTGCATGTGGGCACATGTGGCACACATCCATGCCCTAAGGGCATGGATGTGTGCCACATGGCACTTTGAAAAAAGCAAACATTAAGGGCCATATGTATCAACATTCCGTTTTGCGATTCCTAAATAGCGATTTTTAAGGAATCGCTATTTAGAAATCGCAAAATGGTATGTATGTAGAAATCAGCTTCTTTTTAGCGATTTCTTAAAATTCCTTAATTGCGATTAGCAAATTGCTAATCGCAATTAAGGAATAATTTCCCATTCATTTCTATGTGCCAGGAGGCCCATAGGAAAGAAGGGGACATTTGCTAATCGCAATTTGCTAATCGCAAATTGTGAATATTTTCAAGGGTGCAGGGGTGTCCAAAGGACACCCTGTTGCACCCCTGAAATCGGCATGGGTGCACATGTGGCGCACATACATGCCCTAAGGGCATGTATGTGCGTCACATGGCACTTAGAAAATTGTAAAAATATGCATTTTGAAAGGAATTCGCAACTTACCACCAACTAGAAGTTGGTGGTAATATGCGATTCCTTAAGGCCAATTTGCAAATTTTTTTGGCTTCTTACATTGCATTTAAGGAATCGCAAAATTTGCGATTCCTTAAATGCAATCGCAAGATAAGGAATCGCTTTTTTGCGATTCCTTATTTTTCAAGCAGATTTGCTTGATGCATACCATTAGTCCAAATTGCATTCGAAAACGCCGAAATTATGCGTATTTCGGCGGTTGCAAATTCAATTTGGCTTGATACATATGGCCCTTACTTTTTTAAAGGAAATCGCTATTACCGATTCCTTAAGGCTGAAGTGCACTTGTTACAGTGCTACTTACATTGCATTTAAGGATTCGCTATTTCCGATTCCTTAAATGCAAGAGCAAAATAAAGATTTGCAATTTTGCGATTCCTTATTTAGCAAGTAGGTTTCAACTCACCTACATTGCTCTCAGCCAAATACCGGTCGGTAATGCAGATACCGGTATTGAACACCTACATCTGGCCCCTAGTGCTTACCAATCAAGAATCAATCAGAGTTTGGCTAAGCGTCAAGTGGCAATGCACTGGAAGAAGCAGCATCCTCCCACGATAGCCGAATGGCTGAACACGGCCACATACTGCAAGGATCAACTGTCTCATTATTGGGAACTGATGCCCAGTAGATCCAGACCTATAAATATATGGGGACCACTTGTAAACTGGCTGGAGTCGGGTAGGGCTGATCTCCGGGTCGATCACACCACATGAAGTGACATGAAAACTTGCAGAGTAGTAGCCATTACTCATAAAGTGGGGAACATAGATCGCATGCACTGAGGCGGAAAATAGTCTATTACTGGGAGTGCTGTTGGGATTCTGTTGACGGGTTTGACCACGAACACAAGCAAGACGTCATTGTGTGTGCAGGGTACTGGTCTGGTTGGTGGCGGGTGGGGAGGTGGGTGTTTTAATTGATCTTATTGTTGGTCTATAATATAAATTACAAACGGTCAAGAAGGTAGCAAACTAACACACTATGAGTGCTGCATGTTATGAATCACTGCTGGTCCTCTGGAATGTCGGCATAAAAGCTGTGTTCTTTTTTCCTACAATGGTTTTAAAAACGAATTTCGTTGCGTGCACTGCATCGCATTTGGGGATGCAGTGCACGCCACATATTTCGTTTTATTTATTTATACGTTTACTTACCTTTAAACATCCATAATACATAGATTACTACCCCGCCTCTGCCCCTCTCCCTTCCCACATCACCGCCTGGCAGGTACTCTCATTACCGACCGCGGCTGCCTATATCTAATGAGTCCTGCCTGAATATTCATCCTGCCATCTCCACTACAACTGACCCAGTGCATATCAGCTCCCTACATTTAGAAGGGAGACCCCGTACCACATTACACACTCAGCACTCATCCTTAGTAAATCAAAGACTAAGTCCTAGGGCCGGGCTAGCGATAAGGGACATTGCAGAGCCAGGAACACAGGGTGTGAAACAAAGAGGAGCGAATGATTTTAAGAATAACGCGATCTTTGATCTCCTCCCGGAAGCCACACCATACACTGTCGTTTGGCAAATGTCCCCCCTCTAGTCATAAAAGATCATAAAGACTGGTCTACACTATGTAACAAAGCAGTTAATTTAATAAGCTCTAGAACTGGGTTAAATATTATTCTGTTTTCAGAATTTAAAATGGTCCGTAGGATATCATGGATAGGTAGATCCATAAAGCACCTACAAGGTGACCGTGTGACCCGAAACTTGGGGTCTCCGAGGTTGGTTCAGCTTATTTTTGACAGGGCAGGAAATGGCAGATTGATGCAAATGGTATTAACATCTTACCCCTGGGGTTCTTTTATCAACCTGCCTTTGTTTCAGATTGGGATCAGGGAGGACGTCAGCTCCAAAGAAAAGGAGAAATCCTTATGCAGTACCAACAAACAACCGCTGTGAAATTCTTAACTCCCTGGAAGATATTGACTGACTTCCTGACCCAAAGCTATCCTTATCCGATAATGTTATCCCAGCCTATCTTACCATAGAAATTCCTAATAGAGAGTCAGCACCACAGTTAGATTGTACTAGTTTGATTATTGAGAATAAGGGAGATTTCAGAGGGAGAACTTCCAACACAAGTACAGCATTAGTATCGGACAATGCCGTTACTCCGGCACATACTTCCACAATGTGCAAGTGTTCAGATGTCATTAGTAAGAAAGCCCCCTGTAACCTTGTATCTTGGAATGTTGATGGCGTGCTCTTAAAGCTAAGTGAGCCCATTTGGTGTCAGTTTATATCAAATCAAGACCTCCTCTGTTTGAAGGAAACATGGGCTAGAGATGCGATCAACATCAATGGGCTCAAAACATTACATACCAAGTCAATCGAAGGTCATAGAGGAAGTTTGTATCTACATATCTAATAGTCTAAATGTTAAGGCGGATCTTTATATTGAGGATACTCATAAACAGTTAATCAGAATTGAAATAGACACTAAGCAGCGTTTGATTTTGATGAACTTTTATAACAATATCCCAGCACTTAGCTTTGCGCATGTTATTAAAAAGCTATGTAGCGATGTACAATCCTTATGGGGAAATTCCGCCAAAGAAACAGTTGTTATTTTTGGTGGGGATTTTAACTGTGTTTTATGCTCCCATTTTAATAGCAATATCTGTGGCCGTGAAGCAGAGGAGGAGTTTAACACTACTGACTTCTGTCATTCTAATCAGGGGGTGGTATTTAATGAGATGTTATGTTCCCTAGCTTTAGGCTTTGTAAACGACGTGTGCCTGGAACCTGTTACTATGGGCCATACTTTTAATGGTAGGGCTTTGTGCTCTACGATTGCTTTTATACTTATGACAAATAACTATGCTTCAAGAGTTTGTACTTGTTGATGATATTTGTTTGAGTGATCATTTCCCATTATGTTTGACAGTTACTTTATGGTTGAACCACTTAACTAAAAGTAATAGATCTGATCAGATTTTAGATCCAATTGTCCTTGATAAGCATAATGGTTACACGTTGAAATGGTCTATGGTTGATACAGAACGTGTTATCAAACAGGTGGTAGATAATTGTAAACATGCACTTGAAGTCTGTTTGAGTGAGACATCAGCTCCCATGAATATTCTGGGATCTTTTTCATCTAAATCCAGTTCGGTGAGGGAGATATTACATGTACAGAAATCAAGTAAACCTAAATCATCTGACTGGTTCAACACGAAGTGTACTAAGGCTTATTCAAATCTAAAAAATGCTCGCTACACTATCCCCAAAGATCAGGATGCCATAACACATGCGAGAGGGATGTATAATTTAGGAATCAAAGAAAGGAAAATAACCCTGAGAAATTAAGCCTGGGAGTTGCTCCATATGTCTGCTTTAAACCGTGATAGCAGTGCCTTCTGGAAAGCGATCAGACCTCCATTTCTAAAGTCGGAAAAGGGTCCAACAATAGAGATTGCTATTACTGAAGAACAGTGGATCCAACATTTTAACATGGTTTTTAATCAGGAGGGCATTTCTAATGATAACTTAGATGAAACTTTGCTAGCCGATAGTAATCAACTTTCTGACCTCCAATTTACTCTGAAGGAGGTGAAAAGGGCCCTTTCTGCCACTCTAGGAGGAAAAGCCCCAGGACCTGATGGTGTTCCAGCAGATATATTTAAACCAAACATGGATCTATGGGGACCAGTGGTTACGCAGGTAGCTAATGCAAGTTGTTCTGCACATTTTCTGTCTTCCTGGATGGAGTCAATTATTGTTCCCATTTTTAAAAAGGGTAACCGCCAGGATCCTGGATGCTATATAGACCTAGCTCGTTGTTGGACTCATTGACCAAAGTAGTGGGTCGCATTATATTAGCGTGCTTAAATGTGTGGGCACAGGACAACAATGTTGTTTCTGATCTTCAATATGGGTTCCGAGAAGGTGTAGGAACCACTGAGCAGGGCTTAGGTTTAGCACTACTAGTGGGTAATACACACGGGTAAAAGAAGGAAGATTGTTCTTAACATTTGTGGACCTCACCGCTGCTTTTGACTCAGTTAGACACACTAAACTTTGGGAGATTTTAGATAAGATTGGTGTAGATCCACATATTATTTACTTTTTGAGAGTCTTTTATTACAACGCTAGGACAAGAGTATGGTTTAGTGTCAATGGTGGCTGCACCACGCCAAATCCAATTCGAAGGGGGGTCAGACAAGGCTGTGTCTTGGCCCTCTTTCTTTTTAATCTTTACATAAATGATCTGGAAGTGGAATTGGTCAAGGGACGGAATGATTACCCACGCGTAAATGGGCGACCAATACATGCCGATGACGCGGTCCTAATGTCACGGACGCAAATAGGTCTACAAAGGTTTTAAATGGTTTTACGGATTTTATGAGAAATTTAGGACTAATGGTGAATACCTCCAAGACTTTCATAATGAAATGTGGCAAAGGGAGACCAAAATGCCGGGATATGTTCATGGATGGCAAAAAAATAGAGGCAACTAAGACTTTTTCGTACGTAGGAATATTATTCCATGATGACTACCTGTGGATCCAGGCCGTCCTATCAAAAAAGTTAGTTTTCCTAAGAACTACCACCGCACTTTCCCAGTTCGCGAAAAACATAGGGAGAAAACTCCCTGTAGAGCTACTGCGGATTTAACTAGCTAAAAGTGTTCTGACCGCAATGTATGGTGCAGGGGTGTGGGGTCTGGCTAATACTCAACCACTTCAGATCATGGAAAACAATTTTTTGAGATATATTTTATCAGTATCTAAATGCACCTTGTCATTTGTTTGCCATGAAGAACTAGGCCTAAGTCATTTGTGAGATCTCATAAAAGTTGAGCTGGGTCTTTTATGGCATCGGGTACGGACCAAGGACGAGACCAAACTAAGGGGTCGATTAGGACTCAAGACCGTCCGCGACCCCTGATGAGGAGGGAACGTCCGCATGGGCTGCGGCGTTCCCTCCGAGCAGATTAGGATGTGACCGCCAGGGTGGCGGTCACATCCTCTATCTTTAACATTGTGGCGGGTGCAGCTTCAAGCTGCACCCGCCGCAATGTTAAAAATGCATGCATCGCATTTGCATGCACAAAGCAGCAGGCACCGTGCGGTGCCTGCTGCTTTGTGCACGCAAATGCAGGGGGGTACCATAGGTACCCCCCATGTGCACCCCCTTCACCCAGTAGGGCCCGCAACGGGCCCACGAAGTGAAACTCCGTATGCTTTTCCACGGCGGAAATGCCGCCGCGGATAAGCATGACATTCACACCATCCTAATATGGCTGGCGGTGTCTGATAGACACCGCCAGCCATGTTAGAGCTTTTCCGCCGCGGTCGGAAGGCGACCGCAGCGGAAAAGCTGCGGACGGAATCCCAGACCCACCGCCATCCTAATATGGCGGTGGGTCTTTTGAGGCTCCGCAGCGGTTTTTCCGCATCCTCCGGGCCGGCGGTGGCTTCCGCCGGCCCGGAGGATGCGGAAAAACCGCTATCATAATCGGCCCCTAAATAGGGAAATCCTAACAGATATTGTAAAGATGGAAAAGGCTTTAATGATTCCCTGGGTTAGAGATGTCCGGGATTTTATGCAGAATTTAGGCCATCCCCAGTATTTTACTGAACCATCTACCTTGCGGGAGGTATGTAGGAAAGATCTAAAAAAGGAAGGCCAAAGGATGTTGGACTGGTCATGGCTGACTTTTGAAATTGTGAAACCCACAGTACAAGATAATCAACTTATTTTAAGTGTTTTTACCATTCAACCATATTTAACATTTGTACATGGAGGTTACGATAGATTTTTACTAACAAGATTCCGGTTGGGAACACTACACAGAATTGTTATTTTTCCCACCATGAATGATTGGTCACGAACAATGGTTTTATGTCCCTGTGACAATTCCTCTAAATAATTTTCCATCCATGTTGTCTTTTTCTGCTGATTTTATTGTCAGATTCGGAAAATGTGGATTATCCCTATTCTTACATCTATGGGGTTCAGACAGTGCCGCCCAGCGTTCATTGCCCTGCAGTCTTTGGGTAACATGCATGTGATATGGAGAGTTGCAATGTTTTTTAAAAAAGTGGGTAGTCTCAGAAAATCTATTGTTAATTAACTGATTTTCTCAGCATTCTCCTGTCATATTTTAAATGCCTTAGGTGGTATGATGGGCATTAATAATGAATTAAATCTGTATATATATGATTTTTATTATAATTCTGTCTTTTTGGAACGCTTTTATGATTGTATTGTACAACAATTGAATAAAGCTGGGCTTTGACTTTGACTTTGTGACTCTGCTTGAACAAAAGGGTAATTTTAACAGTAACTTTCACATTTTCTGTGTTTAATTTTACTCTGTGCTTATGGCCTATGAAAGCTATTTGTTTAGTCACATTATGCACAATAATGGATACTGTGGCTAATTGGTGAACAAAACTTGCAATAATAAACCATGATCCCTTTCTAGTTAGGAGAGTGACACATTTTGGGAGCAAAAGGGAAGTTGCCTACCTGCAAGTTTGTAGAAGGAGTGATAGTTCAGAAGAGAGAAAGAAGCATTACATATGGGGTGGTAGGTTGGTGAACCTTTGTGAGTTTACTCTTCAATAGGATTCTGACTGAGGTCAAGTGATTTGCCCACGTGGGGTACGCAACACAGGCCCTATGAGACTCTGAGGTTCTCAACTGTTGAAGGATGTACACTATATGTATCTTTTCTTGATTACAGATTTGGCTGTGGCCTCAAGTTGAAGCCCTACTCTCTTGCCCAGTTCTGCACAGTTAAGAGCATGGGATAGAGGTGCATCCCGACAGGTAGGCATATGTATACTGAAAGGACAGGGCAATGTGCCATTCAAAGAATCATAGTACAAGTACAGCTGTTTTGAAAGTTGAAGGTTGAAGCTGTGGCACAGATATTGATGAGAATGAAACTCTAAAAAAAGTATGATTTTCATTTAAAGCTGATTTTATAATTACATCTATATCCTTTATATTTGTTTATAGATTGGCATTTAAATGGGACCTACAAAGTGTATGTAGTGTATATATTAGAATAAATTTCTCACACCCATACGGAATTCTTGCAGGACTCTTATTCCAACACTGAACCACTTAAAAGTTATGTTAGAGTTGACAGATAACCAAGCCAAGAACAAAAACACCCTTTCGAGATTCCCTTGGTGATGAGCTGCTACATGGTGCCCATAAGCATTTTCCTGTTTCTTTCTTCCTGATGTCTCTCCTACTCTTACCCATGAAATACCTATTTTCCAGGCCAACCCATTTATTCTCTCCCCTTGATTTTTGTCTATCTCACATGCCTAAACCTTTCCCATGCGAGTTTCTACTTTCTGTCCCTCATGTCTTGCACATGTTTTTTCCTTCCTTATATTCGTCTGTCCACACTTTTTCTTTCTCTCCTCTGCCTTGTCTGTCTTACTTTTCCTTGCCCAGCCTCTTTCTCTCCTATGTTTCTCTCCTCCTTCACTCAGTTGTCTTATTTCATTTTCTTTCTCTTGTCTTTCTAGAGCTTTTCATTTCTTTTCCCTGTCTTTACCAATCACTCTGTCCTCTTTCTGCATCACTCTATATCCCTACCTCCCCTTTTTGCTCTCTAATCCAAGCAGTTGTGGAGACGCGCAGGCCCATCTCTTTCCCCTCTGTACATCGTGACAGTTGAGAAAAAGGGCAATGCAGTGCAGATTAGTGTTAGTCAGAGCCCCAGCTAGAACACTTCAGTGTCTGCTAAAGTGCGCCCCGTGGCCGGGCACAATATTGGCCTGCTCCAAATGCACCTGAACAGACTAGGACAGGCAGACCGATTGTGCATACATCAGCCTGCACAGCAAGACTAATCTTTTTTACAAAAAAATTTTTTTATTGGTTTTTCACAAAAGCAAAGTCTTAACAAAGATCAGACGAAAGAAGATTCAAGACCCCCCCCCACCCTCCTCCCATCTTTCACATCTGTTAAAGGCCAGTAGTACAGGTACAGATAGACATACACAATAACAAAAAACAGAGATAGAAAGTATCGTAACAAAGGAATATAACTAAAAAGGTATTGTAGGTATCTAGTAACCCTACTATGTCTCTGGGTCCCCTTGCCCTTGTTGATCTATCCATTTGGAGAATACCCCCCAGATTTCAAGCCCCACCCTCCTTTTCCTTCTTCCTTTCTTGGCATATACAGATTTTTCTAGGTGGTATGCAGCGACTAATCTAGCCAACCATTGTGCGTAGGAGGGGGACTCAGAATCTAGCCAACCAGAGGAGACACATATCCTCCATACTGCCATTGCGACAAAAATCAGCCCTTCCTCCTTTACTCTTATGGTCGTAGGGTTTAGGAGGATTGATTGGTTAGTTATTTCGCGGAGTAAATTCTGTATTCTGAGTAGGGTAGAGTTGATAGTTGGACATGTTGCAAATATATGTATAGAGTCTGCCCCTACTTCAGAGCAGCGTGGACATAGTGTTCCTCTCCCAGATCCCCATTTGATGATTTTACTAGGTGTCATATACAAAAAAAATATAGTTTTAAAATGTTGTGCTTGGAGTTTGGCAGAAATTAGGATATGTTGTGATAACCGCAGGGAGTTGTAAAATATACTTTGGGGGGAATCAAGTTTAATATGCCTTTTGGAGGCAATGGTTTCTAAATCGTCTGGGGTTTCCTTGTTTATTATTTGATAAATGCTTCCAATGCTAACAGTGGTTACATTCCGGAGAGTGTTCATAAGCTCAACCTCGGCAAATCCGTTGGCTCCTCCCACTTTCCTAGATAGGTAGTCGTAAATGGCCATGTATTTAAATAGTTCTTGGCTTTTTAGTTTAAATCTGATCTGTAAGGTTGAAAAGGATTCAATCCCCCTAGTTGTTATAAGATCCCCTAATTTTATTATCCCTGCTCTGTGCCATTCAGCTAGATAGGATGAGCTAAATATAGCTGGTAAGTTGCTGTTATTTGTTATAGGAGAGTAAAAATTATATCTACCTAGTCCAAAAATTCTCCGGACATGGCGAAAAACTTTATAAGAGTTCATTAGCGTCTTAAATTTAACGCGATTGTAATATCCATAAGCTGTTTCTCGGATTAGACAGCCCCAATGTTGTTCCCCTAACAGAGACTGGAAGGGTGAGGGTAAAGACAGTTCAGCTCCAAGGGTGGATTCTCTTAGTAGAACTGAACTGTATTGCAGGACTGCCGCCCAGTAATATAGGGTGATGTTAGGAAAAGCCCATCCCCCTCTGTCTTTCGGTAGTGTAAGATGTTTTAGTGCACGTCTGGGCTGAGCATATGCCCAGATGAATTGGGTGAAAATTTGTTGGAATTTAGGTAGATCTTTTTGACTAAACTCAAGGGGAATGCAGCGAAAAAAATAAAGTAGTTTGGGAAAGTAAGTCATTGTAATGACGTTGCATCTGCCGACCAACGTTAGATGTAAGTGAAATGAAATGAAAATGAAATGAAATGAAAATGAAATGAGAGGATTCTTATATTGCGCTACTAAGCCCGGAGGCATCAAGGCGCCTAAAAAGGAGATCAAAATGACCAGTTAACCAGCCTACGGATACGCCTTGGAGAATAGCCACGTTTTTAGGGTCTTCCGAAAGTTCTGGACTGACGGTTGGGATTTAATTTCGAGAGGAAGGCTATTCCACAGTTTGGGGGCTACTGTTGAAAACGCCTTCCCACCCTATTTGGTTCTACGAACGCGGGGGACCACCAGCAGACTCTTGGTTGAGGACCGGAGAGCTCTCTCCGGTACATATGGATGAAACAGTTTCCTCACGCCCTCGGCCCCATTACCGGTAAGCGCCCCATAGGTCACACAAAGAGTCTTAAAGGCAATCCTAGATTCAATGGGGAGCCAGTGTAAGGTTTTCCTGGCAGCCGTGGCGGTAGAAAGTCTAGGAGCATCCAGTACAAATTTGGCCGCCGCGTTCTGGACTGTCTGTAAGCGCTGCATAAGACCTTTGTTAGCACCAGCATAAAGAGCATTACAATAGTCAAGTCGTGAAGCCACCTGTGCAACGACGACTTGCTTGCGAGCCTGCGTGGACAAATAATGTT
This sequence comes from Lissotriton helveticus, assembly GCF_964261635.1. Classification (NCBI taxonomy): domain Eukaryota; kingdom Metazoa; phylum Chordata; class Amphibia; order Caudata; family Salamandridae; genus Lissotriton; species Lissotriton helveticus. The sequence continues at coordinate 798,127,105 of NC_136059.1, read as the reverse complement.
TAATTTTGCGAAGAATTTTAATAATGCCCCAACAGGTAGCGACTGTTCTATTGACCTGCTGTGCATTGAGAGATCCAGGTCAATAATTACTCCCAGATTCTTAGCAGAATCTGTAGGTGTAGGGCAGACTCCCAACGAAGGAGGCCACCATTCGGCCGTCCAGATGTTGGTGTTTCCACCAAAGACCAGAACTTCGGTCTTCTCCCCATTCAGTTTGAGTGAATTGTTAATCATCCACTCAGCAACCGCCTCCCTACAGCTTCTAAAGTTATGAATGGGAGCGGGCACTGAACGAGAGAGGGACACCAAGATCTGTGTATCATCAGCAGAGGAGACTACCTCCATCCCATACGATCTCACCAACCTGGCAAGTGGGGCCACATAGATGTTGATCAGGGTCGGACTTAATGCCGACCTTTGAGGGACCCCACATTGCGCAGCTGTGGGAGGAGATAAAAGTCTCCCAGCTTGACCCTCTGCTCCCTCTGATTCAGGAAAGAGGCCAGCAAGCTCAAAGCCATGCCCTCTACCCCTATCTCCCTCAAACGAGATGTTAGAACCAAGGGAGACAGGGTATCGAAGGCGGCTGTCAGATCTAATAAGATCAGCAGGGAAATATGGCCCTGATCGACCTCAGTGCGGATGTTGTCAAGCACTATCGTCAGGGCTGTCTCCGTGCTGTGTGCTCTCCTGAAGCCGTGTTGGGACTGATCTAACTGACCCGAGGTATCCAAGAACGCCGACAGATGCTTGTTTAGGTGGGTCTCCAGCATCTTGGCAGGGGCTGGAAGCAAGGAAATGGGGCAGAAGTTCTTGAGTACCTCAGGGTCTAGTGTGGGCTTCTTAAGAAGGGGCTTGACTACAGCACTCTTCCACTGGTCGGGAAAAATACCATCCCTCATTGCTCTGTTCATGATGTCCAAGAGCGGGGGTAGCAGGGTATCGCTGCAATCTTTAAGAACTTTAAGAGGACAGGGATCTAAAGGAGACCCTGACCTCATCTTGCTTAAAAGCAAGTCAAGTTCCTGTAGAGAAAGCGATGGAAACACAGATAGGCTCACCGTGGTGGCAGGGGCATCAACTTCAAAGGGGAGAAGAGCAGGACCAGGAGAAGAAGGGGGCATTAAGGCCTTTTGTGAATCAAGGGCCAAGTAGATGTCTGCTATTTTCGTATGAAAATATCCTGCGATTTTATCACAGAGGTCTTGTGAGCATACTATAGGATCAGGCATCTGTAATGTACAAAGGGAATCAACTACCTTGAAAAGGTCTCTCGGGGAGGTGAGAGTGGTCGTTAGATGAGCGAAATATTCTTGTTTCACCTTAATGACCTCCGCCTTATACTCCTTAAGGAGGGATTCATGTTTCTCCCTCTCTAGGGGATTCCAACTCACCCGCCATAACCTTTCCTGCCTCCTGCACCCCTGCCTCAGGAGTCTTAAAGGCCCCGAGAACCACGGTGCTGATGGTCTCTGCCGGGCAGAGTAACGTAGGGTTACAGGGGCTAAGACATTTACAGCTGTCGTAACAGCATTCGTTAATTCAAAAGCAGCTATATTGACATCTTTAGCTGAGCTAATGGCAGATATCTGAATCAAAGGGGCAAGAGAGGCATTGGTAACCTTCCTGAAGTCTCTTCTAGGTTCCAGTTTACTAGGAGCAGTCCACTTAAGATTGCTAGGAGAAGTCTGACGTTCCAGTGGGACGGCCATATGGTCAGACCAACTCAGTGGAATAGGAACACCTATCGTTAACCCAGGATCGTTCGAGAAAACCCCATCCAGGGTGTGACCCGCCTGGTGAGTGGGAACTTTAACCAGCTGCTGTAGGCCATAGGCGGACAAGGAGTCCACGAGAGTAAGAGAATCTCTGGAAGTGACATTGTCCAAATGGAAATTTAGGTCGCCCAGGATCGTCAGTTGGGCACAACCAAAATAGGGTTCCAAGATGTTAAGCAGGGACTGGCTTAAGCCAAGATTTTAGAGCTGTGTTGAAAGTATGTTACTGGAGAAATATTGCAATTTTTCTCTATTTGTTTGATAAGGGGATCTAGGTAAAGAGCGAACAGTAACGGGGAGCAGGGGCAGCCCTGCCTGGTGCCTCGTGAGATTTTAGAGGGCTCCGTCATTTGTCCATTTACGGTGACACTAGCAGTTGGGTTGTGATAGAGAGCCTGCGTCGCCTGCATGAACCTGCCTCCGAACCCCATACTGTCCATTACCCTCCAGAGAAATCGCCAAGAGACCCGGTCAAAAGCCTTTTCGGCATCGAGTAGTATGAGTGACATTGGGTCTCCGGATATTTGGGCAGCATCAAACAGAGTAATAACTCTCCTGACGTGTTCGGTAGTCCCTTTCTTCGGTATAAAACCATGTTGCCATTTTGAGACAAGGGGTTCCACTACTCGGGATATTCTGGAGGCTAATACTTTTGAAAACATTTTAGAATCGCAGTTGATAAGAGTAATTGGTCTGTAGGAGCTCATATCTAGTGGAGATTTATCCTTCTTTGGAAAGATAGAAATTCTGGCATTAGACCAAGAGGCTGGAGGGGAGACGCCACTGAAAATGGATGTAATTACCTCTGTGAATATGACCTTGATTTGATCGGCAAAGATTTAAAAAAATTCAACGGGGATACCGTCAGGGTCAGAAGCCTTCCCATCAGGGAGGCTATTGAGGGCATCCAGGATTTCTTCCCATGTAGGAGTAAGATCTAATGGTTCGCTGTCTTCTAGGCTAAGTTTACTTAGTTCGATCTCGCTGAGGTATTCAAGGATCTCTCTGTCAAGAGCATCAGTCATACAGCAGATTTCTTCCTTATAAAGCCTGGCATAAAACTCCTGAAACTCATACCGAATACAGCTGGGATCAGTGACCTCTGTGCCTGAAGCAAGTCTGATTTTGTGGATTTCACTAGAGGTAGTTTGTTGTCTCGTCCTGACAGCTAAATGATGTCCAATGCTATCACTGCACTCGTACGTCTTCTCCCTTGCCGCTGCCCACTTAGCCGCGATTTTTCCCATAAACACCGCCCCTATTTCCGCCCTGGCCAGAATTGCTTCTTGCTGGATTGGCTGACAATCCAGCCCTGCGTGGATTGTTTGGGTTAGCTTTATTTCTATTTTTCTTAATTTTTCTTGGAGATCTTTAATCTGGACTTTTTCCGCTCTGTTTTTTTGAACAGAGAACCAAAGGGTCTCGCCTCTGATCCCTGCCTTTAGGGTATCCCAAACTGTCATTTGGGAAGCGGAACCAATGTTTATCTCCAGGAACACCTGAATCCATCCTTGCATGTGGTTTATATAACTAGGGTCGTGTAATAAAGCTTTCTCAAAACTCCATCTAGAAGCCTCTCTGGGTTGCCCAAACTCCCTTATGGTAAGAATAATAGGGTTATGGTCAGACATAAAATGGGGTGCAATGTCTATAGTGAAGCTGGTGGCCAGTGATGCAGAAACAAAAAAGTAATCTAATCTAACCAATACTTGGTGCGGGGCTGAATAAAAAGATTGCCCAGGTAGTGAAGGGTTTTTGCTCGCCCAACCATATATCAGTCCGTGAGTTTGAATGAGGTTAGTTAAAGCTTGAGAGACCTGAGGTTTCCTTCCTTTATATCTCCAGGTTGTATAAGCATCCCAGTTGCTAGGTAGGTGTATGTTAAAGTCCCTGCATACAACTATCGGGGTAGGCCAGTGTGCTAGTTCGTTGGAAACTTGATTAATAGCCCCGGTATCATCAACATTGCTCCCATATAGTGAGCAGAGAGTGAAAGAGATGTTATTAGGGAGTTGAATCTGCGTGATGGCCCACCTTCCTAGTGAATCTGATTTTGTTCGTGGATTGCTGATAGCAGATTTTCTGTCAGCTAAGATTCCTACCCCCTTTGTCTTAGCTCCTTGCGTGGTAGCGCCCACTACTTTAAACCCTAATGTATTTAGTAAATGTATTTGGGACTGTTCTACATGGGTGTCCTGTAGACATATGATGTTTCCCCCAAGTGTTTGTAAACCCATGGCCACTTTTTGTCTCTTAGACGCATCGTTCAAACCACAAACATTGACGCAGACAATTCGTAATGGTTCTAGCCTAACCATCTAAAGGGTTTAACAGTGCCTGTCTAAATTCCATAAAAAAAGAGAAATCAAAACTAGTCAATAAAGTTTGATGTGTATGTGTATGGCTAGTACCTGTGTGTGTCTTCTGTAACCCTACCCACCCACTCCCACCCCTCCCCCCAAGATCCCCCCTCCACCCACCCACCCCCCCTTTGTGTGAGCAATCAGGCAAAGCCTGAATGAGGGTGGTCAGTCATAAGCCACAGCCGCCAGCCACACCAGGCGCCTGAGAATGAGTTAATATACTTGACAATAAGTTCAAGTGATCAGCCATCTAGATTTACACTCTTTCCCCAGCTCCTTTTCTCCCCCTTTCCCCCACCAGGTAAATCAGGTTCTAAGAGAGACTCGAGGATGAGAGGGAAAAAAAAGGGCAAGAGCGAGTAACAATTATCTTTCACTAGTTTCCCCCCCTCTATGAGATAGGAGATAACATCGTATATATATATATATATATTTTTTCTCTTTTTTCTCTTTTTCAGTTTGCCCCTTTATGTCCTTTCTTTAGTCTAATCCCTTCCAAGTACTCTTTGGCTTTAATCTCTGATGTAAAAACCTTGGTGATACCATGTAGGATAACCTTTAACCTAGCCGGGTTCATGAGATACACCTCTGCACCTAGTTGTTGTAAGGGAGAGATCAGCTGCCGCAGATGCCATCTGCTCTCAACGGTCTGGTGACAGAAGTCCGGTTTAGAAAAAAAGGTAATTCCATGAGCCCCTTTTTAGGTCTCGGCAACGAGAACTATTGTCGCCGAGTAAGCTCGCAAGGGAGTAGAGCGGTGCACGAGCCGACCAGGGTCTGTGGATGCGCACACACAAAGGCAGGCAGGCAGGCAGGCACACACCAGACACACACAGACAGACACACGCACGCACACACACACACACACACACACCCTCCCTCTCTGCCCACTCCCTCTCTGCCGCCCCCCCCTCTACCCCCACTCACCGGGCTCTTTCCCTCTGCAGCGGGTCAGTCACGGCAGCAGGCAGGCTCGGTGTCTTCTCCGGCGATCTTCAGCTGATGTGCACGCTCACGCTGCGTCTCCTGCGCGCCCACCACGCTGTTTCGCGCCCGTTGATCCTCAGCTTGTGATTACTACTCCTTCTAACCCGGAATCTAAATTACTATTTCTTGGTTCTCTAACTCCACTCTGTTGATTCGTAACAAACTGATATTCAGCACATTTCACAGTCTCACTTTTGCTTCTCATAAATACAATAAGATTATTTTAAGCAATGTCTACCCTTCTTTTGGTTCTGTGCCTATTATCCTTCGGACTATAGAGTTTTAGAAAGTGTGGTGGAAGATTCCATGATATCAGTGGTGTGCACAGTGCAGAGTGAGTGTGCAGAGTGCAGAGTGAGTGTGCAGAGTGCAGAGTAGTGAGTGCAGAGTAGTGAGTGCAGAGTAGTGAGTGCAGAGTAGTGAGTGCAGAGTAGTGAGTGCAGAGTGTGAGTGCAGAGTGTGAGTGCAGAGTGAGTGGGCAGAGTAGTGAGTGCAGAGTGAGTGTGCAGAGGAGTGAGTGCAGAGGAGTGAGTGCAGAGGAGTGAGTGCACAGAGTAGTGAGTGCGCAGAGTAGTGAGTGCGCAGAGTAGTGAGTGCGCAGAGTAGTGAGTGCAGAGTAGTGAGTGCAGAGTAGTGAGTAGTGAGTGCTGAGTAGTGAGTGCAGAGTAGTGAGTAGTGAGTGCAGAGTAGTGAGTAGTGAGTGCAGAGTAGTGAGTGCAGAGTGCAGAGTAGTGAGTAGTGAGTGCAGAGTAGTGAGTGCAGAGTAGTGAGTGCAGAATAGTGAGTAGTGAGTAGTGAGTGCAGAGTAGTGAGTAGTGAGTGCAGAGTAGTGAGTGCAGAGTAGTGAGTGCTGAGTAGTGAGTGCAGAGTAGTGAGTGCAGAGTAGTGAGTGCAGAGTAGTGAGTGCAGAGTGCAGAGTAGTGAGTGCAGAGTAGTGAGTGCAGAATGCAGAGTAGTGAGTGCAGAGTAGTGAGTAGTGAGTGCAGAGTAGTGAGTGCAGAGTAGTGAGTGCAGAGTAGTGAGTGCAAAATGCAGAGTAGTGAGTGCAGAGTAGTGAGTAGTGAGTGCAGAGTAGTGAGTAGTGAGTGCAGAGTAGTGAGTGCAGAGTAGTGAGTGCAGAGTAGTGAGTAGTGAGTGCAGAGTAGTGAGTAGTGAGTGCAGAGTAGTGAGTGCAGAGTGCAGAGTAGTGAGTAGTGAGTGCAGAGTAGTGAGTGCAGAGTAGTGAGTGCAGAGTAGTGAGTAGTGAGTAGTGAGTGCAGAGTAGTGAGTAGTGAGTGCAGAGTAGTGAGTGCAGAGTAGTGAGTGCAGAGTAGTGAGTGCAGAGTGCAGAGTAGTGAGTGCAGAGTAGTGAGTGCAGAGTAGTGAGTGCAGAATGCAGAGTAGTGAGTGCAGAGTAGTGAGTGCAGAGTAGTGAGTGCAGAGTAGTGAGTGCAGAATGCAGAGTAGTGTGTGCAGAGTAGTGAGTAGTGAGTGCAGAGTAGTGAGTGCAGAGTAGTGAGTGCAGAGTAGTGAGTGCAGAGTAGTGAGTGCAGAGTGCAGAGTAGTGAGTGCAGAGTAGTGAGTGCAGAGTAGTGAGTGCAGAGTAGTGAGTGCAGAGTAGTGGGTGCAGAGTAGTGAGTGCAGAGTGCAGAGTAGTGAGTGCAGAGTAGTGAGTGCAGAGTAGTGAGTGCAGAGTGCAGAGTAGTGAGTGCAGAGTAGTGAGTAGTGAGGCAGAGTAGTGAGTAGTGAGTAGTGAGTGCAGAGTAGTGAGTAGTGAGTGCAGAGTAGTGAGTGCAGAGTAGTGAGTGCAGAGTAGTGAGTGCAGAGTAGTGAGTGCAGAGTGCAGAGTGCAGTGCAGTGCAGGTATGTGCAGTGCAGTACAGGTATGTGCAGTGCAGTGCAGGTATGTGCAGTGCAGTGTAGGTATGTGCAGTGCAGTGCAGGTGAGTGCAGTGCAGTGCAGGTGAGTGCAGTGCAGTGCAGGTGAGTGCAGTGCAGGTGAGTGCAGTGCAGTGCAGGTGAGTGCAGTGGAGTGCAGGTGAGTGCAGTGGAGTGCAGTGCAGTGCAGGTGAGTGCAGTGCAGGTCTGAGCAGTGCAGTGCAAGTGAGTGCAGTGCAGTGCAGGTGAGTGCAGTGCAAGTGAGTGCAGTGCAGTGCAGGTGAGTGCAGTGCAGTGCAGGTGAGTGCAGTGCAGTGCAGGTGAGTGCAGGTGAGTGCAGTGCAGGTGAGTGCAGTGCAGGTGAGTGCAGTGCAGGTGAGTGCAGTGCAGGTGAGTGCAGGTGAGTGCAGTGCAGGTGAGTGCAGTGCAGTGCAGTGCAGGTGAGTGCATGGCAGGTGGATGCAGTGCAGGTGAGTGCAGTGCAGGTGAGTGCAGGTGAGTGCAGTGCAGTGCAGGTGAGTGCAGTGCAGTGCAGGTGAGTGCAGTGCAGGTGAGTGCAGTGCAGGTGAGTGCAGTGCAGGTGAGTGCAGTGCGTGCAGTGCAGGTGAGTGCAGGTGAGTGCAGTGCGTGCAGTGCAGGTGAGTGCAGTGCGTGCAGTGCAGGTGAGTGCAGTGCAGTGCAGGTGAGTGCAGTGCAGGTGAGTGCAGTGCACGTGAGTGCAGTGCAGTGCAGGTGAGTGCAGTGCAGGTGAGTGCAGTGCAGGTGAGTGCAGTTCAGGTGAGTGCAGTGCAGTGCAGTGCAGGTGAGTGCAGCGCAGTGCAGGCGAGTGCAGTGCAGGCGAGTGCAGTGCGTGCAGTGCAGGTGAGTGCAGTGCAGTGCAGGTGAGTGCAGTTCAGTGCAGGTGAGTGCAGTGCAGGTGAGTGCAGTGCAGTGCAGGCGAGTGCAGTGCAGGTGAGTGCAGTGCAGTGCAGGTGAGTGCAGTGCAGGTGAGTGCAGTGCAGTGCAGGTGAGTGCAGTGCAGTGCAGGTGAGTGCAGTGCAGGTGAGTGCAGTGCAGGTGAGTGCAGTGCAGTGCAGGTGAGTGCAGTGCAGTGCAGGTGAGTGCAGTGCAGGTGAGTGCAGTGCAGGTGAGTGCAGGTGAGTGCAGTGCAGTGCAGGTGAGTGCAGTGCAGTGCAGTGCAGTGCAGGTGAGTGCAGTTGAGTGCAGTGCAGGTGAGTGCAGGTGAGTGCAGTGCAGTGCAGGTGAGTGCAGTGCAGGTGAGTGCAGTTGAGTGCAGTGCAGTGCAGGTGAGTGCAGTTGAGTGCAGTGCAGTGCAGGTGAGTGCAGTTGAGTGCAGTGCAGGTGAGTGCAGGTGAGTGCAGTGCAGTGCTGGTGAGTGCAGGTGAGTGCAGTTGAGTGCAGAGTGGTGTGTATTGACAATGTAAATGACAATGCCATTTATTTATGATTTAAAGAAAAAAAAAATGTCATGAGCAATGCCAATAGCTCTACCTTTAATGATGCCGAGACCATTGCATTGTAAATGCTTGTTTTGAGTTGGGGCGAGCTTTGTCGTAAACCAATTGCCTCAAGAGAAAGTTGCCAAAGTATACTAGGAAGACCCGGGGCTGACCTTCAATCACATTACCATTTTTGTATTGTTTCTTTTGAAAAAAGGGAAACCTGTGAGCTTGCTGTACTTCACGGTCCCAGTCCCATTCAGTGTTTTCTGGGAAAGAGTCTTGCAGCAGCTTGACAATGAACTGTCTAGGGTCTTCCCCCTCCTTTCCTTCTGGAATCCCCAACAGGCGCAAGTTATTCCGGCGTAGTCGATTTTCATTTTCTTTAATCGTCACCATTAGATCCATGAGACAGGCAGAATTGGAGTCAGTGGCCTGTTTAGTTGCCACTGCTTCGGCTTCCAAATGTTCGGTCCTAGCCTCGACCATGCCCACTCTCTCGCTGATATCTGTACAGGTCTGTTCAGCCGTCTGAGACCACCCTGTAGTTTTTTTGCTGCGTTTTTAGCTGCCCGACTTTCACCTCTCACCTCCTCCTGGAAATCTTTAATCTAGGCAAGTATGGCGGCAAGTGAGGGCTCCAGCGTCTCGTTAGTTTTTGCTTGTAGTCTTCTCGGGCTGTGCCCCTGTGGTAGTGGTTGTGACATGGTCGGTTCATCTTCTTCTGGGTGATAGGACATCTGCGAGTCCGAATAATCCCATTTAAGTTGGCTCCTCCGTTTGGTCTTGTTCCTTGTTTTTTAGGGCGGACGATTGTGCTGGTATTATCGTGGGAAGCCTCGCTTTCCTCTTCGCTGATGCTGCTAGTATTACCTTCATCTTCTTCCGTCTCCTCTTCCCCTGATGAGCTCGGAGTACTGTCTGATACCGCGTAAAAGCCTCTTGTCCTATTTCTGGGGTCCAAGGGGCAGTAGAGCCATGAGGAATCTCTAGATTTCGGATGGCGGCTTCCGTTTTTGTGGGGAGATCCCTAGTATTCAAGTTCTCAAAGGGAGTACATAGGATATTGCCAATGTTTCTTTCATTAGGTTCTAGGAGTTCACCCTCGATAGGGAGTGGAGTTTGGAGAGGATTAGGGGGCTTAGAGGGGCCAAGTGTATTATCACGTTCTTCAGTTGAAGTAAGCAATGATTGCGATGGTTCCACTAGGCGTTGCTGGTTGCATATCAGGGTGGGGAGAGCTTCCAGACTGGAAGGGGCATTACTTGGATCCAGACTGGCAGCAGGTATTTGATTAATATCGCCGTTATCACCGTTCAGTTGAAGGGAGTCTTCGGTTGTATTAAGTCATTGCGTGTTCTTTGTGTTGTTTTTAACAATGGTTGTCTGATTTTTAGCCAGTAGAAATATTTTGGCTGGAAGAGGTTGTGCTAAGATAGCATCCTTGTCTTTGTTGTCTCTAGAGTCTTTACTGGAACCCCCTGCCCCTGCCCCTGTCTGACCCGTATTTTTTTTTGTCCCTATAACCCCACTGACCTGTTTAGACTTGGGTTTGCCGGCCTCATCTCCCGCCAAGGAATCCTTTCCTGTGGTAGGCGTCTTTACTTTTAAGCTTTTTTTGCCGCGATAGCTCATACTTTCGATTCTGCTCCCCTCGCCAAAGTCTGGTCCCTCCAAAGTACTTAGATGCTCCCAGAGTCCCAAAGTCCGCTCCCAGAGTCCACACAGCACTAGTAAGGTTGTGCACACCAGCACCAGACCACTGAAGCCCGAAGAAGCAGTTCCTGATGTTCAAAACGGTGTTTCTCCGTCTGATCCGCCGAGTGCTCACCAGGTATCCGTGTCTTAGGTCCACGGCAGCCGCGGGCAGAAACCTTGATCAGCAAAAAAGAGAATGTCTTTGGTTTGGCCGCGGGAAAGACAAACAGGTCCGCGTAGCAGATCTCCTTTCTGCGGCGTCTCTCCCCCGTTCTGTCGAGTATCCCGAGCGGTCTTGTAACACCGTTCACGTCCCGCTGCAATCTCCGCTGCCTCGACACTCGACACACGTGATACTCCTGGGATCCCAGCATCACCGATGCACAGGGCAGGTAGCCGATCACCTGAGGTCTGGTGGTTAGCGTGGCGTGGGGGCCGCGTACAGAGGCTTACGCTGACTCCATCTTGCTCCCAGGCACAACAAGACTAATCTTAACATAATCGGGAAATGAGAATAGGTGGTTGCGTGCAAAATTGCGATGCAAGACACGATTAATGCGCACACGTTGTTCCTTCATTCAAGCAGCTGAAGATACTGCTCTCTGCTGATTGCAGCGCAAGCTCTGCTGCCTGATCATATGCCACAGCCAGCCAATTAGGTGCTTTGTGATTCACTGACAGTCTGGGAATAGCTAAGAACTGTGTGCTGCTAAGCTCCTGTGAGTACCGGTACTCTCCTTCTCTAATGAAAAGTTCTGGCACTCAAGGGAAGAAAATTGAAAAGTGCTGGTATTCAGTACTGGTGAGAAAAGGCCCATTTAAAACACTGGTTACTCTTATGCTAGGGCTGCTAAAACATGCATTGCAGGTTAATATACGATAGGAGGTATGTGTCTGACTCATAATTTAATTATCCTCTCTGAATGAGTTGATATGTGCATTTATGAAAAATCTGTTAAAATGTAAATGAGCAGAGGAAATTCACATGTATATGTATGTCGAAGGGCCACCGATGTGCAACAAAGGCATATAGATAGTAAATGTTTATTGTAGGTTGTAGGTTTTCACTCAAACCTACAATGTCGATGTCAGCCGAACAAATGTTCTTTAATGTAGAATTTCAGGAACTTGCGTAAAATATGAATAGACATTTTAAATCAAAAAAAGGTCGAAAGCATGAATTACACGAGACATAAAACTGATGGGAAAGAAGAATCATGCCTATTTGTGCCAATGTGAGGGACAGGACTTTCAATGTGCCTATGGGCAAAAACATATCATGTAGTTATATCAAATGCTGAGGAGTGTGATGCAAAAATTCTAAGTGAGACAAGGTATTAATGGGAAGTCTTTTATAATTATCACTGAGTTGAGGAGACTAAATATACATGAAAGCAGTCTGGAAAAATGACAGATATAGGATAATTTCAGATCGCATGTTTAGTCACGATATGTTTATTTAAACCTCCGAAAGAGCCTCGCAAGCTTATTAACGGATGTGTGTCTACGTTCAAATGTGTTTCTTTGTGTTAGTCTGAAAACAATATTGGATTGGATTTCATAGCCAATCAGCCATCACCATAGCGGTATTTGGCCAAAATATTGAGTTAAACATTTTGAGTCATAGAAATATCGAGTTTTTAATACCGTGATACAAAAGTATCGTGATTCAAGTATATTGCTGACAAAAATATCGATTTTTCAAGGTAAGTAATATCGATGTCAAAAATATCTGTGTTGTTGATATTGTTTACAAAAACATAGTTGTAAAAAATATCGTTTTTCAATTATCTTTATGTATTTATCAGTAATGTTTAATTGTATATATTATAAATTGCTTGAATAATTGTTATTAATGTTTTCAAATAAAGTTTGTAATTTTTAGCTGTTTTTAAGTTTCATCGAATTGTGTAAATTGTAATTCATAGTGTCATAGCCGGTTTGGGGGTTTGTAGGGCTACAGAGTGGGAAGTAAATTAATTATAATTAATTAATCATTAACTTGTAATTAATAATAATTAGGCAAATTGCTAATTAATTATGCAAATTGTGAAATCAATAGTTTTTAAGTTAGATTTTAGGTGCAGGTTGTGGGACTTGTAGGGGATAGAGGGTGAGAAGTTAATTAATTATAATGAATTAATCATGAATTCTTAATTATTATTAATTATGTAATTGATTAATAATTATGTAAATTGTGTAACTAATATATTTTTGAATTTATATTTCAGATTCGGGTGTAGGATTTGTAGGGCTGCAGGGTGGGAAGTTGATTAAGAAACAATTTATTGACAATTAATTAATAATGTATTATCAATTATTTAATTGATAATGATGTAAACTGCAATATGATCATATTTGTTAAGTTTCATTTTAGGTGTGGGTTGTTTAGTTTGTAGAGGAATAGGGTGGGAAGTTAATGAAGTAAGAATTATTTTCTAATTAGTTATTCATTTTAATTGGAATATTTAATTTATTGATAAAGTTGTAAAATATTTAATAATATAATTGTTTATGTTATATATTAGGTGTGTTTTATTGTGTTTGTAGGAGAATAGGGTGGGGCGTTATTTAAGTTATAACAAATAAGATTCCATTTATTCATTTCGTTTTCATTTATTACCTAATATGTTAATTGTGTTATACTTATGTTTTCGTTTCTATTACATTTTAATTGTTTGGCTGTTATGTTTGTCGGAATATAGTGTGGCATTTTAACTAAAATAATAATATTTGTTTTAATTGTTAATAATGATCATATATTGAAATAATTATATAATTTATTTATTTTTTGTTAAAATTTAGACATGAATATTCTTATATTTAGAATTTTACATTTTGGGTTGCTTCATAGAGTTGCTAAAATATGTTGTTTGTTTGAAGTGAACTACGCTCTCTCTCCTGTTGGACACATTGCAGTGGGAATAGTCAATTTTACCTCTTTGGTTTCAAAGCTTTCCATACTATTGCACAGATTGGAGTAGGAAGAGTAAAGGTTATCCCTCCTGAGTCCAATGCTTTCTCTACTTTTGCACACACTGGAGTGGGAATAGTACATTGTATCCTTCCTGAGTCCAACACTTTCCTTACTGTTGCATGGACTGGAATGGGAATGGAACGTTTTACCCCTCCTGAGTCCAACGCTTTCCATACAGTTGCACAGACTGGAGTAGGAATAGTAAATTTTACCCCTCCTGAGTCCAATGATTTCCTTACTGTTGCACACACTGGAGTGGGAGCAGTAAATGTTACCACTCCTGAGTTGAACGCTTTCCCTACTGTTGCACACACTGGAGTTGGAAAAGAAAGTTTTACCCCTCCTGAGTCCAACGCTTTCCATACAGTTGTACAGACTGGAGTAGGAATAGTAAATTTTAGCCCTCCTGAGTCCATTGCTTTCCCTACTGTTGCACACACTGGAGTGGGAATAGTAAATGTTATCCCTCCCAAGTCCAATGCTTCACCTACTGCCAAGCCAAGTCCACCCTGGACTGGAAACAAGCATCATAGGACCGGTTTCGGGGTTTCACATTGTTCTGCATTCTGTCCATCACTTGTTCTTTTTGCATTTGTCACCCTGAGTGGGACGGGTATGCTCAGACGTGAGTCCCGTGGTCTCCATGCCACTGGAGTCAGGTTATCCTGGCTGATGAGGGCTGAAAGCCCAAAACCAGTCCTAGGATGCCTGTTTCCAGTCCCGGGAGGACCTGGCCTGACAGTTCGGGCTGGACTTTTCCCATTGGGCTCAGGGTCAAGACTGATTTGCATATGGCTGGGTCCAAACTGGAATGGCATGGTGAGCAAAAAAACGATGAATTTAGGCCCAGATCTCTGTACTAGGGTGAATGTATGACATTGTTCTGCATTCTGTCCATCGATTGTTCTTTTTGCATTTATCACCCTGAGTTGGACGGGTATGCTCAGACGTGAGTCCCGTGCTCTCCACGCCACTGGAGTCAAGATATCCTGGCTGATGAGGGCTGAAAGTCAAAACCGGTCCTAGAATGCTTGTTTCCAATCCAGGGAGGACCTGGTCTGGCAGTTCGGGCTCAACTATTCCCATTGGGCGCAGGGTCAGGCTGATTTGCATATGGCTGGGTCCAAACTGGAATGGCATGGTGAGCAAAAAACTGATCGATTTAGGCCCAGATCTCTGTACTGGGGTGAATGTATGACATTGTTCTGCATTCTGTCCATCAATTGTTCTTCTTGCATTTGTCACCCTGAGTGGGACAGGTATGCTCAGACGTGAGTCCCGTGTTCTCCATGCCACTCGAGTCAAGTTATACTGGGTGATGAGGGCTAAAAGCCCGAAACTGGTCCTAGGATGCTTGTTGCCAGTCCCGGGATGACCTGGCCTGGCAGTTCGGGCAGGACTGTTCCCATTGGACGCAGGATCAAGACTGATTTGCATATGGCTGGGTCCAAACTGGAATGGTATGGTGAGCAAAAAAACGATGGATTTAGGCCCAGATCTCTGTACTGGGGTGAATTTATGACATTGTTCTGCATTCTGTCCATCAATTGTTCTTTTTGCATTTGTCACCCCGAGTGGAACGGGTATGCTCAGACGTGAGTCCTGTGCTCTCCATGCCATTTAAGTCAAGCTATCCAGGCTGATGAGGTCTGAAAGCCCAAAACTGGTTCTAGGATGCTTGCTTCCAGTCCAGGGAGGACCTGGCCTGGCAGTTCGGGCTGGACTGTTCCCATTGGGTGCAGGATCAAGACTTATTTGCATATGGCTATCGACAAACTGGAATGGCATGGTGAGCAAAAAACGATACGTTTAGGCCCAGATCTCTGTACTGGGGTGAATGTATGACGTTGTTCTGCATTCTGTACATCAATTGTTCATTTTCCATTTGTCACCCCGAGTGAGACGGGTATGCTCAGACGTGAGTCCCGTGCTCTCCATGCCACTGGATTCAAGCTATCCTGGCTGATGAGGGCTGAAAGCCCAAATCCGGTCCTAGGATGCTTGTTTTCAGTTTAGAGAGGACCTGGCCTGGCAGTTCGGGCTGGACTGTTCCCATTTGGCGCAGGGTCAAGACTGATTTGCATATGGCTAGGTCCAAACTGGATTGGCATGCTGAGCAAAAAAACGATTGATGTAGGCCCAGATCGCTGTACTGGGGTGAATGTATGACATTGTTCTGCATTCTCTCCATCAATTGTTCTTTTTGCATTTGTCACCCAGAGTGGGACGGGTATGCTCGGACATGAGTCCACTGCTCTCCATGCCACTGGAGTCAAGTTATACTGGCTGATGAGGGCTGAAAGCACGAAAACGGTCCTAGGATGCTTGTTTCCAGTCCCGGAGAGGACCTGGCCTGGCAGTTCGGGCTGGACTGTTCAATTGGGCGCAGGATCGGATTTGCATATGGCTTGGTCCAAACTGGAATGGCATGGTGAGCAAAAAATCGATGGATTTACGCCCAGATCTCTGTACTGGGGTGAATGTATGACAGTGTTCTGCATTCTGTCCATCAATTGTTCATTTTGCATTTGTCACCCCGAGTGGGATGAGTATGCTCATACGTGAGTCACGTGCTCTCCATGCCACTTGAGTCAAGCTATCCTGGCTGATGGGGGCTGAAAGCCCGAAACCGGTCCTAGGATCCTTGTTTGCAGTCCAGGGAGGACCTGGCCTGGCAGTTCGAGGTGAACTGTTCCCATTTGGCGCAGGGTCAAGACTGATTTGCATATGGCTGGGTCCAAACTGGTATGGCAAGGTGAGCAAAAAAACGATGGATGTAAGCCCAGATCTCTGTACTGGGGTGAATGTATGACATTGTTCTGCATTCTGTCCACGAATTGTTCTTTTTGCATTAACCTATCCTACGGCAGGGGCCCAGTTGAAAAGCCAGGCCTTAAAGTTCTCGAGGAATTCAAGAAGCGAGCAGGAGGCACATCTCATGTGTAGTGGGAGGTAGTTCCACGCTTCAGTAGCAATGTACGAGAAAGTATGGCTCCCAGATCTGTTTCTGTGAATGCGTGGGATGTGAGCAAGTAAGAGTACGGTCGAACAGAGGTGTATGAGTGATTGCCGGAAGAAGATGTTCATGTTGGCGGGGCTTAAGTTGTGTAGTGAATTGAATGTGTGAGTGATGAGTTTGAACTTAGTATGTTTGTGTATCAGGAGCCAGTGGAGCTCCCTGAGTTGAGGTGTGATGTGAGTTCTGTGTCGGAGGTTGAGGATGAGTCTAGCTGCAGAGTATGGGATAGGTTGAAGTCCTTAGTGAGTTGCTTTGTAATCCAGTGTCGAGCTTATTTTCATAGTCCAGCATGCTGGTCACAAGTGTGTGAATGATGGTTTTTCTGATGTTGTGTGCCTTTTTTAGTCAGTTAAGAGAGTTAAAGAAGATCAATCAATGGTATCTTTAGTGTTTCCCAGTGTACATCCATGTTGCAGTAATTGAAATAGCCCAGTAACAGGTTTTATGCAAAAATTCAGTACTGTTACATACTGAACTGTGACACATGATTAAAGGTGGTACTTTGCAAATCAAAGTGCATCTCAAGCTTTGCCCAGTTAGACGCTCTCCCTGCATTTCATTTTCTTTATGACACTACAGTTGCACAAGAGTCTAAACAGTTTCTGTGATGGTTTGAACATATCAATTTACTAGCTTGAACATATATTGTTTTATAATCACAATCAGTGATCATGGTTCTTTGCAAGCTTGGTTCAGAGGATTTCTTCACTGGCACTTGATTTTTCAGAAAAAATACTAGCCATGTAGCAGAATCCCTCAGTATGTTCTCTGGAGCGCAAGAGTGACACGCCCCTTCTGAGTGCTTTGGGTCGGTTTGCAAACCAGAACCCTGAATACACAGCAAGGCAGACACATCAACAAGAAGAGCGGAGGCATGCAAAGGTGAAGCATCAACTGAAGACAGACAATACCTGCTAATGCTGATGATGGGTTGGTACTGATGCACTAGCTAGAGAAGCTTGTGGGACACAGCTTTTGTTGTTGCATACTCAAACACTGCATGTTATTTTGCTGTCTATGTAATACAACACATACTATGAAATGTGCCTGGGAGCTCACCAAACTCACATGTCATGGATTGGTGCTGCTATGGAGTCTGTGACATATGATACTGCTACGCAAATAGAGTACTGATTTTCCATGTATGTTTACTGTTTGTGGGTTAGATATAGAGACATTTTCCTCTCTGTCAATCTTCATGTACTTCCCATTATCCAAGAAACGTACTGCTATATCTTCTCAGTTGTCTCCTCAGGAATGTGTTGAAGACTATTCTTCCTCTAGGCCTTCACCATGATTATCATTTTCTGAAATGTTCACGTTTTACACTCAAGACTCTTTCTTTTCAGGACATTAAAATAAGAATAAATTGATACATTACAAAAAAGAGATAAAAGATGTTTTATTCCAAGGCCTAACTTGGGGGTAGGTAGAAGGTTTGAAGTGGGCTGTACCATCTTCCGAAAGGAAAGTTTATTAAAAGTGACAAAGATAAAGCCTACTAATTAGGCAAAAAAGTAGTCACATACTCAAGATTCAGTCTTCATGACAACCCTGCAGAAGAGCACAATGGGGCTTGTAACAGGACCCTCACCCTCACCCCCCTTGGCATGGTTCATCATGAAGACTTTCATCTAAAGTTCATGTGGATAGGATCAGTCAGTGAAAATGAGTTTTTGATCATGTAGACCTGAGGGATCCTATGAAAATATACTGTTAAAATGATCTACTAGTCTACCTCTTGTAATGTATTTATTAGTGTGGTTCTCTGGTAAAATTAAAAACATAGGTGACGCAGGTGATGATTATTATTACTCCAGTGCCTCAACATCAATGAGTCTGCATGTTATGGCCATTTTGTAAATGCCCAACTAGTCAGACAGCCTTCACCAGGAACAAAGATCCCTAACAATATACTTGTTTACAAACTCAGCTGTAGTTCATTTGTGAGGGATATATGCATTCAAGCATGCAAACAAATGAAGTAACCTAGGCTGTTTTCTGTGGACACAGGGATAAAATTAACATAAAGTGTTTGAGAAATTTCATGAGATATAAACAATATTGAATACACACCATGCAAATGAAAGAGGTAATGCTTAAAACCATACTCTGGGGCCCATTGCGATGTCGGTTGGAAGGCCTCTGACTGCTAGTCAGAGGCTTTCCGACCGACACAGCTGGTTTGCTGTCCAACTGACTGATTACGATATCTGTGGCCGGCACATAAACCAGCACATAAACCAGCCGGTCATTGTGACGCGGTTACGACCAGCTCTCAGAGTCTTACGGCTGGTCAGAACCGCACCATAATCCTCTAAGGACAGCGTTTCCGCCTTTAGGATTACGATATCGGTTTCCCACAGCCTTTCCGTGTAGGTCTTTCCAACACGGAAAGGCTGTCGGAAAGCACATTTGGGGGCCTTTAGCAGGGCCACTTTGCCTCCGCAGCCTACTGTTGGTGCCCGAGGGGGTTTCTAGGGTACCCCCCTGTAAAACCCTGCACTGTGTCATAGGGTGCTGGGTTTTACACACAAACCCATTTCTCTATAGGAGCCTGTATTACGTCCGGTTTACGGCAGTCAAACAAGCTCCCATTGAGAAAAGTGAGTATGTGACCGAACTGTGTCCGTTCACATCATAATCAGGTGGTCAGAACCGCAGACCGGAGGTCAGTCGTTCCCAAGACAGTGTCGGTCGGAGGCAACTCCAACCAACATTGTAATAACTCCCTCTGTGTTTTCATGCCAAACTGCACTCAGTGCTGAAGAGGTAAGTGACAAAAAAGGCACTACTAAAAAGCAGCGACACACATATGGCTGAATTAATCAGGTGATAGGCAACTAACCCTTGGCAGGGTTTCTTTTAAACCCCATAGGGGTCAAATAGGGATCATCTTTGTTGTCAAGCCCTGCAGAGTGTATAGGAATATCGGCTGTTAGCATTTGTGGAAATACTTTAAGTTAACATGTTCTTACCCTCAACATGGCAACTTATTTTGTCAAAGGAAGCAGCCGGTTGAACTTGTCTGATAGATCTGGCATCCTTGGTGTGGTTTCTCCTGACTTTTTGCCTCCTGTTTTGCTGACTTAATTTTTGCTGGCATTAGGATTCTGGGCAGTTTACTCTGCTAACCAGTGCTAAAGTGCATATGCTCTGTACTCTAAACATGGTTACATTGGCTTATCCAAAAATTGCATATTTAATTATAAGTCCCAAGGAATGTGCATTATATGTGCCCAGGGCCTGTAAATTCAATGCTACTAGTGGGCCTGCAGCACTGATTGTACTACCCTCTCCATAGCCCTTTAAATATGGCTCAGTCCTGCCATTCCAGAGCCTGGGTGTGCACTTTTAAGCTTCCATTTTAACCTGGCATGTTATCTACTTGGCAGGCCCAAACCTTCCCTTTTAATTACATAAATGTCACCCCTAAGGTAGGCCCTAGGCAGCCCCAATGGCAGGGTTCAGTGTATTTAAAAGGTAAGACATGTACTTTTAAGTTTTACAAGTCAAGGTAGTAAAAAACTGCCAAAATCGTTTTTTAATTCTGCAACGCCTAACTCTCCCATAGGTTAGCAGGGGGATTGCCTTAAAGCATCTTTTAAGTGTAATTTCCCATTGGGAGAAGAGTGGAAATTGGAGCTTGGAGTCTCTGCACTCACAATTTAAACACCTATTTTAGTAAAGTTGTTTTTTTAATTGCAAGTCAGAAAATGCACCTTTTAGAAATCTGGCATGTTCTTACTTTAACCATCCTGTGCATCTGCCTGTCTCTGAATACACGTCTGTGTTAGGGTGACAGCTGAGCTTTGTGCATTCCCTCTAGACAGTCACACAAAGGGAGCTCGGTGTGCGTTTGCATCCTGATGGCCCATCACCAGGCAGATGGGTCTTCCGGAGGTAGATTGGGAGGGAGAAACTGACACTTGCACCCGAATTAGGCTGTGCCTGTCCCCACACAAAGAGCAGCATACCCTCCTGTAGTGTTTCTGGAGCCTGGGCATTAAAGGCAGGCACCTTCTGATTTTCAGTGGCCTCTTTGATGTCTCCCCTACTTCAGTGGTAAATTTGGGTATAAGTATTGGACCCCTGACACCACCAAATCAAAACTCTACTGGAACAAAGGACATTCTGTCTGGAAAAAGACCTGATGTGCTGCAGGAGGGACTGCAACTTTGCTTCTTGCTCTACTGTGTTGGCCTGCTGCCTGCTGTGCTGTAGCAGGGAACGCCACTTTGCAACTTGCTCTGCTGTATTGACCTGCTGACTACTGCTCTTTGCACAGGAGAGAGAGGGGCTGGATCTGCTCTCTTCATCCATGAACCCATGATTCTCCAAGGGCTGTTGGCTTGTCTTCTGTTCTCTGAAGTCTCAGGGTCACAAAACACTTCTTGCAACTCTGCTGGTGGTGCTAGACTAAGCCATCTGTGAGTCCTACCCTTGCCTGGGGTGCCCCCATCCACTCCTGAGCCTCAGAAGTGGATTTTCTGCTCTTCAGCACCTTTGAGTCAAGCTTTTAGGCTCTTCGCAATTATGAACGGGCCCACTCACTCCAAAAATGTGCTGCTTCCTTGAAGGATCACTGGGAGTAGTCGGAAGTTAATCCCTTTGCACAGCAGCATTGCCTCTGGTGAACTTGAGTCCCCAATCTATCTATCTGTGATGCCTGGTGGCTCTTCGCGCCCCGCGAGTTACTGCCAGCAATGCTCACTGTTCTCCCAGTAACCTCTTTCCCCACGAAGGGGACCCTTGGCTCAACTTGAGAAGGTAAAATTACAGTGGGACCTGGTTGGAACTGTATCCAGAGTGGTCCTGTTTTAATCAGATAAATATTCTCTGTTTTTCTAAACTGATGTGGAGTTTGCACTGTTACCATAATAAATGTGTTGCACAACATTGCCTCTAAAGTTAACCCTGACTGCTGTGTGCCAAGCTACCAGAGAGTGAGCACAGGTTACTAAAGGTTGTGAATCTGACTTACCCTGACTAGAGTGGTGGTCCCTACTTGGACAGGGTACATACCTCTGCCAACTAGAGACCCCATTTCTAATATTGCCTATCTCATTAATATTGGAAAGCTTGAAGTGGTGCTCTGTTTTTTGTTAGCTGCCGCCAAGCGCCACTCCACTGTGGCCTGGCATGAGGGGTGTGTACTGTGCTATGTCAGGGACATCAGATTAATGTCATGCATAGCTTGTTTGGTATATTGTGGCAGTCATAGAGAATCCATGCGAGGAGCATATAACATGCTACGCTATGTCTGCCTGTTTTTGACCTATCTATCATTGAAAGTGGGGGTCCTTTTTTGAAATAATGTCTGTTAATAAGGCCCAGAAACATACAATCACGAGCCACCATTACTGAATAAAAAGCTGTTATGCAGCGTATTATTATTCTGTATGGCATGATATGATGTAAGATCATTAACCAAACAATACACTTTAGCCCTGATACTGAAGTTGGCTGCACACAGCTATGGTGTCCGCAATTGTTATACAGGTGTTTTGGTTATGAGGACTATTGCTCATTATAGCATTAAAGAGGACATATATTCAAGGGGATGATTATATTCACTAAGGGGTATATAAAAAGCAATCACCTTTACCGTGTACTCATTCCTACCTATAATTCTGTGGTTTGTTACTGTTACCTATACTACCCCCTTTGTTTACAACTACATGGTGTTGAGGTGTGCTTATGGAGGCTTAAGTTTGTAAATCCATCTCTGTTCGTTCTCCAAAAGTATTTACGACATCTTCGTGGAATTCCACAATTCGTTATTTGTTTTATATTCACCCAGCTTATATATTTTGTGTATGTTCATCTCTGCACAGTGATTGCTC
The DNA here is from genome assembly GCF_964261635.1 of Lissotriton helveticus. Taxonomy (NCBI): domain Eukaryota; kingdom Metazoa; phylum Chordata; class Amphibia; order Caudata; family Salamandridae; genus Lissotriton; species Lissotriton helveticus. The sequence goes on along the minus strand of NC_136059.1, from coordinate 798,105,141 downwards.
ATGCATAAAGTGTTTTTGTATTTTTACATGTATTGTAAATACATGTATTGCAAATTGCAAGTACATGTATCATACATATTACATGAGACGAATTACAGTTGGTATAATTCTTTAGTATTTAAAAATGCTTCAAACCCAGATCCACTTTTTGGTTCATCTGGTTGGGGGACACTGGGCAGACGCCGCATAGGTAATGGCCAGGTACTGGCATCATCTGCTGTAATGTATTTGGTGTTTGTTCTGGAGACACCTTTTTAGGGCAAGTCCAAGAAGAGAGCAACCAGTACATTGGAAAGAAATTCCGTGGAGGATGCATTAAAAGAGCATGTTGAAGCACCAAATACCAGGAACGAGCAAAACAACAACAACTTAATGGTGACTCTTACAGAGAAATCACCTACTGATATTTTGATCAAGGTACTTAATAAAGATCTAGGTTTTGTACCTACCCCCAGTGCTTAATTTGAGCCGGTGGCTTCCGGTATTCATCACCAGCACTTAATTGCTAACACCAGCAGTTATGACGGCCTACCACATGGAATCACTGTTTGTGTCGTTTAGATGTAAGCACAAAAACAGTTGTTTATTAAGTCAGTGTGCATTAAAAGCCATTCTTATGCCATAGGGGCCTGGAATAGTCTGAATTGTCAAACTTGTAGGAGTTAGATGGTTAGCAATTAAGTTGTTCCTATCATTTACGGCGCTGGCAGGGGCAATGGGTGGTTCAAACTACAAATTAAGCGCTGCCTAAACCTAGCCAAAATTCAAACTACGTTGTGATTTGGCAGAATATAAAAAAAAAAACTAAAATCACAGGCAGCAGCACTCAGCTCCCCATCCTAAACTGCACTGGGCCTTTAGTCCCCGATAGCCCACAGTTTGCAGGTGTTAGATAGCAGCCCGCACCCTTATGTCACGAGAAATAGTGAGCCCAGACTCCAGAAACATCCATTGCCATAATATATACCTGTGTGGGAAGCACTGCACTGGAGCTCGTCTCACAGCCATTGTTCATCATGGTACAGCGATGGACCCCAGATGTACCCATTGTAGTGTAGATCAAGATTGACAGGCGCATCGCCTACTAGATTTCAGCTCATTAGTTTGGTGCTGGCTCCCCCACATTTATTGGGAGGGGTAGCCATAGCCTAACAGACCCTGCAAATTTAAGAGATTGGGCAGTGAACTATATAATCTCAGTGATCCTAGGCTTTTGGCGTTATCAATCTGTTACTCCTTTTTTGATAAGAGAAGAGGCAGCTAAAGGCCAATCTCCTAATGCTATCCTCCTAGAACAAAGGGGTGATTATGAGCTGAACAAAGGTGGACAATGATTCCTTTGTTTGCTCTGCTGTGCTCAAATGTCCCTGATCTTCTCTATGTGTGTAGGTGAAAACTTCCATTTTAGGGGAGGGTCTGAGCTATTAAACAGATTTAATGGAATCTGAGACATGGCAGATAACATGTTCACACTCCCAAATACACCTAAGGATGGGAAGCCCGCCAAATGGTTTGATGCCAATTGTACCAAGGCTCACAACCAGCTGTTGGCAGCTCTTAAAGAATTACCCAGGAATCTGGAGTGGATCTGAAGTTGCAGGAAGGTGTATAAGAAGCCTTTAAGGGCCCAGAAGAAAACCAATAGCGAGGAAGCTTTTCACTCACTAGTACAGGCTAGCATTCTGAAGGATGTCAACGTATTTTGGATTATGGTGAATCAAAATTACTTTGAGAAAACACAGGAATCTGGGCTTGACACAGTAATTCCACCAGAAGACTGGGTTGCAGATTTTACTCATCTATATTCTAATCCCTGTCTCCATGAAGGGTTTCACCTCTGCAGATGCTGATGTAATCCTGAACCGAGCATCCCACAATCTTTCTCTGCCCTTGACTATGCCATCTTTCGGATTGTAAATTGAAATGAATGAAATAATAGCTGCAATAGACAGTTAACCTGCGGGAAAAGCTCCCGCGCCAGACAGAATACCAGCTGGTCTTTTTAAGGCAGACATATTTTTGTGGTCTCCGCTTTTGACAAACTTACTTAAGACCATTTCAGTAATTGGTCCAGAAAAGCCTTGTCCCATGTGACCATTATCCCTATCTTTAAATAAGGTTCCAAGGGAAACTTGCAGTGCTACCGCCCAATATAACTGATCAACTCAACTGCCAAAATAATGGGTAGAACTTTGCTGCAGCGTCTGTAAACTTGGGTAAACGAGCATAATGTGCTCTCGGAGCTCCAATTTGGTTTTTGCCCTTGCTTAGTGACGGCTGAGCAGTGCCTTGATTTATATCTCTTAATAAGTAAATATACTAAGGTCAAGAAGGGCAAGCTGTACCACACATTCTTGGGTCTGAGCTCAGCTTTTGATTCTGTAAACAGAACAATGCTTTGGACCATTATGCTAGATCTTGGGGTAGAGCCAATTATTGTCAATTTCCTGAGAGAACTTTATATAGAGGTGACCACCAGTGTGAGGTATGGTCCGGTGGGGAGACAACCCAAACATTCAAACTTGCCAGAGGATTATGCCAGGGCTATGTCTTGGCCCCCTTTCTCTTCTCTTTGTATGTAAATGGTTTAGAAAAACTACTATTAGACCTTCATTTTTATTGTGCGCATATAGACGACCGCAGTGTCCCTGCAGTAGTTTATGCTGACAAAACATTTTTTAATAGCCAGTCAGCAATTGGCAAACAGAGATTGGTAGACCAATTTTTACACATTTATAGCCAGTCTAGATCTCGTGGTCAATCAGGCAAAAACCCATGTGATGATTTTTGGATACAGAAAAAAGGAAATTATTAATAATAATAAAGTTAGCACTGTTCCCACATTCTATTATCTTGGGATACCATTGGTGAGACACTTACTTGGGGTCAACTGAAGTCTAGTAGGGCTGCTGCAGAAACGGTTTTTAGCTTTGCCACCAGGGTAGGAAAAAAACTCATTACAGAGCTCAGTACTATATATATAAGGCTCTAAACTAAAGCTAAAGTTAAATGTTGTACAAATGCCAGCTATGGGGCTGCTGTCTGGGGATTCTGTGACCTAACTGGGTAAGAGAGGATCGAAAATGGATGTATTAAGAGGTTATAGGCTGTTCCAAAATCCACTAGCTCCTTTATCTGTCAGTCTGAAACTGGGCTAGGGTTTACGAATAATACTATAAAGATGCAGCCACTTCTTTTATTGTTAAAGATCTGGACAAGAGCCAAACCTTTTTTAACCGGGTGGTCCATACCGATTGCCTAATGCTGGATCATCATTGTCTGAAAATCTCCATGATTCAGGACATTTACAATTCTTACATCGGCATGGACTTGGTGGATCTCTTTAAGACTACAAGAACATTGGAGGCTTGTTTCCAGGACACACTGAAGACAAAGTTTTTAGCCAAATGCAAATACAAGAGATTGCGGATAGAAGCTTCTAAGCCCACTTGTTCAGCTTTATGCTGAAATCTGCACTAGTTATGGTATTGAGACGTATTTAACTTGGGTCAGCAATATGCATCAAAGGTTCCTGATAGTGAGGTTGAGATTGAATAATGTTTATTTTTTCGTGGCTTATCCAGTGCAAGGTATCTTTACTGCCAATGTACCCCTGTGTCCCTGTGATGGTTGATCTTTACAAAGCTCGTAGCACTTTATGTTCCTTTGTAAAATCTAGGCATAACTTAGAAAGCTGTACATTGTACCTTATTTAAAACAGGCCAAACTTAGATACTGTAGGGCTTAGCATTTCTCTAGTCATTGTCATTGGCAAGGATTTGCTTTTTAACTGCTATTTATATTCAGCGAGCTACATGGCAGAGGACATCAGTCATATAGTAAAGAACTCTTTTTTATGTATGTATTCTATATTGAAAGGTTTGTAGGTGTTTTTATTGGTTTTATAATTCTTTTATTATCACATGTTGATCAAATAAAGATTGCCAAATGGTGCTGGCTCAGTAGGATACGGCTGGAATTATAAAAAACACCAGGAAGCTGTGATTCAACTTTAGCCTGCTATTGTTGATCACACCTCTGATCTTCATTTAAATGTAATTTCACTGTCATATTCCTATGAAATTTAAATATCATTAGTGGACAGGGGTGACTGGTATTAAATGGCAGAGTGGGCGTTGACCTACCAACAAAAACAGAAATAAATAAACCCACGAGCTGCCTCAACACAAGCCTCAGTGGTGCTCAGTCTAAGGCAGTAATCTGGAACTCGAGGGGATGCAGCTGCGTATGTGCCTGGCCGGGCGAGGGCCTACTCACCCTAGAAGCACAAGGTAGGGTTGTGATGTCAGGGTAGTGGGCATTGATTTTTTTTATTCCCGTGCATTTGCTTGATTTAGGGTGTTTAGTTCTGTGGCCCAGGGTGGGATCCACACAGCTCTGTGAACATGAAAGCAAAATTGCAAGCACCCCCTCCCGCGTCTCCCCCCCCCCACCCTCCCGATGCTGGTATGGATTTGAATTTTTCTTTGGAAGAGGACCGGCCAGTGCAGGCTGGCGGAGGAGCCAACAGATATTTGCACATATGAGGGGAGAAGAAAATGGAACACTCCAGGCCTGCTATCTTAGTGCCTCGAAGTCGATAGATATTCGTGCTGCAGAAGCACACCTTTGTTATTATTAATATCACCCATACCACTGTGGTAGTGCTGCCCACAGGTCAGCAGGGAAGGATGGAGCTGTGATGGGGTATTTTTCGGAGCTCTCCTTTGCCTTGTGTATGCTCCCCTCTGGCAGCTCCTATCTCTGTCTGCCATATAACGGCAGTTTCAGTTGGAACACCCCCTCACCTTTTTTCGTTAAATAGCTTCTCCTTCTCCCTCATCGTTGCATCTGGCATGTTCCCGTTTTCTTCTCCACCACACTCCTCACCTCTGCGCCTCTCTTCATTGATTGGCACGGGATTGGACCCTGGCTGCAACCCCAAACAGCCCATCTCTATTGATCTACTGGTGGCTGCTACGTGGGAGAGCCAAATCAGGTAGGTAAAAATATTGGCCATTGTTCATGTTTTAGAGGTGTACAAGGGCACGGACAATGTACTTAAAGAGAACTTATATGTTTTTGTAATGTGACCTTTCTGGTTTTGTTTACTTAGTCAGTGATCACTATCGTCAAAATGGCTCAGGCTCCTGCAGGGTCAGAAGGGGAGGGAGGCTGCCGGAGCACAGAAAAATCCTGCTCTGCCCTCAATTGGCATTTGCCAGTGGGTCGTCAGGCCTCCAGACCTCCTGCAGCCTTGTTGTTCTCAGGAATTGTTCCTCTGCTTGTCCGTCATGAAAACACTCTTCCCCAACATATCACAGGAGGAGTACTCCTACTGGACTCTGCTCGAGGGGGTGAGGGGTAGAGGGTTTAGTGCTGCTGCAGGTTGGGGGCGGTGTCTGCATGTGGGGTGGATGGTGCAGGATGTATATGCCTGCATGACTGCAGAGTGAGTTTTGTGACTGAATGAGTGGTGCAGTGTGTTGTGCATGTAGGAGTGCAGGGTGAGTAATGAAAGGCTACTCAGTGAGTGGTTAAACTGTATGAGTGCCGGATGTGCCTTTGGGAGTGTTGTGAATGGTGTGCTTGACTGAGGAAATAGTGAGTTGTGTGACAGTAGGAAAACAGAGTAATATGCCTTCATGAGTACAGGGTGAGTGGTGTGAATGCACTAGATGAGAGGTGTGCCTTTGTGAGCGGTATGCCTGTGTGAGTGTAGGGTGAGTGAAAGAGTGTGCGTATATGATTGCTGGACGAATGAATCAATGGGTTTGTGAGTGATGCGTCTGCATGAGAGTGGAATCTTCGTGAGTCAATTTACATTTTGTTTCCATTTTTCTTGAAATATATGCTAAAACGCAACATTTGCACCCATTTTCTCTCACATTTTCTTGGAGGGAAGAACCTCCTCACTCGCCCTTTGCATGTATGATTGGTGCTCACTTGCATTTTATATTTAACTTAAGGCTTTCTACCCCACCAATTTTAAAATGTTAGTGGGCCTGAAACACTCATTGTGACACCCTCTAAAGTAGCCTCCTGAAATATGTCTCAGTCTTGCCACTGCCGCCAGTAGTGTGGTTTTAGATTGCCATTTCGACCTGGCAAATTAGTCCTTTTGCCAGGCCTAAATCTTTCTTTTTAATACATATAATTCACCGCTAAATTAAGCCTATAAAATCCCATAGGGCAGGGTGCACTGTATTCTGAACTCAATGTTGATGACTTTTAGGGCTCTGACCTCTTTATCGTTGCTAACCAGTGCTAAAGTGCTTGCGCTCTCCCCTTTAAACATTGTGAAATTGGCATGTACTTCTAGCTTTGTTATCTCCTGGCAGCGGAAAAGCTCTTAAACTGGTTTTTCACTATTGCAAGGCATACCCCTCCAATAGATTAACATTGAGTTACCTTATTATATTCAAGAAGTGATAACTTTCAATTGGGAGCAGGTAGGAATATAGAGTTAGGTCTAAAATAAACCTGTAATTTAAAAACAACTTTAATGGTAAAGTTGGATTTTAAATCACAATTCTGCACCTGCATTTTGAACCCAAAGTGACTGAAAGGGCTAATTGGCTGGCCTCCTGATCAGAGCCTCAGGGACAGAAGATGCTCCAATCACCTTGAATCGGACATGTGCACTCTGTATGCTGTAAGTCTTGTCCCCAAAGTGGTGCCATCCTAGGCCTGGACCCTTGGAAGTGGGCCTGGAAGTGCTCTGCCAGCCCAGCTGTGGTCTTTTGAGCAGAACAGATGCAGTGCAACGTATTTCCATGTCCACGGAACCACTGCTATGTGCTGCATCCATGATTCAGGGTCCGCTGCTCTTCGGAACCGCTGCTACATGGCACCTCCTCTACACAGGACCTTGCATCGCAGCCCCACAGCTCCTCAGAGCTGCTGCTTCATGATGCATCCTTGATGCAGGACCTCTCGTCACAGCCCTGCATCAAATTTCACTCTATTTTTCAAAATATGTGTTGGATGTTTCTTTTGTTGTGTTTTATCTTTTTTTAGTTCAAAGTATTTATTGAAAAAAAAGGTATAATACAATACAGTACAGTAACGATGCGGGCAATTACAGACGGTAAGAGGGTTACACGTTTTAAAGTGTGAAATGCTACATGAATACTTTATACATTGCTTCTAAGTTAAGTCTGACTAGTTTGTGCCAAGCTACCAGAGGTTTAACCACTTTTTAATTTGGAGTTTGCTTGTGTTTCACCCTGACAAGATTTGTAGTTGGTGCTTGAATAGGGGTTTGCCCCCCTCAAACAATAACTCAATTTCCCACAGGGGAGCAAATCTGTCCTACCCGAGGGGATAGGCGAACGTTCTAGAAATAATTGTTTATTTTACAGCACAGTTTCTTAAATGTATTAGCTCAAAAATCAATTCCCCAGCAGTGATGAAGGGGATTTAAAAGCAATATTATAATAATCGTGGTCTTGCATGGTACCCATGTGCAATATGCCTCTATATCAGTAAAGTATATATGTGTTTTTAAAAACGATTTGTGACGAAACCTTGCTTATATAGTTAGCACTTGTGTCACATGAAAGAAGGTGTGGCAGGAGCAAGGGGGCAAGAATCAAAAAAGCAGGAGTAAGACACGGATCAGTGAAAGAATCGTGCTGACAGAAGACAATATGGAATGACTACAAACAAGTAATGATCAAGGCAGTGAATAGAAAATTGGAAATCCGAATTAACATCTTTAACTATCACTAGAGGTGTATACAGAATGATCACCTGGTTTCCCAGGTGGAGAGGGCAGACTTTTTGTCCTCTTTAGTAAGCTGCTGTTACAGTAATTTACTCACTGGAAGAAACAACAGGATCCGACTTGTTTGTCTGGACCATAAGACACAAAGAAGGAATTCAAACTCATAAGAAAAAGGCCTTGGTGGGTCCAGCATGAAGGAAACAGTGACTGCTTTCTAGAACGCAAAAAATAGTACATCGGTAACAACTGTAGCATATGATAAAACACAAATGTGAAATGCAGCAGTCAAACTTTGGGTAACAGAACAATGAATAAGCATACGGGAACAAGGTAGAAATAAAAGTATTAAGTAAAATGCTGTTGATTCTAAAAAAAAGAACAGGGAATGTTGTAATACCTACTGGTTCAAGGAAGAGAACACACACGTTATGGACAAGAGAACATGATAAAAGAATAGTACAAAAAATATTTTGGAAGAAGGAGAAACTGAGTAGCCAAACAATTTACAAACTTGATAGCAAAGCATCCACAACATTGCCAACGAAATTCCCCCGAGACAAACAAAAGGCAACTTAAAAGAAACTTCTCTCACTCTTTAACAGGATGGTCTGAGATCAAGACTTAAGGCCATCATGGGATATCTGGCAGACATTTGCAGATGTCATGTTTGCCCTCCTCTTGGTTCCCACGCTTCATTTAGATGCTGGTGTACGAATACTACCAACATCCGTTGACTTCCAGGGTAAGACATAGATATTAGTTATTTTATATAATGAAAAAGACAATTGCTTCAGGGATACGTCCTCAGACATTATATAAGTGAGAGCAAGCTCAACTTGCAGTTCCTCCTTTCCTGCCTATTCCCTGCAAGGTGGCTCCTGCCACCGAGACGAAGCTAATTTAGACAGAAAGTATTCTCTAATATATAGAAACTATAAATTAGGTAAGCTGACCGTGGCTGGAATAGTATACCAAGAACCCCTGAAACAAAGAGTAATTTAAGAGGACAAAAGCAAACAGCATGTAGAGAGAACCCAAGCACACGGCACAACAGTGACAGCAGAGAGAAACAGACTGTTGACGTCAACTGGACAAAGACTGAAATCGAGAAAAACGATCAATGAGAAGAGGAGACCAGTTAAGAATTTCCTTGAGAGCTAGAAGACAGACTATTGAGAACAAAAAGGGGCATAGAATAAATTATTATAAATAGAAAGATCCGCAGAGGCAAAATCATGGAAGAGATGATAAAACTCTTGGGCCCCATCTTTAACTTATCTTCGGGGAAGTGAGTTACTTTTAGTTCAAAACTGATAGCCGATAATACAATGCATGAGTTCCTGAAGGTTTGGAAAGCAGAAGATTGGATTTTCTAAGAATGTCTTATAACAGCAATAAAAAGACAAACCTTCCAAAGCACCAATTTCAGATATACGGTCCTAAATTGTTCTTTTGTGTCTTTTGCGATTTCATTACAGGCTTTTGCGGCAGATGACCGATTTTACTCCCCTCTCTTAAGCAGATCATTTGTGTCAAGCTGTTCCTCGGGACAAATTGTCACATTCTGTTGATGCGTCAACACATATATAATTATTAGGGCAGATGTCAATTGTTAGAGGTGGGATGCTCCAGAGAGGATCTAGTTTCTTCCTTTTGTATTGCTGGCATTTGTATCACTAAAGGCACAATGCATTTGAACACTTCGATAGTTGTTGAGCTAGCTACCTGTGTCATTACGTAGGCACAGAGAATTGCCGTGCAGTTTTCACCATTTTTATGCTTTTTAAATAATGTCTGATGTTTAGAAATAAATGCTTTTGATATTACCTTATGGTATACACTTTCATAACACTTACTACGTGCTGGTCTGTTTAAGGGGCAGACGGCCCTTCAAATTGCTTCATTATACCCTGTAGCAATATGCACAACTAAAACAGATTGCTCCCTGGTCCCAAATTGTATTATTTGTTTGTTTTTTTACTCTGCTGGGACAATTGTTGCGCCCTTCTATTATAAGATAAAATGCCACCTTAATTCAAATTAGTGTCTGTTAATGATGCTGCACCCTATGCCACAGTATGTATAACGTTGCACCAGTTTTCCAGGATGCTGTTAATAACGCAATGTTCTCTTTTTAAGACTGACAGGTGGGCCGCTCAAATAAGCCAACGGTCTCAGGATGCTAAGATTGGAGCAGTTTACTTATTACTTCCAAGCTACTGATCTCACAGGCCAGAGGACAGGGAACTCATTATGCCACCTATAAAACTGGGAGATTAAGATTAATGGTTCTTCCTAGGGTAAGTCAAAAGTGTGAATCGCTACTGAACATTTCCTAAGAAGGAGCATTAGCTTATGATCACCTCCATGCTGTCTACTCATAAATATCCTACATAATTGCCCTAGAGATTCTTGTATGTAAAGGAAAGCGCCATAGCCATGCTAGCAATTGTCATGGTCCCAAGTATGTAATGTGCCATTACCATTGCTCTGTCCACATGACGTATAACTATGCAGAGCTACCTTGCTATTCCACTGTTGACAGCGGTGCAAAGGACGTAAGCACATTGCCATGACAAACTAAGCCAAGGCACAACAACATACCCCCTTTGCCAGTGGTCTGGCCGGGTAGTCTTGGGCTTCTTCAAAGAATGACTGATAAAATCAGTGTTCCCTATGAAGACATTTATATAGTGTATATTGTTTGCAAAAATCTGTCACTGTGCCCCCGAATTAGCATACAGCAATTAAGACAACTGGAGAGGCAAGCTCAGTTAGTTGTTTAAATAAACAACAGGCCTTTGATTTTTATGGAAATGTTTATTTAATATTTAAAGAATGATGCAATATCGAAACCATTCAAATCATAGAGCGGTGACACCAAAAACAACATGTTGTGTACTGGTGGAGACAGTACAGCGCACGTACACTGCATGGAGTATCTTTATTTTATTTTTATTTTATTTTTGTGTTACATAGAGCGCGAACTTGACCCGTGAGGGTATCACAGCACTTTACACGGTATACAGTGGTGGACAAACAAAAAGTTGAAAGTGCAGAGATAACAAAATCAAACAATCAAGATGAAGGTGAGGGGCCGGGATGCTGAGAACATAAGGGAAAAGGGGAGACAGGTGTAAGGTTACAGTCACAGTTAGAGTCAGTAAAAGAGAGCAATGGTCCCATATATTCTCGGTGGGGAGAATTGGTGATCCTGGGAAGGAGCGATAGTCTTAGATTCATCAGGCACAATGTGGTGGATGAGAGCAGGTACTTAGATGAGGATATTACCCTTGAGGAAGGTTTTGGCCTCCTTCTTGAAACGTGCAAGAGAGGGGATTCTTCTGATGTCAGCTGGGGAAGAGTTCCAAATTCTTGGTGCTGCTCCAGTGAGCGCCCTACTCTAGTTTCTTTTTTTCTGAAAGAAGGCAGGTTGGAGTAAGAGGTTTCTAGCTGACCTGGAGTACGCTAAAAAGTGGCTAAAACAGAGTCCTGTGCAGCTAACCATGTGAGAGGGGCAGGGGTGAAGTAATGATTGGAGAAAGAGTCATACTAACAGAACAACAGAGCATGGGTGGCTGGCATGGATCGTGGGTGGGGGGGCAGGCACGGGGGAGTACACGCTTGTAGGAACTAAAACGTACCTTGCCGCCGCTGGGTCCCGCGTCTTCTCTCCTGCTGCCTGTATCCGACTCCAGGTCAGAACAGAAAGGAGGCAGCAAGGCTCCCACCCCTAAGCCAATCACAACGCTCCAATGGAGTGTTGTGAATGATCTGAGTGCCCAGCACGGGCAGTAGGGGTGGGCATGTTCTCCATCCAGGCTGCACTGCAGAATTCACAGCGACCTTACAAGAAGGACTGCATAGAGATACCCAAATGTTATAGGCTCACTTAATCAAATACCAAGGAAGGACTAAACATCACTCTTTTGGTTTCTTTTCAAGGTAAATCTGACTAAATCAGCTAAAAATACAAAAAAACACATAAGAAGCCTGTCAAAATTGAAGGTCCAAACCTAAGTAGAAAGAAAACAGTCCATGTGTGTTATAGCATTATGTTTTCTTCAAATATGAAAGCATGTATTCTCGGTGGGGAGAATTGGTGATCCTGGGAAGGAGCGATAGTCTTAGATTCATCAGGCACAATGTGGTGGATGAGAGCAGGTACTTAGATGAGGATATTACCCTTGAGGAAGGTTGTGGCCTCCTTCTTGAAACGTGCAAGAGAGGGGATTCTTCTGATGTCAGCTGGGGAAGAGTTCCAAATTCTTGGTGCTGCTCCAGTGAGCGCCCTACTCTAGTTTCTTTTTTTCTGAAAGAAGGCAGGTTGGAGTAAGAGGTTTCTAGCTGACCTGCAGTGCGCTAAAAAGTGGCTAAAACAGAGTCCTGTGCAGCTAACCATGTGAGAGGGGCAGGGGTGAAGTAATGATTGGAGAAAGAGTCATACTAACAGAACAACAGAGCATGGGTGGCCGGCATGGATCGTGGGTGGGGGGGCAGGCACGGGGGCGTACACGCTTGTAGGAACTAAAACGTACCTTGCCGCCGCTGGGTCCCGCGTCTTCTCTCCTGCTGCCTGTATCCGACTCCAGGTCAGAACAGAAAGGAGGCAGCAAGGCTCCCACCCCTAAGCCAATCACAACGCTCCAATGGAGTGTTGTGAATGATCTGAGTGCCCAGCACGGGCAGTAGGGGTGGGCATGTTCTCCATCCAGGCTGCACTGCAGAATTCACAGCGACCTTACAAGAAGGACTGCATAGAGATACCCAAATGTTATAGGCTCACTTAATCAAATACCAAGGAAGGGCTAAACATCACTCTTTTGGTTTCTTTTCAAGGTAAATCTGACTAAATCATCTATAAATACAAAAAAACACATAAGAAGCCTGTCAAAATTGAAGGTCCAAACCTAAGTAGAAAGAAAACAGTCCATGTGTGTTATAGCATTATGTTTTCTTCAAATATGAAAGCATGTGACTTAAAATATTATTTAAATACAAATTTGACATCCCTTGGAGAACACATTTTATTTAAAAAGGTGCATTTGTTTCTGTAATAGCACAAAGGTAAAAATATGTTTTTGGAACAACTGAAAAACTGTGGAAAGCACTGTGGGACAGATGTGCTAAAATTACATTGACAAAAAGCTATTGCAGATTGTGCCCAACTTTTTTGCAAATGCAATCTATGAACACAGATCAGTTCACAAAATACCAAATCTCAGAGGGTCACAGAACGACCTGCCTATTAAATATTTACTAGGCAGATCGCAAATTGCGACCCCCTGTGACTGGGTACAATCACAGGAATGGCGGCCTGAAGTGAAAACAATCCACCATCCCTGTGATTGATTACGAAAGAGTGGAACTTTTTTTAAAAGTGCCTGAAAGGAACTGAGCTACTTTACAAAAGAAAGTTTTTGGTTTTGAAAAACTTCAGTGATAACAGGAGATAGTCCTCTGGACCACTGCCTGGTCCCCTTGAAGCAGCCACCCCATTTCTCAAAGAGGCAAGGGTTACAAAGGGATCACCTTTCCCTTTATGGATCAATTATCACCCAACTTGGGAGTCGGAAACTGGCCGATGTTTTGCAACCAGAAATTTAGTTCCAAACCATTGATATATTAGAGTCAGAATCGCTTTTTGCAGGGACTTTCTAAAACATCCCTTTTCCGAATAGGGATTCAGAACAATTTTTCTGAATGACAAATTGGCATTAGTACATTATAGAAAAGCTTTTTACCAGTCACAAATACTCTGATTTACTAGATTTGAAACTGGCAAATATCTTTGTATATTAAGGCATTATCGGCCAGATTCATCAATGTCCCGTTTTGCGAGTACTTAATAGCGATTATTAAGGAATCGCTATTAAAGACTCGCAAAACGGGATTCATGTAGAAATCGCAAAAAAATTGCGATTTCTACAGCTTCCTTATTTGCGATTAGCAAATTGCTAATCGCAAATAAGGAATAAAGGCCCATAGGAATGAATGGGGAGTCATTCCTTATTTGAGATTAGCAATTTGCTAATCGCAAATAAGGATGCGATTTCAAGGGTGCCAGGGGTGTCCAAAGGACACCCTGTAGCACCCCTGAAATGAACATGAAGACTGATGTTGCGCACACACATGTCCAAAGGACATGTGTGTGTGTGTAACATACAACTTAGAAAAATGCACTAAAGTGCATTTTTCTAAGTTTTCGCTATTTACCACGAAGTCAGACTTCGTGGTAAATAGCGGCCAAAAATTGCGAATTTGCAATTCTAAAATGGTTCATGAATTGCATTTAAGGAATCTGAAATAGAGATTCCTTAAATGCAATTCCTCGCAATTTAGCGATTTTAAAATGATCAATTTTTGCATTTGGGATGATGAATCCCAAATGCAAAAAAAGCGCTCGCAAAGGGCCAGATTCGCAGAATCTGGCTCTTTGCAAGCCGATTCTTGCTTCATGAATCTGGCTGACAGTTCCTAGGAATATTTGTACATATTTGAAACAGCAAAAAGTTGGCTAGGTTAATATTCTAGCTCCAGTTGCAAAAAGATTGGTTAAAGGAAAATAACTCCAGCAAGATTAATGGTTTTAAAATTAAATTTTAAAAAATGTAGTGAAAAGGTGAGTGTTAGAATGAGGGGTCTCTAGTTGGCACAGGTAGGTGCTTGTGACAAATAGGGACCCTCTCCTCTAGTCAGGATAAGGGAATTGCACTCCTAAAATAACCCCTGCTCACCCCCTTGGTAGCTTGGCAGGAGCAGCAAGGTTTTATCTCAGAGGCGTTGTAAGTTAAGCATTTGTGACCACATACAGTAACCCAGTGACAACAATACAAATGGACACCACACAAGGTTTTATATAAAAAATAAGTATATTTTGGCCATTCCTTCAAGAGCTTCTGCTCTAAGTGCAATAATATTAAGCAGGTATCGGTCCAGCTGGGAGTTCTGGGTTATAGCTACTGCAAGATCTGCTTCCTCTTTCAAAAGGTTTTGACATAGCTCTTCTAGCTTTAATTTTTCCTTCTTTTGGGCAGACAATACAAAACTCATTGAAAAATTAAAGCTAGAAGAGCTATGTCAAAACCTTTTTTTGACCGATACCTGCTTAATATTATTGCACTTAGAGCAGAAGCTCTCAAAGGAATGGCCAAAAAAAACAGCTGAGAAATATCTAGTTAAAAAGGCAAACGCATACGAACTAAGTGAAAGAGTGGGCCATATCTTAGCCATTCAAACTAGGCAGAGAGGAGCTATATCCGATATTAAGGAGATTATAGATGTGCAGGGCAACTCTGTAACAGAGGCAGACCAGGTTAGAGAAGTTTTTAGGCAATTCTATACAGATCTTTATGCCTCAGATAACACAGGTGGTGCGGTAGAGACAGAAGGGTACCTGAGGGATATACTCCCCCCGGAGCTCTCTATGGATGATAAAGAGGAGCTAGAAGCTACATTTCAATTGAAGGAATTTGTTTCGGCTCTAGGTAGTCTACCGATGGGGAAGCCTGCGGGCCTGGACCAAATCCCGGTGGAATTTTTTAAAGTATTTCAAACAGTATTATTAGTTGAGATGTTTAATATCATGTTGCTGGTGCAGAAGGGGGATTCGGTTCCTGTGTCATGGGGAGGGGCAGACATCATCGTGATAGCAAAAAAAGGTAAACCTCCAATGGCTCCAGGCTCATATCGGCCGATTACCTTAATGAATGCCGATGTAAAAGTTTACTCTAAAATGCTGGCCAAAAGGCTATCACGGGTTGTTGAGGGTTTGGTAAGCCCCTCCCAACGCGGGTTTATTCCAGGGAAAGGTACGACACAGCATGTTAGGCAAGTAGTTACGATGTTTGATGCAGCAGGTACCCTGGGAGACCCTATGGCAGCACTCTTTTTAGACGCAGAGAAAGCGTTTGATAGGGTCTCCTGGGGCTACTTATGGTCTGTCTTGAGGTGGAGTGGCATAGGTGAGGGATTTATAAAGGCGATACAGACCCTATACAAAGATCTGACAGCCAAGATTAGGGTAAATAGGGGGCACTCGGCAGTGGTTAAGATCAGCAGAGGGACCAGGCAGGATTGTCCCTTGTCTCCTCTGCTATTTGCGCTTTATCTGGACCCGTTCCTGCGCAGATTAGAAAGAAACACAGAGATTCCAGCAATGGCTATAAATGGCTGCTTGATAAAAACACTAGCTTACGCTGATGACGTGGCCATCCTGACACCTGACCCGGCAGGGGTATTAAGGAGGTGGAACAGGAGGCGCAAAGATTTTGACAGGTCTCGGGATATAGTCTGAACATCCCGAAAATGCAGATTGTAGAAAATAGGTATTCTAGATGCAATGATGTTAGGGTTGTTGGTTCCGGGCTTTATCTGGGAGTGGCAATATCAGCAAATTTGGATGCTGTGGTAGAAAATAATATGGCCCCACTAATGACACGGGTAAAAGCAGACTTAGAAAGGATGAATAATCTACATTTGTCACTAGTGGGCTGCACCAATGTAATAAAGATGTTGATTCTTCCAAAGTTTCTTTACCTTTTTAGATCTATCCCTTTATTTTTTGAAGTTAGCTGGTTCAACGCATTAGAGGCAATTTTGAATAGATGTATCTGGGCGCAGGGTAAAACGCGTAGGGCTTATAGGCTTATCTCTCTACCAAGAGAAAGAGGTGGATGGGGTGCCCCAGATTTTAGACTTTATTATATGGCAGCAGCCCTACAATATATGCAGAGGCTAATCGGAGGGGCGAATCTTGACCGAAGGGTTACCAGCTTATCTACGGATGTGTACTCAGTAGTTTTAGGGTTAGAAGCGGGAAACTGCTTCCTAAACTGCATCAATTTTGGATATTTTAAAAGAACAAGCTTCAAGACGATTGCCGCAGCCGTCAAAATCTTGAATGCCTTCTTGAAGAAGTCAAGAATGGGGAGATACAATAGATATACTAAGCTCTTCAAAAACAGGTCATTCCCTCCAGCAATATTTGCAGACCTAACAATGGCAGAGTGGGAGGCATGGGGGATCACACAGATTGGGGATTTTTTCAGTTCAGAGGGGTGGTTCAGTTTGCTGAGTTAAGAAACAATTATGGCATTGATAATAGAGGCTTTTTTAAGTATCTCCAGATTAGGAGCTTCTTGGGTAGTAAACAAGGAGGGCCAGTTGGGTTTGGTATGAATGAGATTCTTGAGAAAATAAAATTCATCGGGGACTGTACGATCCGATCCTTCTATTCAAGTCTGGTTAAAGGGAAAACGGACGATTTGGAAAAATATTGCAACAAATGGAAGGAGAAATTGGGTGGTGATCCAGATTGGTTTCAGGAATCGTTGGAATTGGGTCGAACAGTTCTGTGTTCATCGCCTCTGCAGTCCCAACACTATAAAACTCTATATTCATTATATTTTACGCCAGCCAGGATTGCAAAGTGGGGTGGCACCACGGGTATCACTTGTCCCCGCTGTAATTCCCTAGAAGCAGATAGTGTCCACATTTTTGCCACCTGTCCCCAACTGCATACACTCCTGAGAGATCTAGAGGTCTTCTTGGGGAGGTCATTAGGTATCCAAATAACGCTTACTCCACCTTGGATCCTTCTTGGGGTAGGTTCAGATGGGGATGACGCATGGCGAGAATTCATGTTTATAGCAATGGCAGTGTATAGATTGACAATAGCTAGGGCTTGGCTTGACAAAAATCCTCCAGTTATGCAAACTTGGTTGGCTAATCTGCTGGCTGCCCACAACTTGGAGAAGAATATCTATGCACGGAAGGGTAGGAAAGGAAGGATTCTAGGGGTGAGAATTTGGGAGCCAGTAAACAAATGGAAGGAGGGACTGGGTCTCCGCAGAACTTGATAAAATGTATATACCTTTGTAATATATACCCTTGTAATGAAATTGTATATATGTACTGTATAAGTACAAAAGCTATGAATTGATGAAATGATGAAATATATTATGAATTTGAATAATGTAATGTAAAGTGTGCATAACTTGGTAAATAAAAATATATTTATAAAAAAAAAGTATATTTTATATAGAGTTGCCACAAGACCAATAAACGACAAAAGAAT
The DNA here is from genome assembly GCF_964261635.1 of Lissotriton helveticus. Lineage (NCBI taxonomy): Eukaryota > Metazoa > Chordata > Amphibia > Caudata > Salamandridae > Lissotriton > Lissotriton helveticus. The sequence continues at coordinate 798,087,334 of NC_136059.1, read as the reverse complement.
CCACAGTACTATTTCATCATTATACTTTATTTCGACTTTTTCAGTCATAAAAGTGCAGAGATTAAAATATAACAATTTGAATTAGTACATCAATGTCTTAAATTGCGGTTATAGCTTTACAAATTACAATACATTGCAGAGATACCAATGATATTCACAAATCTTAGACAGTATAGTTTTTAAATCCCAGTTATTTAAAGAAAAATAATATAAAAACGTTAAGAACGTTATTAAACATTATGTTGGGATTGAATAAAAGCACTCCAGAATGATACTAATATAAAAAAAATCATAATATTAGACATACATTTCGAGAAGGCGCCCTCATTTCATCCACATTGCCTGAAGAAATTTAGAAATTGCAATGACAATCAGTGGGTCCATTTCAGATTTTAAAATTCTAAGTGTAACAGAGTAGTCCCTTATGCCCAGGTTCCTGCATAACTGTATGATCAATTTTTTCCTAGCCTGCTTATAGGCCGGGCAAAAAAAGACCACATGAGCTTCAGTTTCTTCCTTCATGTGACAGCCAGGGCAAAGATAACAAGACTCATCTGTTCACTTGTTTGTCGTTGCAAATAGTGAAAGGGTACCATATCTGAATTGAAGAAAAAGCCTCCTTATCGACGAAGGATATATTACATCCAAAGCCTGTTCAAAGCAATAACATTATTTGTGGTTCAAAAACACCCAGGTCAAGCTTGTGGTGGTATGCACTTGATTTACAAGCAACAGGTTGTGATCTTTCAGCTGTGTGGATAGCATTTTTTTGGGGGTAAATACACATGCTTCCTCAGGTGTTGCCCATAAGTCCTCTCTGCCAATTGCCTTAAAATAATCTCTTACGAAAGACAGCCATGGTATTTTTCCCACCGCTCCTGGTAACTGTAAAAGCGACCTGAGCTCCTCCCTGTAGTGGGTTAACTCAACTGTACTCCAGAGCCGGCGCCAGTATAACAGTGGTCGGCTCGAAATAAGATCCGCCACAGGGAGGATACCCAGGTCCATCCTGAGTGGAACCAGTGGGGTATTAGTTGGCAACGCCGTGATACTTCTGAGGAATTTATTTTCAGTTATCGTTAATGTGTTCGCTTTACTATGCCCCCAAAGGTCCGCCCCATACATGGCCGCCGAGCGAGCTTGCACTTTATAAATCTCCAACTGGGGACTAATTGCCTTCAGTGAACAACCATTATGGACTTTCCTTAAACCACCTATTGTCTGAGTAAGCCTTAAATTCGCCTTCTCAATTTGGGGGACCCAGGTCATTTTGTCATTCAGGGTCAATCCCAAATATTCAAAAACGTTGACTCGTTTCAGCGGAATATCATCCATAACTGGGTGAAGATAGGAGGAAGATTTAGCGCTAAACACCATATATTTTGTTTTGGTGATGTTAACTTGTAGGTTCCTCTTTTTGCAAAAATCTGTGAATTCCCTTAATACTCTCTGCATCCCCATAGGTGACTTTGAGAGGAGCAGGGTATCGTCCGCAAACATCAGTGCGGGGAATTTGCGGGAACCTATTTTTGGGGAATCAAGATCTTTTGCATGATATAAATCTTCCACTAAGCCGTTAAGGAAAAGTGAAAAGGGGGTTGGCGCCAGTACACAGCCCTGGCGGACCCCCTTATTAACCGAAAAGGGGGCCGTCAGTTGTGCATCTTTCCATACCTCACTCTGGCATAAGTGCCCTCATGGAGACGTTGCAGTTGTAAGCAGAGGTAAGGTGGAACCCCCATAGTAGCCAAGATATTCCATAGCTGGTCCCGATCAACCATATCGAAGGCTGACTTTAAGTCAACAAACTTAAGGTATAGGCTCCCCTGTTCAAGTATTACATGCTTCCAGTGGATCAGCTGTAACCTAAAGAATTGATCCACCGTGGACATCTTGGCCCTAAAGCCTGCTTGTAATGGAGTTAATATGGCCTGATCTTCTATCCATTCCTGGAGTCTCCCCAGTAGTAACCTCCCATATAGTTTCTGCGGAACATCAATAAGGCTAATGGGCCTATAGTTTGATGGTTCCAATGGGGATCCCTTTTTGTAAATTGGGACGATCTCAGCACCTGCCAACGTTGGTGGCGCAGGGAGACCGTACTGAATTGCATTAAATAATGTTAGAAGATAGGGGGCCCAGATTAGCTGCTCACTTTTAAACAAATCGCCCTGAATTTTGTCCAATCCTGGGGCTTTATTAGGCTGCAATTTAGCCAGAGCTGATGCCAATTCTCCCATTACAAATGGGGGTGTATCAGATAACCTTTGGGAGTTAAAATTACAAACTGGAGTGTTATTGGGGTTTGGGTCCGAGAGGGTGGTGAATACAATTCCTGAAAATAAGAAAAACAGACACCCTCATCAATGTTAGGGTCAAGTGTGGTTCTTCCTTCAACTTTCCCATAGTGAACAAGTTCCAAATTTTTTTACTATCTTCTTGGTCGAGGGCCATCTTAATTTCTTGCCACCTTGCTGTTTCTCAATCAGTTTTTGCATTAGAAATAGTACTCTTGTATACCTTCCTAGCTTCCCTAATACGCAAATGGTCGAACCCTTTCATGTCTGTCAAGAGGGTCTGTTTCGCTACCCTACAAACTTTCGTGTACCATGAGTTCCTAGAACTCCCAGATTTAAGATTACTCGTGCCACTCTTAAAAAAGAAGACAGCCAGAGCCTCACTAAGTCTTTGATGGAGAGTTCCTAGTTCGCTATCAAAGTCGGGGTATGTTAGTTTACCAGCCACATCACTAACTCTCTCTAGTACTGGGATAATACTGGCATACAATTTAGGCAATGATTCCTCAGATTGTTTTAGCTTGGTCCATCTTATCCGCTTCCCCCCTCCACAACCACCAGATTGTTTTCAAACGCCTCTTTGATGATTCCATTAGTACCAGACCACTGACGGTCCCAAGTCATGACTATAGGGTTATGGTCGCTCTCACATCTTTCTCCTACAGCAAAATCGACCACGTTTTGCCATAGCTCCATACTAATCATAATATTGTCAATAACTGAGAACTGTCCAGGTCTCTTAAAGGTCGGCCGGCCAGGGTTATCGTTAAGAAAACGGCCATTACAGGCCCTCAGTGAAAAATTCAGGGTCAGAGAAGTTATCTGGAGGGCTAGGGGAGTCCATCGACTGGTGGAATACATATTGAGAGGGGGGATTAACCAAGTGGAATCCTCTCCATCAGTGATAGCATGTATATCTCGGCTTAGTGGCTCGAAGTGGCAATTAAAATCACCGCAAATTACAAGTTTTACATTTTCTTCCAGTCTGCATAAAAGGTTTGACAGACTGATGATTGTTGGTGAAGTCCCAGCATACTGAATCGGGCGGGAGTAGACATTTACTATTGCGAATTTTTGCTGGTTCTTATGGGTCAAAATGATGCAGGTTATGTCTGGGGATTGTGTCTCAATTCGCTTAACCTTACATCCTAGATGTAGAGCAACCCATATGCAGAGCCCCCTGACTGTCTCCCCATTGTACCCTTAACAGCCCCCTCGCAATACGCCACAAAACCTGCCCTATATTTTGGTTCTACCGCCCAGGTTTCCTGAAAAACACATATTTCATGGGAGTCAATATATTCCCCCCAGTCTGGCTGTTCAAGTTTAGAGGCAAGGCTCGCAATGTTCCAGGACAATATTCTGGAACCAACAGTAGTTGGCTGTACAGATAGCCCTCCCAATCCTTCAGTCAGAGACCTAGGTAAGCCAGCACATGCTGAATTTCTATCTGTGATAGGGTTCTCAGATTCGCCAGTTTCAGATGCGCACATTACATTACTATATTCGAGTGGAATCAACTGAGTTCCAGTAGTACAACAGGGAGTTTCCCCACCAATAAGGGCACTTGGCTTTATACAGAATACATTCCCATGATTCCTCACAGCATTCCCTTGTCTAATCAGTATTATCTTATTACCCGCCACTTCAGAGGTCGGCCTATGTGTCTCTTCAGCGCCCCCCTGTGGTGGTGCATTGATACTCTTCTGGGTGCCCGTACTTGATATTAATTCGAAATCGGGGTTGATCGCATCCAGTCAATCAACTGAGTCCAATGCACTAAATCTATTGTAAAGGGGAACTGTTGTCGATCGGACACCATTTTCCCTAGTTGGGCAAGTACGCTTTTCTTCAAGTTGGGCCCTCCTACCTTCATTGTGCTCATAGTTCCCTTGGTTCAAAGCATTGTCTATGGGTGTGTAAAAATACCTCAGATCCCTTGCCTGTATGGGGGTATGCGAATTTACCCGAGGACCCCCACAAACAGGCAAAGCAGCACTTGGGTCATTAAAGTTGACAACAATACAATCTCCTGGTATATTTTTCTGCCTCACTCCTACCCAGGTCACTCTTCTTACTAGCAATATCCTGCACCTCAGATGGGGGGGGAGCGGTCTGTGAGAGTTTAACCAGTGTATTGTTTTGTTCTTTAGCTGCTCGTGTGTTTCAGAGTGCCCTTCCTTAAGCTCTGGAACACCCGTCAAAACTGTAACATAGGGGGTACATTCCGGGGGGAGATTTAGATTTTTATTTTTACCTTATTTGATTTTCTCCATCCCCCACCAATTGGCATTCGCGCCGTCAGGTTATGTTATGTTATGTTATGTTAAAAGCACTTTTATAGCGCACAGCTGCCCCAGCCAAGGGGCGTCCCGGCGCTTCAGAGAATAACAAACACAACACAGCAGCTACGGATAAAAGTGCACAGAAAGCAGGCTAAGCTGAATGAGGGAAGAGATGAGTTTTAATAGCCCTCCTAAACTTCAGGAGCTCATCCATTTCACGGATATGGAGCGGAAGGGAATTCCACAATTTTGCGGCCAATACCCTAAAGGACCGACCGCCAGCTCTACATAGCCTGAACCGAGGAACAGCTACCAGATTCTGTCCCAAGGATCTCAAGGTTCGGGCAAGCACATAAAGCACCAAAACATTGTGAAGATTCTGGGGGGAGGCCAACTTGAGGATCTTAAAAGAAAGACACAGGGCCTTAAAATGAATCCTCTGTGCCATAGGCAACCAGTGCAGCGAACGGATGGTACTTTCCGCAGAACAGAATCTAGGTAAGCCCACCAGGGCTCTGGCTGCAGCGTTCTGGACACATTGCAACCGAGCAATCTCTGCCTGATTGGCTCCCAATAGGAGCGAGCTGGCATAATCAAGCCGAGATAAAATGGTAGCCTGTATAACCAGCTGCCTGGTGGAAGGATCAAAAAACCTCAGAATAGGTCTTAACCCTCGCAAGATGCCAAAACAAGTGGCCGCCACTTTTTTAGTGTGACCGCAAAAACTAAGGGCAGGATCAAGCTATACCCCCAAGTTTTTTAGCTCCAGAACAGGGATGGGAGTCACACCCAACTCAGGGGTCCACCATATATCACCCCAGAGGTCAGTCCGCTACCCACAATCATGACCTCAGTTTTTTTGGCGTTTAACTGGAGACAGTTGGTATTCATCCAGCTGGCCACTGCAGAGAGTCCATTCCGGAATCTGGGGGCGTCAAGGTCGGAATCACCACTCAGGACGACCGCCAGCTGAGTGTCGTCAGCATACGAGACCATAGTGATGCCCCATTTCTTGACGACACCCGCCAGTGGTCTCACATAAAGATTGAATAATGTGGGACTCAACGACGAACCCTGCGGCACACCCAACCGCAACAGATGGGACTTGGACTCAAACGGTGGGGCGACTACTTTAAAGGTCCGGTCAGCAAGAAAGGATCTGAACCAGTCGAATGCAGTGCCCGATACACCTGCCTCACCAAGACGTTGAAGTAAAATCCTATGTGAGACCGTGTCGAACGCGGCACTGAGATCCAATAGGATCAGTGCCGCAGTCTGACCCGAATCAAGCACGGAACGAAGGTGTTCTGTCATAGAGAGCAGTGCAGTCTCAGTGCTGTGACCAGCACGGAAACCGTTCTGGGATGGATCCAGAATACCTGCCCTGGTAAGATGTTCAGACAGCACCCCGTTCACAAAGGCCTCAGTGATTTTAGCAGCCCAGGGAAGGAGTGAAATCGGACGGTAGCTCTCAAGTTTGAGAGGGTCCAAGGTGGCCTTCTTCAGTATAGGTGTCACCACAGCCTGTTTCCATTTAGTTGGATTGACACCAGAAGAAAGGGAAAGATTTATAAGGTGGCGCAAAGGAGGAAGACAGAGATCCGCAGAGTCCTTGAACTGAGCTGGACGCGGAGGATCAATAGGCGAGCCAGATTTTACCTTGCTGACCAGCATAATAAATGTCTCAGAGGATAGATTAGGAAGGGAGACTAGGGCCTGACCTCTGGTCGGTAAAAGGTTAGTGGGCTCAGCAACCGGCTCAGTGCTAGTGATAGCACGGTAAATAGCTTGGACCTTTTCAATAAAGGTTACCCTTGTTACTAGACATGTTGGTGTTATTATACAGTGGTAATGGTGGCGGGCCAGGGCAGATATTTTCAATTCGATTAATACCTTCAACCCCCATCCCTCCTCCTTCCCTCAAAACATCTGGGCCCTAGACATCGCTAGCTAAGTTATTCTTAACATCTTTAGCAACTTTACTTAGCGAGGACTCAAGTTGCCCAAGCTTGTTCTCAACTATTATCAGTCTCGCTAATATGGGTTCCAAAGATAATTCTATTAGAGCACCGATTTTTGACCAGTATTGTTCATCAATCTTTGGGAGGCCATTAGTTTTCTCTTCTGAACTCTTCTCGATTGTCACTACAGATGGTATTGCTGGAGCCTCCAATTCGTGCCCCCCATTTGAGGTTTCATCTGGTTTGCTCCGTTTAGCTGGCTTGGAGTTCTTCCCCTTCTGGGGGGCTCCTCCTCTCTTCCTTTTCGATATTGGTTGGATTTATCAGTTTGATTGTGTACCAAGGCGGTGCATAACACAGTGTTGCTTGAGCGGGCTTCCAGAGTTTCACCCTGGATCAGTAGAGGGGCTACAGTCACTCTCTCCTCAATAGTAGTCAAGGGATCAACCTGATGCAGTCCTGGACTCAATGGCTGCGTGTCACGGAACAAGGGGACCTGGGGAATGTTTAATGGTGAGTGAACATTCACTATGCCCCCAAGGACAATCTTTTGGAAAATGCAGGGTCTAGCGATAGTTTACGTTCAGTGATTGCAATTTCATGGGCTAGAACAGAAGATGCCTTTGTGATGAACTGGTCTAAAGTTCCAGCCACATAGCCCACTCCTGCATTTTTTCTTGTCCGCCCCTCACAGGTTGCCATTACTCTCCACAGTAAAATACAGGGCAGATGTTAAATATAAGAATTAGTCACTTACTGGGGACCTCAATAGTTATCTTTGTTAAGGAACCAAGAGGGGGGTCCCAGCCCAGCCTCTGCCAGTCTCGGACGTGCTCAGATGTGCCCGCCCTTGGCCCGGGCTTAGCCCAGCGTGACCCGCGCGCGATCCCGCGACGCCGGGGTTGTCCTGAGATTTATGCGCCTCCTGGCGCGGAATATGCGGTGGCGGCTTCCTGCCACAAAGGCTGCCAGTACTTGTGGTCCCCCCCTCGCTGCCCCCACGCTATGGTGGCGAGGAGCTGCGGCGGTGGAGGGAGACCAACTGCGGGACTGCGGGACAGCGGGACCAGCGGGACCAAGAGAACCTCAGGCAAGTGCCCCCAGAATGTCAATAACACAACCGCTCCACCGGGGTTGTTCTCAGAGTTATGCGCCTCCTGGCGCGGAATATGCGGTGGCGGCTTCCTGCCGCAAAGGCTGCCGGTACTTGTGGTCCCCTCCTCGCTGCGACGGCGCTATGGTGGCGAGGAGCTGCGGCGGCGGAGGGAGACCAACTGCGGGACTGCGGGACAGCGGGGCCAGCGGGACCAAGAGAACCTCAGGCAAGTGCCCCCAGCATGTCAATAACACAAAAGAATGAGGGGTCTCTAGTTGGCACAGGTAGGTACTTGTGACAAATAGGGACCCTCTCCTCTAGTCAGGATAAGGGGATTACACTCCTAAATGAACCCCTGCTCACCCCCATGGTAGATTGGTAGGAACAGCAAGGCTTTATCTCAGAGGCGTTGTAAGTTAAGCATTTGTGCCAACATACAGTAACCCAGTGACAACACTACAAATGGACACCACACAAGGTTTTATATCAAAAATAAGTATATTTTATATAGAGTTACCACAAGATCAATAAACGACAAAAAGAATCCACAGTACTATTAGATTTCAAGAGTTCTTGTTAAAAGGCTTAATTCAAGGATCTGTGCGAGTCGGTAGCCCGGACTGGCTACAGCGTTGTTGAAATAACACAGAGTCTAGCAAATCCAGCGGACCGCGTCAGTATGGGCCAACTCAAATGGCGACAGACTGAGTCACAGAACCTTTTACTTGAGGTGGCCGGCACGGATGTGCAAGCCGATTCCGGTGTTCGTCGCGGTGCAGAAAGGAAGCGTTGCAGGACGCGTTGTCCCTCGATGCGGTGCAGGCAGCGGCCCTTTAACAGAGTTGATGCATCCAAGGCGTGCGTTGCAGGGCAAGACCGTGCTTCAATGCGGTGCTTGCGGTGCGGCAACAGAGCTGGAGTTCGGGAGCTGGCATTGATCAGTCCGGACAGCGGTGCGAGTCGGGCGGTGCATCGCAAAGCGTGCAAGGCGGTGCCCAACTCCGGTGCGTTCACAGGACTCAAAGTCAGCAGCAGTGACACCGTCAGTCAGACCAGTACGAGTCGGTGTAGCGAGGCGCTGCACGTCGCGGTGTCCAACAGTCGCGGTGCAGGCAACGGCTCGTGACGGCGTCAGGACGGAGTCGGTGAGCTCAGAGCTTGCGTTGTTCGAGGTGGAATTTGCTTGATGCGGTGTCTACAGGACACCGGGCCGGTCGTGATAGTCGGTCACAGCTCCCTGCCTCTATAGCCACTGAAACAGCATTTCCAGCAGCAATTCACAAAGGCTGGTAAAGTGTACTGGTCCTGAGACTTCGGTCAGGGGCAAGCTCTCTTCCAAGACCTTGGAGATCTTTTCACAAGTTGAAAGTAAAGTACACAAAGTAAGGCAACCACTGCAGGCCAATCCCCCAAGCAGCACTTCAGCTTGGGAATAGTGTCTCCTCAGTTTCTTCAGATTCCTCTCCTCAGTAGAGGTTTCGTTTTGTAAGTCCAGAAGTGATCTAATTTCATGGTATTAGGGTCCCAATATTTATACCCCAAGTCCTTTGTTCTCTGAGGGGAGAGGGGGCCTGTGCCCATCCCAAACCAGTTCTGAAGCACTCAGTTCACCAGACTTCTCCTTTCCTTTCACAGCACAGGGCAGGCACATCAGACGCCCCACAGGAGGTGGAGCCTGCATTGTGGAAGTCAAGTACAGTCCTGGAGCACTTTATTGACAGTCTTCCTTCTCTTCTTTCAGTGTGCTGGGCAGAGACATCAGCCGCACCTCAGGAGGTGGAGCCAGCATTGTAGAGGGAAGGCCTAGCCTTACTTAGGTCCCAGATGCAACTCCTCCTTCCCATCTAGATGCAGATCTCCCTATTCACCATCGGGCTGCCCCAGCCTGTCTCTTGGAATCCCCCAGCCCTGTCACTCACAAAACCAGACGAAGAAATACACAACCTCGCAGAGGCAGGTTTGAAAGGTTAGGCAAGCAAATACCTGCTTTCCAAAAGTGGTATTTGCAAATACAGAATATTAAAATAAACTTCACTAAAAGATGTATTTTACAATCTAGAATTTATATTAAGTCTCAACTTAGAGCTCCATTTCTCGGCTAATTTAGAACAATCACCTGTCTTGTACGTGTTAAAGCACCTATATCCTTCACTGATTAAGGATTTTGTCTTCGATGAGTAAAAACAATTCCAAATGTCGGAGTCTGGGATTTCAAGAATTTTCATTTTATGTACCAAAAAATCATGAATTTGAATGTACTTGAACTTCATTATATCGGTCAGTTTATATAGGTTTTTAAGTGCAACAAAGTCTAAAAAACCATGAGAGCCATAAAGATCCCCCAATGTTGTGATTCCGTGGGTAGACCATATATTTGCCCAACCATCATTAAAAATCCCAGGACGGTCCGGGTTTCCCCAGAGCCGCAATTTAGAATGAAAAAAAGAAGTTTTACAAAAAGTCAAAATATTAAACCAAATCTTGGCTGTGTCTCTTGCGGTCTTTAATTGAACTCTTTTGTAGTAGTTTGGGTCATTAAGTCTTAACAAAAACATTCTGGAGTGTGAATTTAACATAATAATATGGAGAAAAAAAATTGAGTGTCTGAGTTAAGCAGAGAACGCAAACGACCAATAAAGGTAGCCCAATAGTATAATTTAAAGTCTGGAAAATTAAGTCCCCCAGAGTCTAAAGGACCCTTAAGTAACATCAAAGATCTGCGCACCTTCCTGTATCCCCAAATGAAACTGCTGAATATTCCGTCAAGTTTTTAAAAAAAAGAATTATTAAGTGCTAACGGTATAGACCGAAATAAATAAAGAAATTTAGGAAGCACATTAATTTTAATCAGGTTAATTCTACTAATGATATTTAAAGGGGGTTTATGCCATTTTTTTAAAGACGACGCTGTTGATTTTATTAAGGCATCATAGTTTATTGAAATGACAACGCTAATTTTAGATGAGATTTTAACCCCTAAATAATTGGCGACCCTACAGATTACGGAAACAGTAGCCGATGGTTTATGATTAACTACTATTTGTGTTTTATTTATATTTAACTTATATCCTGAGACAGCTCCGAATCTGCTAGCCTCTGCCGTGTTACCCTCTAGTGCCTCTACGACATTGGTAGAATAAGTAGCGATGTCGTCCGCATATGCGGTGATTTTCAAAGAGTGCGGGCCAGATCTAAATGGTGTAGTTCGAGGCAGAAGTTGAAGAGGAGAGAGAAAGGGTTACATCGATAGAGCAAACAACAGGGGTGATAACGGGCACCCCTGCCGAGTGCCCCGGGAAATAGCAAAAATGGGCGAAGATAACCCCGCATAACTGATACTCGCTGTAGGTCTATCATACAGTGTTCGTATCCAGCTGACAAAGTCCAATAAAGGACAGGACCGACCAGAGATAGTCCCACCCCACTCGGTCGAAAGCCTTCTCGGCATCCAATAAAATTATACCGAGTGGGGTGGACTCTATCTCAGCTATGTCAAAATCTCAATAATCTCGTTCAATCGTCGAGTCTAAGATTACAACAATTCAAAACCACTTGTATGTTATACTACACCCCTGAAGTGATTTCTAAGTGGTCGACAAATGTTTCATTTAGTGACCGTACCAAGTGCCCTAAATGTGATCTTGCAGGTGCCAATTTAGAACATATGCTGTTCGCTTGCCCTATCTTAAAGGAGTTTTGGCTTGCTTTGGGTAAGGTCATGAAAATGAAACTGGCTAGGCCACCTCATCTCTCGGCTTTAACAGTACTTCTAAATGTACACTATGTCACTCTCCCTCAGCAGGCCTTAGTTACCATTGTATTATCATTGTATTATCATGTGGTAAATTAATCATTGCCCGCGCCTGGATTTCCCCGCAGCCCCCTCATATCATGGAGTGGTGGTCATTGGTTAACGAAATTTATTCTATGGAGGCGGCCTTGGCAAAGCTCAGAGGTGTCCGGTCCTTATGTAAATTTGAAAAAATCTGGGGTAATTTTTTTTAAAAGTTAAAATGTAAAGTGTCAATTTGTACCTTTATTTCTGTTCTTAACTATTTAGGGATGAATTCCCCATATCACTTGAACATAATTTGATTATATGACTGTTATTATTTCAGCATTGTTGTTTTTACTTTCCTGTTTTCCTTCATGATAGACTTAGACTGAAGTAATTGCTAATGTATTCATTCTGCCACATTGTTGTTAATTCTATCCTCCCTGATTTGCTTTGTTTTATTTCTTCCATGTGTCGTGCTGTTAATAAAAAATAATAATAAAAAAAGATGTATTTTACTAATCTGAGTCCAGGCATACTAAACTCGAATTTCTACCATGTTCTCTGAGTCGGTTAGGATTATAAAATGTAATAATTCTAACAGCCCATTCTGGCCTATGGAGAACAGGGAGCCTTGCAATAGTGAAAACCGAAAATGGCTGTAATTCACTATTAGGACATGCCAAACACATCAGCGCTTGTCCTACCTTATACTTACAATGCTCCCTGCCCTTGGGCCTTCCATAGGCGTGACTAATATGAAGACAAGGGAAGGTTTAGGGACTGGCAGGTGGGTGCACTTGCCCAGTCAGCATGACAGTACCAGACTGCACGCAGGCTCTGCAATGGCAGACCTTAAACACGTTTTATGAGGCCACTTCTGTGGGTGGCACAACCAGTGCTGCAAGTCCACTAGCAGCATTTGGAGTTACACGTCCTTGGCACACTCAGTGCACTGTACTAGGGTCTGACAAGTAAACCAAATAGTCAATCATGGAATCCCCAATTAATACATACATTTACAGTAGGGAGCACTCGTACCGTGGCACTGGACGGCAGTGGCACTGTGCCCAAAGCATCCAACACCAGCAAAAACACATGAGGCTACAGCGAAAATGGAAGGGATACTCACGCCAATGGTGCCAGGTCTAACAGTGAGTATTCTTCAGAGAGAATATTTACTGCACTCACTCCACTCACAAATGTATTGGTGGAAAGGTAAAAATGAATGTTGGGTTTATATACTGTTCTAACAACAATCCAATAGAGATCTGGGAAAGGACAAAAATATTTTGACATGTTTTTACTGTTCTTACACCTGTCTACCAAAAAATATTGGGGAAAGAGCAAAGTGAATATAGGGTTTATTCTAACTCCAGTTCCAGATTCATTTGAGAAAGGGCGTACAATATTAGGAGGCATATTCAATATTCAGTCTCAAAAGGAACTGGGAAAATTCATTAATCCAAGGGGGAAGAGTGTAAGTCGTGTTTCCATTATTCACTAGGAAATGTGCTAAGTTATTCTGAGGCAAATGTACTATTGTATCTCCAATACCGAAAACATTGTGGAAGAATTAATAACCACTGGGGAATACTAACATTTCTAATTCCATTCCCTGAATCATTCGGGAAAGTGCACCTCTAAATATTAGAGGCCCACAATCACTGGGGAAAGAGTGGGGCATATTTACTATTCTAAGGCCAGGAAACACCTGGGAAATTGCACACATGATTTTTTGGGGTTGTTTACTGTTGGAACGTGAATTATTAGTAGGGGCAAATGTATATCTGCCACTGGCAATAAGGTCACTATCACAGACGAGGGCTCAGAATAGGTCTTACAAAATTATTCCCATGCTCAACCCTTGGTAGATTGGCTGCAAGCAGGCAGGCGTAACTTCAAAGACAGGTACGTAAAGCATTTAAAAACACCAATTTAGTATATAATTAAGAGACAATACACAATACAAATCCAACATCAATTGTTAAAAATAGGAAATATTTTTATCTTTAAAGTGACACCTAAACAAAAAAAATCCATTGTAGGGAACTGGAGAGATTCATTTTTAAAGATTTAGCAATATATATAGCACATAAAAACCTATAACGCCTATTGGGACAGCTGGTGGCGCTAGACCGAGTCAAAGTCAAAGTTTTAGGCCGACCACAACGGAGCTCTGCTCAGCTACCCCTTGCAATTGGTCTCGGTCAAGGTTTTTATCTTTTGACTTAAAAACTTTTGGCTTCAACATTGTCTGACCTGGGCTCCAGGCTAAGTTCTCCCGAAATGTCCGCAGGGCCTTCCGATAGCTCGAACTCTTGTTCCTGCTATCCATTACTTAACAAACTTTCATCTCTTCCAGAAATTCTGGGCTCGCTTTTGGACAGTGTTAAGCTCAATACCAACAGCAACGGGAAAACAAAATCTACTCAAGCGGCTCAAACTGGTTTTCCCTCTGAAGAGTCATTGTGCCTAGGAACATTGGATTCTTCATCATCAGCAAGAAGAATTATTTCCCCCCCCCTTGGAATCAGACCTAAAAAATGTGACTTTCTCGCTGTGTCTGTCATTGGCTACCGGCTCAAGTGATCCCAAAGCTGGCTTGGAGACCACTAACATTAGCAGTCTAATGACCATCCCATTAGCAATTTTGCAGTCTGATCTCATTGACCCAGCCCCTTTAAACATCGCCCTCCTGCCCTCTGATCTCCCCACAAAACCACCATTGTCTAGGAGGGAGATAAAGAAACTTAAAAAACAAACCAAAAAACGTCTTGCAAAACAGGGATCGGGGCTTGACAGGACAGGGGACACTAGTATGCCAGCTACTAAAGTGAGGGGGCTTTCCCACTACCTAATTGTTAACCAGGCCTCAAAGCTCAAAATGAAAACCCCTGAGGCCAGAATGACTCTCACTGACAATAACGACTCCACCGATAACCTCCAGTCACTTACACAGGAAGCGCCTAAGAGGACCCCCCCCCAGCCTCCAGATTCATTGAACTATGCTCTACTATCACAAAGCATGGATCTTTGTCAACAAAAATCAAGGGGACAGCCTCTCAAGGCCAAAGCCTGGGCAGGCAAGACAGCATAGCTAAGTCCCTAGGGGAAGTCCCAGACACATGGAATGGCCCTAACAAGTGCTCAGAAAATACGAAACAAACCAACGTCGTTTTCCAAATGACTACAGATGGTGTACTGACGGGCCCTTCTTCATGTTACTCATCAGGTGACCTGACCAAAACTCTTTGGGACTAAACTATACAAATGCAGAGGCCTTCTTAGTCTCAACAGATACATGCCTCAGGAGGGCAAAGTCAATTGGTGGGGAATCATCGTTTATCTGAAGTTACACCCCAACACCTTAAGATTCCTTTGCCTCTGCCTAAAATAGCTGGGAGACAGAAATACCGAAGTCCAGAAAAGGATGTAGAACTTGTTTTTTTTCCTCACTTTGCACACAAGGGCCCACACAACATCCTTAATAGAAACACCTCATCCGCCTATGAAAGCATGTCCCGGCACTTTCTGGAGTTACTTCTTCTGATCTTACTTCGGTCAAGTTTGCCTCAATACCAGGTAAAGGGGCTTCGGAAGCAACTGTTACAACGTGGTCATGAGAATCCCTAAGGGATTACATTTTTGGTGAAGCCAGCCTCTTTGAAGACTGGGGTATAGAACTTTGGGTCCCGCCACAAGAAAAATATCCCCACGTTCTTCTTCAGGATGATCCAGTGAGGCCATACACCAGCGTACTGAAGGGGACTCGGGGTGCAACACACGTTTGGCTGCCAGACGCTTCAAAAGCGGATAACCTCATAAACATTTCACGTAATAACAATCAACGCTTTGTGAGCTGTAAACACAGCCTCTCTGCCTCCCATAATATTTACAGCCACAATGGGCACTCCCATCGAGAGCCTCCAACCGCATGCTCCCAGCAGAATCTTTTCTAACGGCCCAGCCAAAAGGTCAGATTCCAAACTCACCATTTCTTCTTGGACCGCGGCTGGGTTAAAGTCAACCCTTTCATCCAAATTAGCAGTAGAATATCTGAGCAAAAGTGACATCATTTGTTTGCAATAGACTTGGTCTCTAGTTCCATTGGCTCTCCACGGTTGTTATGAACTCTTTCAATTAGGCTGGAAGGCTGATTGAAGACCATCTGGGGGCCTTTCCATTTTTATCAAACACAGGTGCAAGATCGCAACTACCCCCCTTTATCGGAACTTAACGGCTGGGCAAATTGTACTGATCTGGGGATGCGAAAGTGCACGGTTTAAGATTACCACCAGTCCGCAGTTTACTCTATCTGGCCTCTATATCTACCGTCCACCTGGCCCTACCCCTAGGTTCATTGAAGAACTTCTAGACGTAGCTCATATTCTAGTGGTGTCCTCTCCCAACTTCACCATATTGGGAGATCTTAATCTCCACTTTGACTCCGTGTCTGACCCTACCATCAAGAACTTATTGGCGGACCTCACAGCCCTACAGTTAAACTCTCTTATTCATATCCCCACTCATTCTGCTGGGCACTTATTAGACCCTGTTTTTACCAACATCTTAGAGGCCACAGCTGATTTCCCCAAACCCATGGCCTGGACTGACCATTTCCTTATTAGATTTTCCTTGATGGTCAGAGAACCATTCACAAAAAACACTTCCAGTTCCTGCTACAAGAGGCCTTGGCACAAACTTTCATCCGATGATTTTATCACTAATCTAGGCGATTTCCGCTTTGATGTTGAGAGCAGAGATATAAACACAGCATATACTGCTTTCCATGAGTGGATCACCACTGGGCTTGATACCCTAATCCCAGCGAAATGGACCAAAACCCGTAGTACCCCTTCTAACCCATGGTACAATGAGCATTTAAAAAACATGCGGAAAGAATGCAAAAGAGCCGAACGCTGCTGGAGGAAAGAGTATAAAGACTCTGATAAAGCCCTCTACCTGTCCAAGCTGAGGACGTACCATAAGGTGGTACGTACCACTCGTGCATCTTTTTATGCTAAGGAAATCAATTTAAGTGCCAACCCCTCCAAAACTATTTTTAAGTTAGTACAAAAACTTCAAAATAACTCTAACCCAGCACCTTGCATTATCTCCTCACAACAATGTGATGACCTCGCTACTTTCTTTATAGAGAAAGTGAGGAAAATCTACAACTCTTTTCCTCAGGATTTCCCGGAACTCCTCAACCCTCTTAATCTCTCAGCCGACAATCCTAGTCTGTCACTCATACCTAGTATAACCCATGATGACCTAGCCAAACTATGCATACAGGTTAAGTCCGGTTCTCCTACTGATCCTATGAGACCAGCCAAATTTCTAGAATCTCTAGATTTCTTCCTCCCTCCCTTGGCTACCTTGCTCAACCTCTCGTTCTCCTCGGCGGTGGTTCCTACCTGCTGGAAGCAAGCATGGGTCTCTCCGATTATTAAAAAACCCATGTTAGACCCCACAAAGCCAGAAAACTTTCGACCGATTTCGCTGCTTCCATGGGCAGCGAAACTGGCAGAAGCCCACGTGAATAAAGTATTGTCCCACTACATGGTCCAAAACAAAATCTTGGACCCTTCACAGAATGGCTTCAGGCCAGGATTCAGTACTGAATCCGCCCTGCTGACCACCATTGAACACCTTCGGAATATACTGGACGCCGGTCAAAGTGCTGCGCTGATTCTACTTGACCTCAGCGCAGCCTTTGATACGGTCTCCCATAATATTCTGCTAAAACGTCTCGAGGCTATAGGGATCTGCGATCTGGCCCTTGAGTGGTTTCGGTCCTTCTTGAAGGACAGATCCTTCCGGGTCTCAGGCCCCCCATATATCTCCCAGCCCCATTCTATCGAGCAGGGAGTTCCCTAGGGATCGGCGCTTAGCCCATCCCTTTTTAATCTTTATGTCCAGCCTCTCGCTGAAGTGGCAAAAGAGTGGTACCTCACGCTGGTGTCGTACGCTGACGACACGCAGCTGGTCATCACTCTAACTGAGGGCCCCTCTATCTCAGCAGCGAAATTTAGAGATGGCTTAGAGGCAGTTGCGCAATGGATGACACGCAACTGCCTACAATTGAACGCTGGGAAAACAGAGGTGCTGCTCCTGGGAAAAAATCCCGGCTATTGGAGTGAACATTGGTGGCCGTCCCTACTTGGCCCCATTCCTTCGCCTAAATCTGTGGTGAAGAATCTGGGTGTCTGGCTGGACTCCTCCCTCAATTTCCAGACCCACACAAAGAAAGTGGCAGCTACGTGTGTGGGTCTGCTGAGGAGTCTCTATCCGATACTTGGCTTCTTCGACCCCAAAACGCGCCAACTGATAGTTCAATCAATCATCTTGGCTCGATTGGATTATGCCAATGTTCTTTTTTTAGGCCTCAATAAAGCAGAGATGGCACGGCTGCAACGGGTACAAAACTCAGCAGCCAGGGCTGTGGTGGGCCTTCCCCGCAGGTGCTCTGCTAGAACTACCATCCAGAAGCTACACTGGCTGCGTATTGAGTCTCGAGTTCGATTCAAGACTCTCACCACTGCTTTTAAAATTCTCAGATCAGATTGTCCTGGACTCCTTCGCCCACTCCTGGCATCCTACACTCCCCAGCGCGCCCTACGCTCCTCAGGACAACACCTTGTGGTTGTCCCTCGACCCAGGCTCGGCAGAATGGGTGGCCGTTCTTTCAAGGTTTTGGGGGCGAAACTTTGGAATTCCTTGCCACTTCACATTCGCTCCATGACAAATCTGATGGCCTTTCGCAAAGCAATCAAAACATATTTGTTTTCCCTGACTTAATCCCCTTGTTGTGTCACTCCCTCCCCTCCTCCCCTCAGGTATCTGTTATGGTTCAGCGCCGGGACGCCTCGTTGCTGGGGCAGCTGTTTTGCGCTTAATAAAATATTAACATAACATAACATAACATTTTCTCTATTAGGCTGCATGCAGCCTCCCTACAGGCACCCGACTGGTTGCTGTCCCCACCAATCACAAAGCTGCCATTGCAGCATTGTGATTGGCTTAGGGGAGAGGAGAGAGGATGCCTGTTCCTGGAAAGCAGCAGGAAAACAGCAAATACGGGACCTGGTCACGAGCGGAGATGGCGCGGGACCTGGTCAGGTAAGTTTAAAAAAAATGTTTTAACCCACCTCCGTGCGAACCCCCGCATGACCCCCCTCCCACGAGTCATGCGAGTCGTGACTAGTTGATTGCTGCAACATTAACCTCTTCGAGGCTCATGACGAGCTGAACTCGTCATGAGCCACGGCGCTCCAGTGCTCATAACGAGCTCAGCTCGTCATGAGCCATGGAACGCTCAAGTGCGGGGAGAATTCCCCTCCTGTGCTGAGCGTTCCACTGGAGGTAATTCACCTGTGACGAGCTGAGCTCGTCATGAGCACCGGAGCGCCGTAGCTCATGACGAGCTCAGCTCGTCATGAGCATGGGGGCGCTGTGCGCACCCCCCTACCCCCCAGCACAGCGGGGGAATAACCCCCGCAGCGAAGGGGTTAACTGCAGTCTCAACACACTTTCAACTACATTTCAAGTTTTATCAAACAAAAATCATCACATACTGTGATCATTACAAAGGGGCTCATTACGATGGCGGAGGGACCGCCACCGCCAACCGTGCGGTGGCGGCCCTCCTGTTATATTTCATATCGGTAGCCTAATATTGGTCCAGGAAACATCGTACCATTTCCCTGCATCAGCTCCTGTCATTTCATATAAACAAGCCTTAGAAGGACATAACTCCAAATAAGGAAAGACTGCCTTGTATAAACATAACGCAGTCTGGACTAAACCTTTCACCTAGTTCATGACGAGGGTGGGTTCTGCCCGATCGATACTGCTAAGACATCATCCTTAGCACATATGAATAATTAATGAGTACACTCACCTCTCACATCGACGCACAAGGTTTATTCCCCAAAAGTCATCCTCATACTGACAAATGGGTAACACACATACATAGACTGTATAAATACAGCACCTCTTGATATTAGTAAGAAGGAGGGAATTGAAACTTCAAGGCCAACACACTCACCAGAGACGCTGCGGCTCCGGCATGCCATCGCTCCAGCTGACACTGGTCTAACCATCCCTTGCAGGGTGTCCAACTCAAGTCCAGGACAGAGTCCCACATTCTCAGTATTCAGGTAAGGGGGTTCGACTAAATCCTGGTTGGATTCTTGGCTCTTAGGCTATTAGGCTCAGTAGCTCTTTCACACCTACTCTGATGCTAGGTACACATAGGTACATCTAGAAAGGCATCTTAGGAGTACTTACTTTATTTTATAAATTTATTTCATATTCATGTATATGTTCATGACCATTGCAAAATGGTAGAACAATACTATTTCTTCTCATTCACTGTACTGCTGGTTCTATATCTCTGTAAATGTGTTACAGTCATAACAGCCGCACTTATTCTACATGAGCAGAACTACTGTACAATAAATTCTTATTGTAAACACGTTCAACTGTTTTTTTCTGTGTATCTCTCTGAGAGCAAAAACAAGCAAGCACGAGGGATTGGGTGAAAAGTAATATATTGTTTCCACGAGTCTGAGGTTATTGTGTTCTAAAGTTGCACAAACTAATCTCTCTGATAACAGGAGATTCTAGTGGCACTGCGAGCTAGCTAATGGGAACCATAGGCTAATATATGCAGCGGGGTTTACAGAGCCAGTCTGCCACTGGACCCACAGTATATGTTATATGTAATCGTCGTAGGTCCTGCATGACCGGGCGACTTTTTGGTTCTACACAGATTGCAGGTTTCAGTAAACTGCAGAAAATCTATTGACTGATCCATAACAGATTCTGCCGCAGAGCATGTCTTCCAGTTGATTGCAGGGGCAGTTCCTCCATTCCTCCAGGGTCGAGGAGCATCGCCCACTGCTTTCTCGCGCTGCCTGGTTGGGGGCGGCTGGCTGGACAGGTCAAGATGATATGGCTTGCCCACTGTTGTGGGCCCTGACTGTTTGGTCGGCCGTCAGGGGTTGACCAAACCAGTCATGCGCTCTCTACATTTTCAATGGTCTCTCTACTGACGCCCGGCTGGGTGCTGTCCTCACCAATCACAAAGCTGCCATTGCAGCGTTGTGATTGGCTATGCGGAGAGGAGGGAGGATGCCAATTCTTGGAAAGCCTCTGGGAAACGCTAAGCATTGTACCCGGCCTTGAGCGGAGGCGGCGCGGGACCCGGATAGGTAAGTTTAAAACATTTTTTGTATCCCCCCTCCACGCGAACCCCCACATGACCCCACTCCCACGAGTCATGCGAGTCACACTGGTTGATTGCTGCATCATTACCTGCAGTCTCCACACACTTTCAACTACATTTCAAGTTTTATCAAACAAAGAAAAATCATCACATACTGTGATCATTACAAAGGGGCCCATTACATTGGCAGAGGGACCACCACAGCCAGCCGTGCAGTGGCGAGCCCTCCACCATGATAATGATATGATATGATAAAAATTATTTATAGAGCGCATGTTCACCAGCGGTTTCTTGGCGCTTGGGTGGAAGGGCTGAAGGCCACGGCAGTATGTCGGAATTAATTGTATGCTTGGGAGAAAAGCCAGGTTTTAAGTGATTTCCTGAATTGAGGATAGGAGGGTATTAAGCAGAGTTCTGGAGGGAAAGAATTCCAGAGGAGTGGAGCTTGGGTGGAAAATCTGAGACTGCCATATTTCTTGCATCTGAAAGTGCAAGGGGACAGGGGATTAGAGCAGGAGGAGCATAAGACGCGGGGAGGGATATAGCGATGGATTCAGGAAGCAATGAAAGAGGGTCCATGGGATGAAAGGTCTCTATGGATCAGGCAGCCAAGTTTGAAGAGGCTGGGCTGAGTCACTGGGAGCCAATGAAGGCTCCTAAGGAGGGATTTGGTGTGGCTAAACTTTGGCTGGCCATGGATTAGCATGGCTGCTTGATTCTGGACTAGTTAAAGTCGGTGGGATTGGTATGCAGGAATTCTGACATACCGAGAGTTGGCATAGTCGATGGGGACATGACCAGTGCCAGGGTGACTTGGACGAGAGCTTCATGTGAGAGAAATCTGCAGATTTTCCTGATTCGGCGTAGATGGAAAAAGCAGACAGAGACCACTGAGTTCATTTGAACCCTCATGGAGAGGTCGTTACTGATAGTGACGCCTAGGCTCTTGACCGAGTTGACTGGGGATGGCGGACAGCCTAGGGAGAGGGGCCAGAAATTGGAGTTCCAAGGTTTGCCTGGGGACCCTGTGAGAACCAGCTCTGTCTTGTCAGGATTAAGCTTGAGCTGGTTCGCGTTCATCCAGCTGCTGATGAAGGTCATAGTGGATTGAACGTTATCTATAGAGGAGGGGGAGGGATCGATGTTGGAGATGAGCTGAAAGTCATCGGCATAGTTAAAAATGACTACTGGCAGAAATTTTCCCCCGCCAGATTATGATGGTGGGGGGAATCCACAGGCAAGCATGGTGGACGCAATGACCATCCGCCACAGTTCCGCCAGGCGGTCCTTTACCGCCCTCCTTGCAGTACTAAACTGTGGGGATTACGATATTCCTTTCCACCTGTCTTTTTGCGGTCGTCATCCCACCACAAAAAGACAGGCCGAAACGGATTCGGGGGCCCATAGCGGCCCCCCCTTGTGTTGGGTTGAGGTAGCTGTGCACTGGGGTGTACCCATAGTATCCCCCTGCATTTCCCTGCACTGTGTGGCAGGTACCGTGTGGTGCCTGCCACGTAGTGCAGGGAAATGCACAGCATGACATTTTGGCATTAAGTACGGTGCTGCAGCCAACAGCATCGTCCGCAATGTTAAATGCCCTGGATGAGCCTGCCAGTATGGTAGGTAAAACAGAAACCTATAATGAATGAAGCGCACTAAAGCTGACCCACCTATACCAGATTCTCCCATCAAAAGTAAGAACGAATCCTCAAGCACGATGGGACCAATAGCAAAAAAATTAGACATGACTTTCCAAAATCAACTTAAGTCAATACTGATGTTATACAAGTGGAAATCACTTAGATAAGAAATTATGCAAAATAAATTATAGAAGAATTACAACATGTTAAAGAACTATCTTCCTTTATGATTAAAATACTGTCTCTCTAAAAGAATGTTTCAGAATTGGAAGGCTCGAATAGGAGAAGTAACATAAGAATTTTTGGAATGGAAGAGAGCATTCCTCACAAAGAGGATCGATGACTCTCCATATTTGATAATACATATTTAGTCTTGATTTACGTAATTTTCTGTAGAAATAACTTTCCAGCTAAAAATGATTGCTCTACAAGAACCTATACTACTACACTTATAACACCCATTCATAGTCCAAGCCATTAGTCTATTGTATTAGGGTTTTCCAGCAAGTTGCAACTTTCTATATATTTGAAATTCTCATTTTCCCAACTTTTGGAAATTTAGTCAACATCAGGCCTACACTTATAATGACACTTAATTAAAAAAAAACAATATCGAGAAACAGAAATTATTGTGTTAAAAATATTGATTCCCAAAAAGTAAAAAATATTGAAAACAATATATCATTTCACCCTAATATCGTTAAAAAACATAATTTTTTTAAATTTATGTATATATAGTTTAAAATGAAACATCTTAAATATTTTAATATATAACAGTAGCATAATGTAAATTAAGTAAATGTAAATAATATTTAATACTATATATAAATATAAACTTATATTAACACACATGTATGTTTATATATACATATATCTAATGTAACACTATCATAAAAAATATATTTTTACATTATATTAATTCTTTTGGTTATGTTTTTAAATTTACTCCTATGAAAAGCACATTATATACAAATATATTTATATATATATATAGATATATATATAAATATATCTATCTATCTATATATATATATATATATATATATATATATATATATGTACCTACTGGGGGTCGCCAGTAGGTAGTTATAGTTAGGATTGTTTTCCATAGGAAATCCGCAACATTCTATTGGGAATAACTTTGGCGCCGGTGGACGAATCTTCGGGAATTTCTCAAAGAAGATGGCCCGCTCCGCTCTGCTCCTTCCCTGAAAGTTTGGAGGGGATTCGTCAAGCGAGGGCCGAGATATTTGGGGGGTCCCAAAACGTGTTTTCCCCATGTTAATTTCCGTAGGGCGGTTGGACTCACTTTTAGCCCGAACGGCTGAATGGATTTCCACCAAACTTGGCAAAATTGTAGGGACTGGTAGCCCGATGTGCCTTTGCTATGTCTCAAGATATGTGCTCCAGTGGATTTTGAGTAATTTAGGTTAAAAAAAAATATATATCTATATGCGTGCCCAGGTACCCTGGGCGCGTACCAGCGCGAGACGCGAGTTCGCGAGCGGAAAGCTGATTGGCTCTCGGGTGTCTGTCAACATTCCAAACAGTCCGGAGCGGTCGCCATCTTGTGTGTTGGTAGGATCGAGACACAAGAGGTGGCAAAAACAAAGGGGGAAATTACCAAAAAGGGGGCAGGGTAGACCCCCCTGACCCCTTAGGTTTGATGTGGGAGCTATAAAAGGGCTTCGCGCGGCAAAAAAAAAAATCGATTTTCGCGGAGGGAGCGCCCGGTACGCGCACCGTGGAGCGTACCGGGGAGCATACCATGGAGAAAGCCAGTGAAACAGTAAAATAATAATTTAAAGTGCTTAGAGGTAGGGTAGCTCTGCATAGAGTTGTTGTGTTGTGTGGGTGATTTAAGTACCAACATGTAGGTACCAATGCAGAGTCTTAAATTCAATGTACACCGTCTCCTCTGTAGATAATTTGCATGTTGTTACAGAAGTTATTGTGGTATATGGAATCTATACCATAGTCTGTCAGGAAAGCAGAAACAACATGGAGGCAGGAGATGAAAAAGAGATGTCAAATACACATTGGAGATAATATAGTGAGAGAAAGGAAGTAACTATGAGCAAAATTACTATGTAACAGAAAAAAGTTGCATAGTATACTATAAGTCTCACTTTATATTATAATCATTTTGGTACTATTTCACGAATTACATATAAAAATGAATAATGTCTCAAACAATTTTTAATTATTAAATACAAATCTATTGTTCTGATTTTTCAAAATTTAAAAGAACTTCCAACATTAGATCATCTGGAATCTCCTCATTTTGATTCCATGATTCTATGCTTTCAACACAGTCAATTAATTCTTGGTCAAGAGATTGATCCATAAATTCCAAGTCATCAATATCTTCTTCAGGATTGTTCTGAATCATAATTTCGAAAGAAATATTAATTATGTCTTCTTTTCCTTCCATTTTCTTGCTGTAAATTGCATAAAAAATAACTATATCAGTAGAGTTAGGGCACTGTTGGGTTTAAGTTCAGACAGGTACTTCTGAGTTTTTAACAGTGAAGTTATCTTTGGGCTGTGTATGGTTTCAGGCAGGAAGTAGAAATATAAAAAAGTGCATGTGATGAAGCCTAAGTAAATTCATAATTATATCAGAGAAGCTTAACTCAATCCATACCTATATCAGAGAAGCCTATCTCAATCTATAACTATAACAGAGGGACAGTACATAACTATCAGAAAACTTTTTCCAAATTAACTTAAAGTGCACAACATAGTTCCCCTTACAAATTAACAACTTACCTTACAGAAAGCTGTTGAAGTTTTCTGAGAATATCCTGTATAAATGTACCTCATGTAGTTCTAGTCAAAATGGCCGTGTTTCCCTCTCATTTTTCATATATATTCATGTACATAACCAATCAAATGTCAGCACGTAAAAGTAGAAAATGAAAGTAACATTTTAATTGGTTTTTGTCATGTGATTTACCTCAGGATATTTAGACAGGGCTACAGCCCAAATGGCTCAATGGAAGTCCACCAAATTTTGGAAAATGGTATGGACTGTTATGTAGTAGGGCCTATTCTATATTTGGTGAAAGTTTCTCCAGTGGTTTTTAAGTAAATTGACATACAAAAATTTTTGGGGGGCGCTACCGGTGCGCGCCCCAGTACGCGCACCGGCAGCGCAACGGGAGTCCTCCATCTTGTGTTTCAGTAGAATTGAGACACAAGATGGAGGATAAACAACGTTGGGAATGGGTATAAGGGGGCACGGTAGATACCCCCTGACCCCCCTAGGTTTTCTGAGGGGGGCTTAGGAGGCCCATATAGGCCCAAAAAAATTTCGCGGGGGAAGCGCCCGGTACGCGCACCGGGAAGTGTACCGGGGAGCGCACCCGGAAGCATACCGGGGAGCGTACTTTGGTGAAAAACAGTGAAAAAAAATAGATTAAAGTAATCATTTTGAGTGATGAGAGGTAGGGTAGCCCTGAAAAGAGCTTTTGGGTTCTGTGGCTGATTTAGGTACCTACAAGTAGGTTCCAATGCACAGTCTTAAATTCAGGAGGAATATTCTATTCCCCTCATCTGAGAAGTGCACACCATCTCCTCTGTAGATATCTTGCCTGTTGTAACGCAAGTTATTGTTGTATATTGAACCCATTCCATAGTCTCTCATGTAAGCAGAAACAGATGTATTCACATGTTTCCGTGCTTTCTCAAATTGTGGACAAAATTGGTTGGACCACTTCCATTTCTGTCTTTGGCATATATTGGAATATACCAAGGCAGTTTGTGGAAAAAGTGTCATCAATTGCCCAAAGGTGTCCTTTAAAAGCATTTCCAGACCTACCCCAGTCAAAGTGCCTAGGTCATTTCCACCACAGTGCAAAATTATGAGGTCAGGGTGTGGCAGATGGTGAAAGGTTTTCACCAATGGTATCAATTGATGACATCTCAATCCTCTCTGGCCAATCCACTTGATGTCTACATTTGAAAAATCAAGGTTTTGAAAATTTCTGATAGCTGCATACCTTTGAGCCCAGTGGATGTAGCTATGTCCAATAATCCAGACAGAAAACATGGTGAGAGGAGGTTCTGGTGCAGTCAGATGAAGTGTAGGAATAAAATGGCAGTTGGAACAGTAGGATTTTGCAAAAAAAAACCTGTGGAGTTTCAGTGCTCTTGAATCACAAGCAATGATTGGTGGATTCAGATAGTTGAAAACTGAAAGTTAGGACCGGATACGCTGGTGTATTGAGAGGTCAAACATCCTTGCTGAGTTCATTTGCAATATTGTAGAATAAACTTTTAAACCTGAGAGTTCAGTGAGGAGGGAGTTGCTATGGTAACAGGTAGAAAGGGCTGAGGGGGGGAAGGGTGTTGGTTTGAAAATAGAGAGGGAAGAGTTTTAATTGGTTAACATGAGTGATATGTGTGTAGAATTAGAGGTTTTCTGTGCCATTCATGGTTGCAGTGCCTGGAGTGCATACCTTTTGCTCCGCTAAAGAAATATTGGTGAGACTTGTATACTCTATGGAAAAGATTTGGAAGCAAAATGTGGTTTTTTAATGTTGCTTTGTGTCATGTTTTTTGATAATGCTTGGTAAAAAGTTTTTGCTGTATAGAGGAATTGTATTTTGTAAAATTGTGAAGTTTCAGTAGTGACATGGAATGCTTATACATAGGACCTGTGCTGTGTTTCTTAAATGTGATGTGAAAAAAGATTTTGGGGAAAATGAATGGCGTTTACATTTTTAAGAAGGAATAAATAGTGTCTACATGATTAAAGA
The DNA here is from genome assembly GCF_964261635.1 of Lissotriton helveticus. NCBI lineage: Eukaryota > Metazoa > Chordata > Amphibia > Caudata > Salamandridae > Lissotriton > Lissotriton helveticus. Next base: position 798,060,282 of record NC_136059.1, on the reverse strand, counting down.
AATATATTTGAACCTTTCACAATGATGTCACCTGTGTTATCTCAGATTAGGAAGCACATTGAGCTTCTTTCTTGTTGGTTTGTGTCATGTTTTTTTGATAATGCTTGGTATGAACCTTTGCAAGATAGAGGATTTGTATTTTGTGAAATAGTGAGGTTTCAGTAGTGAAATTGAATGCTTGTACATAGGACCTGCGCTCTGTTTCTAAAATGTTATTTAAAAAACGATTTTGGGGCATATCAATGGCTTTTATATTTTTGAGAAGGAATAAATAGTGTCTGCATGATTAAATAAATATTTTTGAAACTTTCACAATGATGTCACCTGTGTTACCTCAGATTAGGAAGCAGATTGAGTTTCTTTCTTGTTGGGTTGTGTCAAGTTTTTTGATAATGCTTGGTATCAACATTTGCAAGATAGAGGAATTGTATTTTGTGAAATAGTAAGGTTTCAGTAGTGAAATTGAATCCTTGTACATAGGACCTGCGCTCTGTTTCGTAAATGTTATTGGAAACACGATTTTGGAGCAAATGAATGGCTTTTACATTTTTGAGAAGGAATATATAGTGTCTGCAAGATTAAATAAATATATTTGAACCTTTCACAATCATGTCACCTGTGTTTCCTCAGATTAGGAAGTAGATTGTACAGATGAGGTGAGGCATGTCCAGGGGTGCAAAGGAGGGGAGGCCTGTGTCCATGAGTGCAGTGGAGAGGACTCACCTCCTCTGACCCTTGGACAAGACTCACCTCCTCTGTGCCCCCTGGACAGGCCTCAATGTATTGGGTATAATTGATGGTAACAGGGTGCAGATGAGGTGAGGCGTGTCCAGGGGTGTAGATGAGCTGAGGCCTGTCTAGGGGTGCAGATGAGGTGAGGTCTGTTCAGGGTTGCAGATGAGGTGAGGATTGTCCAGGGTGCAGAAGAGGTGAGGCCTGTGTTCAAGAGTGTAGTGGGAGAGAGGCCTGTCCAGGGGTGCAAAGGAGGTGAGGCCTGTGTCTAAGAGTGCAGTGGGCGAGAGGCTTCATGAAGTCCAGCCCACTGCACTCTTAGACACAGGCCTCACCACCTCTGCTCCCCAGGACACGCCTCTGTCCCACTACACTCTTGAACACAGGCCTCACCTCCTCTGTACCCCTGGACAATCCTCACCTCATCTGCAACCCTAAATCACTTTTTAAACAGGCCTAAATGTATTGGGTATAATTGATGGTAACAGGGTGCAGATGAGGTGAGGCCTGTTCAGGGGTGTACATGAGGTGAGGTCTGTCCAGGGGTCCAATTCATGTGCCCTAAATCGATTTTTAATTAATATTTAAAAAACAGAGCACAGGTCATATATAGAAGCATTTCATTGCACTACTGAAACCTCATTTTTTTTACAAAATACAATTCCTCTATGTAGTAACATTTCTTTACCAAGTATTATCAAGAAATATGACACAAAGGAAGAATAAAAAAGCTTAATCTGCTTCCTAATCTTAGAAAACACAGCTGACATGTTTGTGAAAAGTGCAGGTATATTTATTTAATCATGCAGACACTTTCTAATCCTTCTGAAAAATGCTAAACCCATTCATTTGCCCTTTAATCGTTTTTATAGTAACATTAAAAAAACTGAGCACAGGTCATATGTACAAGCATTCCATTTCACTACTGAAACCTCATTTTTTTACAAAATACAATTCCTCTATGCAGCAGAAATATTTTACCAAGCATTAACAAAAAAATAACAGAAAGCAACAATAAAAAAACACAATCTGATTCATAATATGAGGAAACACACCTGACATGATTGCGTAAGGTGCAGAGGAGGTGAGGAAAGTTGAAATGGCTTTCATGATTGCGAAAGTTGCTGAGGAGGTGAGGCATGTGTCTAAGAGTGCAGTGGGGGAGAGGCTTTATAAAGTCCTGTCCACTGTACTCTTGGACACAGGCCTCACCTCCTCTGCTCCCCTGGACAGGCCTCACCTCATCTGCATCCTGTTACCATCAATTATACCCAATGCATTGAGGCCTGTCCAGGGTGCACGGAGGAGGTGAGGCTTGTTCAAGGGTCAGAGAAGGTGAGTCCTGTCCATTGCACTCTTGGACACAGGCCTCACCTCCTCTGCACCCCTGCACAGGCCTCACCTCATGTGCACAACGTACTTACTAATCTGAGAAAACACAGGTGACATGATTGTGAAATGTGCTAATATATTTTTTAAATCACGTAGATACTATCTAATCCTTGTCAATAATGTAAAACCAATTCATGTGCCCGAAATCTTTTTTCAGAATAACATTTAAAAAACAGAGAAAAGGTCATATGTATAAGCATTTCATCACACTACTGAAACCTCGCTCATTTATAAAATACAATTCCTTTATGCACCAACATTTCTTTACCAAGTATTATCAAGAATGTATAAGTCTCTCTTATATTCTCTTCCTGACTTACTCTATTTTTTCACCAGTCCCCTTCTAACACCCTCTCTCTGACTTATTCCTTTTTACATCCTGACTCTGTGTTACACTCTCTTACACTTTCTCTTTGACTTACTTTCTCTTACACCCTGTCTCTGATTTATTCCCTCTCTCTCATTACACCTTGTTACATCCTCTCTCTGATTTACTTCCTCTAACACCCTCTCTCAAACTTACTCTCTCTACCTTTTACAGCCTCCCTCTCTTTTAGTCTCTTTTACATTCTCTCACCTTCTAATACCCTCTCTCTGTCTTACATCGTTTTACACCCTCTCTCTGTCTTACACCCTGTTACATCCTTTTTCTGACTTACTCCCTTTCTCCCTTTCTTTGACTTACTCCCTCCCCCTATTACATCCTTTTTCTGTCTTACAACATATTATACACTCTTTCTGTCTTACTCCTTCTCTATGTTTTACTCCCTCTACCTGTTTCTTTGTCTGACTCTCTCTGTGTTTTTGTGTTACTCCCTCTAGCTCTTTTTCTCTGTCTTACTCCTAGTTACATAGTTGCTGTGATATAAACTTAGATATGTTGTAAACTAGTGTTTATATCGTTTGCATATTGTCATTGCTTTGTTGTTTGGTAATAGTGGTCTATAATGTGTTATTTTTTTCTTTAACACAGATTGAAATCAAGATTTCAATAGTAAGGAAATATGCCCTCAAGGCAGAGGAGAAGAAAAGATGCCAAGCGGAAAAAATCAAAAACAGCAACGGAATTAAAGCACTCCTCTACAACAAATACTTCAAAAAACAGGAAAAAAGCTCCTGGTAAGACAACTAAGTCTTTCTTTCGGAACATATGTAGATAAAAAAAAAATGTTGATGAGAATGTGAATATACAGAAGGAGAGAGCAAATTTGAAAAGGAAGGAGAGGCCCCCCAAAAATGTTACTACTGGAGCAGGAGAGAATAATATGTTTAGGAATAGAAGGCAAAACCAATTTAGGGACATTCGTAAACGAAAGTTTAGCAATAGGGTGGTTTTAAATTTGTTCAAAAATATTAAGAATGGTAAACAGAGAGCTGCTTTTTATAAGAAAAAGAAAAGTGTAGAGAAGATTGTTGATCAGGCTTTTGAAGTTAAGAAAAAATTATTTATTTTAGTAATCAATAGAATTAGGACACTTAACAAGACAATTGATGTTTTCAAATCAAACAGTAGATGCAAAAGAGTAATTAATCGACTAATTTTTGTAACGTTTTTTCTGGAGAATGGATGCATAGTTCAAGTTGTGAGCCATTTTTTAATGAGGAGAGTTACTTCCAGGAGAATGATTTGGTGCATGCAGTTGACACCAGTGGTCGAGCATATGAGGTGAAAGACGATTGTACGATTGAAAAAGAGAAACTTGTGTCTAGAGATGCAGAAGAGGTGTTAGCTGATGAAGTTTTAGGGAGACGTACTAAGGGTCCAGTGTACACTTGGAAGTGTAGTAGTATTTGTAGTGTGCGACAGGATTCAATCGATTTGCTTCGTAATTTCTTACGTACATATAGTAAGAAAAGTCTAAAACAGAAAATGAAGATGTTGCAAGACTTAGATCCTTGCAGAGTGGAAGAAAACACAGGTTTGCAAGGGCATTCACTGGCTTGTCTTTCTAGAAAAGTATGTCAGAGTGTTTTTCATCATTTTAGGATGTTAGCAGTGCATCATAACAAAATGAGGAAATTAGTGAGAAGGTTGTATTATGCAAAAAGTCCAGCCCTTAAGCTTAAACAATTAAACAGTGCTATTTTGCATGGAACTGAATTAGATGTGAAGAAGATTTGTGAAGAAATTGAGATTTGTTATTTTGGTGAAAAAGAGGACAGTGTAGAAATTGACACAGTAATACAAGGTAATGTGTAAGACAATGTACAGATTTCAAGTACAGAAAAGTTTGACCAGGAAATTACCAAGTTTAAGGTGAAATCAAGTGAAAGGCCTAAGTGTTGTCGACGGACTCATTATAAGATTCAGACTAGGTTAGTTGATTTATATGCAGAAAGTGAAATGGAAAATAATAGTGAATGGAAGAATTTTGCAACTTATTTGTTGGTGGAGAATTCTTTTGATTTCAGTTCTGATCAGCGTATTTGTAAATATTGTTATAATAAATTAAATGAAAACAGAATGCCTGCTAGAGCTGTTCATAATAATCTTGAGTTGGTAGACATTCCTCCTGAATTGATGGATTTAAATACATATGAATCTATTTTGATTCAATGTGTCCATCCTTTTCAGGCTATTGTTCGCATGGAGCCTAAGATAGGGAAATTGCCTCCTTCAGATTTACAGAGAGGATTAAAGGGAAGAGTTGTTTATTTGCCTCTAGATTTCAAGAAAAATATTGATACAATTGGTGTAGAGAAAGTGGAAGAGGAACCTCTGGTTATTCTAGTTAATGGGGTTCCGACAAAGAGTAAGAAAATCTGGCAAGATTTAGTGGATGTTAGGAAAGTTAAAAAGGCAACGTTGTATTTGGTCAAAAACAATGAGTACTACAAACATGTATGTGTTGGAGCAGAGGAAAAAGCTGCAGAAGAAGACAGTGATTGTTCAGCCGGCCAAATTGAAAAAGTTGATGTGTCTAGAAGTGAAGAAATATATGAACATTATACTGTTCATCCTTTGCATTCCAAAGAAGTAATGGGGAATGCAATTGACTTGTTTCAAATGAAAGCAGCAAAAGGAAGTCCCATTAGTGTATGGGAAGAAAGTTTGGAAGCTTGTTCTTTTCCACATTTATTTCCAACAGGTCAAGGTGGACGATATGACGATCGACCAGTTCAAATTCCTGCATCAGAATACCGGACTTTAAGATTATATGCTGAAGATCCAAGGTTTCGTCAATGCATTCCATATTTGTTTCATCTACTGTATGAAAGGGACTTGTCTGGGCTTTCTTATGCAGTAAACCATATACTGAAAAGTGGAGCACATCTGCAAAATGTTTCTGCGAGGGACTGTATGGAGAAAGTCAATCTTCAAGACAATATTTTGAAATCTCATCTAATCAATCTCATGGCATGTCAGCATGGTACAAATGAGTATTGGTACCGTCGTCATGGGGAATTGAAATGTATGCTAAGAAACTTAGGAACTCCTACATGGTTCCTCACTCTTAGCTGTGCTGAGTATGCATGAGACGACTTACTTCAATTTTTACGAGAGGCAAATGCAAACATACAAAATATAGAATTCAAAACACCTGGAGAACTGTGTTCTTTGGATCCAGTGAATGTATGCAGATATCTCAATCATAGATTTGAAGCTATGATGTCTTTCATTATCAACCAAAAAAATTCTCCCCTTGGAGAGGTTTTGGATTTCTTTTGGAGAAAGGAGTATCAAGCGAGAGGTGCTCCTCACATACATATGTTGTATGGTTTAAAGATGCACCCAAAGTTGGAACAGATTCGGATGACACAGTGATGAGTTTCATTGAAGAGTATTCAACATGTGCTGTTCCGAAAACTACAGAAGAAAACAGTTTAAGGCAACAAGTTTTACGCTTTCAATCCCATCGTTGTGGAAAGTACTGTCGTCGAAAATTCAGAAACAAGGTCAAGTTCTACACAAAATGTCGTTTCGGGTTTCCACGACCAGTGATTTCTAAAGGAAGAGTAAATACTTTGATGTTTTCTCTGCAACATACTGTGACGAGGAAATCACCCAAAAATACATACAATTTAAAAAGAAACGAAGAGTCCAAGTACATCAACGACTACAATCCAGTGATTTTATCCATGTGGAATGCTAACATGGATATTCAGTTCGTTGCTGACAACTCTATTGCTGTGGCTCGATATGTGAAGTCTTGCATCACAAAAAAAGAAAAGACAGAACTGAAGGAAATGTGGGAGGACATTTCACGTGAAAAGAGTATAAGTAAAAAATTATACAGTTTCAGTCTGAAGATGTTGTCGCATCGAGAAATTGGAGCATATGAATGTTCTGATCGGTTATCATCAGCAAGTCTCTACGCCAAATCTAGAACAATTATTTGGGCGAGTCTAGGTCTTGCTGCAACACGTTTTGAAATCTGTACAAGAAATTGAATATTTGGCGGAGAAAGAACCAAACAGTACAGATATTTTGAAGACAAACATGTTGGATACATACTATCCAAATAGAAGTAGTCATCTTGAGAACAGTTGTTTGTATGAAGTTCTGCAAAACTATATTTATAAGAGGAACATCAGAGAAGATATCAATAATGGAATATATGCTGTCATTGGGTGTGAAGGATGTCTAGTGAAGCAGAGAAAAGGCATTTGATTAATCATCGAAAATTGAGTTGCGAAAATCCAGAGAAAAGGGAATTTTACTATTTAGCTCTTTTGCAACTCTTTAAGCCATGGCGTACAGAAGAAGAACTACTTGGAGATTTTCTCTGTTACAAAGATTCTTTTAATGCAACCAAGGATACCATAGAATGTCCTGTTTTTCCAAATTATCTGGAAATGTTGAACGAAGAAATAGAGCAAGAAGCCACAATTGATGTAGGGATTGCTAGAGACAGTTCTCAAGACAGTCAGAGTTCTACTTCATTGAGTCAGGATCCACTAGGAGGACCAATTATCCAAAATGAAGCTGCCACTGCCATGGTTGAGGTGGAAAGAGCTATGGAACAAGCTCAAGATGATGTAGTTAACTTACGAGATTTGGTGAAACAACTAAACCGTGAGCAGAAACAGATATTTGACGAAGTCACAGAACAGATTGAACATGGATTCAGTCAAGAGAAAAAAGAGTGCTCATGTACATCATTTAAGCCTGTCTGACTGTACGTGAGTGGAGAAGCGGGAACTGGAAAAAGGTTTCTGATTAAAGCAATTGCAACTTATCTGCAGAAAAGGACTGAATCACCGCTATCTTGTGTTGTTACCGCTCCAACTGGGCTGGTAGCACATAACATTAAAGGGATTACTTTACATCATTTACTGATGCTACCAGTTGAGCATGATAATAAATTGCAATACCACAAGCTATCTGGAGATGCGTGTTCTGAAGATCAAAGAGTCCTGAAGAAAATGAAACTTCTTATCTTTGATGAAGTAAGCATGGTCTCAAATCTAATGCTTGCTTTTGTGCATTTGAAAATGCAAGAAATTCTTAGAACAGAGTATGATGTGTTATTTGGAGGGAAACACATTATTGTTTTTGGAGATCTACTGCAGTTGACTCCAGTGAAAGGACAACCAGTGTTTAAAATGGTCACGCATGAAGATACCAGGAAGTGCCTAGGAAGCATTGGAAACGTTTATATATGGTTAAATTTCAAATATGCAGATCTACTTCAAAATATGCGACAGGCAAAGGATGAAGATTATAAAAATATTCTACAAGATGCAAGAATCAGAAAAGTAAGTGAGCATGGGAAAGAAGCTTTACATGCACGATTAATTTCAAATTTGTATCCAAATGAAAACATTCTTCCAGTGAATATTTTTAAGAAAATTAATGAGAACAAATCTGGGATATGTTTGATGCCAACTCTGCAAGAATGTTCCATCTTCAACAACAAAATGTTAAAGTTAGAAAATGAAGAGATAGTGAAACTGGAAGCTATAGATAAAATAGAGCATATGGGAGCAACAATTATTTTGTCAGAAAATTTGAAATCAAAATTGGATTCATTAGAGAAGAGTATATCTAAAACTGCTGGTTTTGAAAAGACTGAATGTGTGTTTAAATTGTCGTATCATTTTGAGAAGAAATTTAAATGTTGACAGAGGTCTGGTAAATTGAGCAATGGGTCATGGAATTGAATTTTTAAAAATTAAATTTGATGGCATTGAGGAAGTACAACAAATCAGTCGTTGTTCTGCTAGATGTTTGCTTGTAAAATACTTCTATGTTCGCCGAAAACAGTTTCCTGTTTGTTTGGCATATGCAGTGACAATTCATAAATCTCAAGGTTTAAGTGTAGATAGTGCTTTGGTGAACATTGGAAGTTCAGTGTTTAAAGAGGGTATGGCATATGTGGCATTATCACGAGTCAGAACTTTATCAGGATTGTAGTTGATTGAGTGTGATGAAACAAAGACTTGTGCAGATCTAGATTGTGTTAAAGAATACAATAGGTTAAGAAGAGAGTATGCTCCACATTTGCCTCAATATCCTCTGTTTGAAAAACATGTGGTAGGCCGAAAAAGAAGTAATGAGAATAATTGCAGTGAGGTAGTAGCAAAAAGACAAAAAGTAGATGAAACTGTAATTGTAAGCAGAAAGAAAAAGGATTCTGTTGAAGATGTTGTTGGATTTCAGTTTGAAAACAATTCTGGTGTCAACTGCTATGCTAATGTAGTGGTTAATGTTGTTTTTTTTCTTCAAACTTTACAAGAACAAATTGTTGAAAATCGGGATCAAAGATTCTGTTGTATATTGAATTCTGTGTTTGAGAAATGTAGCAGTGATAGAGCAAAAATAGAAAGTGTTTCAGAAATTCGAAATCTTTTAGACATATGTTCTGGTCAAATACAATTTTCACAGAATATTCAGCAAGATTGTCAGGAATTTTTTATGTGTATGTTTGATGTATTGGAAGATGAAGATGTAGATATAAAAAATCTTTGTTGCCTTTCTTATCAATGGCAGCATGACTGCGACAACTGTAGTTTATCAAGTAGTACTACAATAGACACCGAAAGATTTATATATTTGACTTTACCAGACTGCAAATCTGTGTCTTTTAATAATCTAGTTAAAGCAGCTGATCACAATATGGTGTGTACCCAATGTAAGTCTGCAATGCTGTCCACATTATTTATACAAAATTATGGTCAGTATGTCATTTTAATGTTCCAACGATGTAGACCTGATGGAACTAAATTGACAACTTCTATTAAAAATTTCGTGGCTTCTCAGTTATCAATTTCAGGAAGAACTTTTGCAACTGTAGCTATTATTTATCATGACGGTCCTTCAACAACATCAGGGCATTATACAATTTATTTAAAATGTCGAAAAGGTTGGACTAACTGTAATGATACTCATTTGACTTTCAAACAACGTTTGCCTTTTGACTTAAAAAATTCATACCTAGTGTTTTTACAACCAAAATTTAAGTAAAGGTAATTGGCCTATGAAGACGGGAGCAGTTAATAAAAGTTAGTCTGCTGTTTAAAATTATATTTTGAGTAAAAGTGTTCAAGATAATATAAAAATTCTAGTTGTCATATAGGTACTGTAAATGGATCTCATAGTAAGTGATATCAGTATTATAGGAAATGTTGAATATCAGTGAGCAAGAGATGGAAATATGAATATTTAAACATTGTGAAAATGTTGTATGAGCTTTTCTTTCAGAACGTTGGGAAAACGGTAATTTCAGAGATTGTTTTGAGTAATTTAAAACATACTAATACATCTGACACTATTTTGCCTTATGGAAAAGTGAAGGAATAAGCAAAGAGTCATGACTGAACACAAGTAGGAAATGAAAACATTAAAAAATATTTCACATGTTCTTGGAGCTTTTCTTATAGAAAGTCGATGAAATGGAAGTTTTAGAGAACAGCAGAGTATTTTCCATTGAAAAGGACCTCCATGATGTACTATTTGGCTTAAAAGAAAAGTAAGTGAATCAAAGATTAGTGTACATATGTGATTTGTAAGTTTATATGGTTTTTTTTCCCGCTGTCATATGATGAGTAGTTTGAACTCACTATTTTTAGTGAAATTCAATATATTCTGACAACAGCAAAAATAAACTATGTAACATGTTGTACAAGTTATTCTATAGTTTGTATTGTGTAATTTAAATTGTATTCCTATTGTCTCACACTCACTTTCCTTTTTCCACCCTCTTTCAACTCTCTTTACTCACTCACACTGTCTTTCTCTTACTCTGTTTCACCCCTGTTCCTTTACTGCACTTCTTTCACAACCCCTCATTCCCATTTCAACTGTCTGCATCCCCTCTCTCCCTTGCACACTTTTCAGCTTTCAGTCTCTCTGCTTTACTTCCCTTTTCCGTCTTTTCCTCCTTTGCTCTTTTAGTAATTCCTCTTTACTCACTCGCCTCTTTTATCGCACTCTGTCACTATAATTCACCCACTCTCTCTCACTTATCTTTCTTTGCTCCTTTCTTTCGACCTCTTCTCTCTATTTTCCGTTCACTACCTCTATGTCCTCAGTCCCTCACCCTCCTTGTGTTATGCTCACTTGTGTTTATCTACCCTCTATCATTTCTCTTACAACAACTTCACTGCTCCTCTTTCATCGTTCTTCACTCCATTTCTTTTAGTCCGGTTACATTACTACCCCTCATTTCCTATCTTTCACTGTCCTTCTCTTTACTTTCATGACTGAATCACATTCTCTCAGTACCACTGCTTTAGTCCTCTTCCCCTATTTTTCCTTCTTTTGCTCCCTTACTCATTTTCCTTTCCTCACTCATTATACTCCATTTCACTCAGTCCTTCCATTAGTTCCTCTGTCTACTAACTTCCTCACTCTTTTTCCCTCAATCCTTCTATATTATCCTCTCTCCCTTCATCCCTTCACCCTGTGACTCCCCTTCACTCACTCTCAGTCATCTTCCATTCATCATTCTTGTAAATGCATCCTCAATCAGACTCCTTTCCCTTTCAGTCATTCCCTTTTTACTTACTCCTCTTTCCTGATTTAGTTTTGCTAACTCACATTCTTTTAGTATCTTTCTTACCTTCAGTTCATTTCTCTCTTCTTCTCTTCCTCTCTGTCACTGAATGTATCTGCCTTACTCTTAGTAATTTGCTCTCTTTCTATTTCTTTTTCCCTCTTTTTGTCCTTCTACATTATTTTATTTCCCTTTCTGTGTCGTTCACTCTTACTTTATTTCTTAGTACACTTTTATGATTTTTAACCTCTTGACCTGTTTCTTCTAGTTTTAAAATATATATTTTACTAATCATAACTTATTTTTTCTTCTCTCTTTCACAGATACAAAGTGTAGTAAAAACATGTAATTAAATTTACATTAATTATATGGTAAGTGTGACCAAAAAAATTTAGTTTGTCATCACCCTTTGCTTTAAGCTCACTACTATTCTCTCACCCTACCTCACTCCTGTTTCCTTACTCTGCTTCCCTCACTTATTTTTATCCTCCATGTTTACTCCTCTTTCCTTTACTCTCCTACCACATTCAACTTCTTTCAGACCAACCCTGCTTGACTTCCCTTACCCTCTGTTCCCTTCCTTCGCTCCATCACTCATTCCCTTTCCCTTACTCACTTACTTCACTCCTCTCACTCCTTCTCTCAGTCCGTCTGTCCTCACAGTTCCTCACTCCCGTTCCCTGACTCTGTCTCTCTTACCGTCACTGTCTCTGTCCTCTCACTCTGTCACTACTCTTTCGTCATGCTCACTCCCTATAACTCACCCACAATCCCTCAGTTACCTTTCTTTGCTGCTTCACTCAGTCCCTTTCAGTAACTCCTTCCTTTACTCTCTCTGTCCTTTCTCTCTGTCACTCCCCATGCCTTACCCTTATTCACTTTTATCCACCCTCTTTCACCCCTCTTTAATTACACTCACTGCTTTTTTCTCACCCTCCCTCACCCCTGTTCCTTTACTCCGGTTCCGTCACTACCCCTCATTCTCCATCCTTTACTGTCCCTCCCTTTACTTTCAACACCCACTCACATTCTCACAGTACCTCTGCTTTAGTCTTCTTCCTCTCTCTTCCCTTCTTTCGCTCCCTTATTCATTTTCCTTCTTTCACTTACACCGTATTACACCTTCTCTCTGTCTTACTATCTAATACACAGTCCCTCTGTGTTGCTCCCTCTAGCTCTCTTTCTCTTAACATCACTCTCTCTGTGTCCTTCTCTCATGCTCACTCCTTCTTTATTTTTTTTTGGGTGTGCGCCCCGGTGCGCATACCGGTACGCGTGCCCTGGAGAAAAAAGAATGACAGAGTTTTTAAAAAATGTAGCATTTTTTTATAAATTGGAGGTAGTTCTAAAAAGAACTGTTTTTTTATTCTTTTTGTTGTTTTATATATTTTTTAATGTTTTTGAACATTTTTTACTTTTTTTGGCTTTTATGAACAATTTTATATTTTTTCTGTAATTTTTATGGGGACAAACAAAAAACAGGGAATTGTAAACCGCTCAACTGGAGCAAAAAAAATCAAGAAAAAATTAAGGCTTCTTTTTGCACTGGTGGTTGTCTCCAGCACGGTTAATCAATTTGATGCTTTGTTCACGATAAGAAATTGTAGTCCCACAAAATACGCAAACAATTTTAAAATCTCCAAACTGGGTTTGGATGTTTGGGACCATCTCCCTTGCCGCTGGACCCGATGGAGTGTGTTGTTTGCCTGTGGAGGTGCTTGCAGAAGATTGGGGAGGGTTTCTGGTTAATTCTCTCACCTCTGCCGCAGAATAGTTGTTGGGATGCCTCCGTTGCATGTGGCGAATCATGGTATTATTACCAAAAGAGTACTTTTTCGCAGGGTTCCCCCTGGAAAGTACAGTGCCACATATCAAGCATGTCACTTTCGCCGCATTGACTTTCTTTTCGCCCCTTGGGAATTTAAAAAACTCCCACGCAATGTGCTCTCTCGGTTTATAAGGGGTATTGTCTTCAGGCAGGAAAGTCCTCCTCTCCTCCTCCTCCTCCTCCTCCTCCTCTTCTTCTTCACCACCAATGTGGTGTTGTGGTGGTCCTTGTGGTGGTGGTGGTGGTGGTGCTGCAGATGCTCCTGCTGCTGCTAGTACTGTAGCCATTTCTCAATGAATGGAAACAGGTCCTTCCTCACTCAAAGAACAAAGTGAGAATGAGGAAAAAAGGTGGGGGCTTTCATCATTTGGAAAACAAAACTGTTCTGAACCAATGAAAAGTGTTATTTTCAGGTCACATGACCCGACGCGCTTACGCTACGCGCCCGGGGACGCGCCCCGGGGCGCGTAGGGTAAGCGCGTCGGGGTGCTTACGTTGCACGATCGTATGCGCTCGGGCGCTTCCGGGTGCTCTTACGCCGTGCGTCATAAGACGCATCTCGCGGCTACGCGATACGTGCCTTATGACGCACGGCATCGCGGCTACGCGATACGTCACAATATTGTTTTCGTTCGCGGCAATAGCGCACCGGAACGCTCACAGGTACGCGCACCGGGGCGCGCCGCAACACTGCGCTTACCGGTGCGCTCACAGGTACGCGCACCGGGAGCGCTCCAGGGCAAAAAAAAAAAGGGAAAAATGTACATTAAAAAAATAGTATTACAAAAATATACAATATAAAATTCATTATAAAAAATATTATATTTCATAGCTTTAGAGATTTGTTATTAAAAAACCTTTGAAATTCACTGAAAAAAACATAGGTTTGAGGCCCTATATATAGTTAGGAATTAGCATTTAAAAAACCTATGAAATTCACTGACAAAACCATAGGTTCACACCAGTTATAGTTAGGAAATAGCATTTAAAAAACCTATGAAATTCACTGCAAAAACCATAGGTTTTACACTAGTTATAGTTATCTGGAAATTTTACTCGCATAAAACCATTGAAATTCCCACGTTATAGTTAGTTGGACTCACTATAACTTGCGCGTGCAATGCACTGCTGATGACGTCACATATTACATCACTCATGACATGGTCAGTGACATCACTCATGACATCACTGATGACACCATCCTTGTGACAGAGTGACAGACCTCCTTTCACTGTAATGTAACCCTTGAAACACATATTCAAAAATAGAAACTAAAATTTTCTAAAAAATGGAGATACCCATACCAGTTACAACAACCAATTCAGTAATTCAACCATCTATATACACATCCACTCATTCACCAACAGTTCTATATAGTCACTCATACATATACTCACTCATCATATGTAATGAAACACCTATACATCCTGTTACACACCGACAGTCATCCAAAAGTTACTCACACACATACTCACACATGCAAATAAACTATTGAACATCCATTTATTTGCATATACAGCTATACACACACTACCACCTTACTTCTAAGGAAGCTTACACATATTTACTCTCTTAAACAATCACTTATAGAAACACATACTTATTTAAACAGGAACTCTTACAATCTCTTACTCTCACATATACTCACTTATATACATCAATATTCACATATACAAGATTAAAACATATGTAGTTACTGATAAAGACACAAGTGAGACAGTCATTCACTCACTACCATACACATATACACACTCATTCACCCATGCAGTCCTGCACATATGCTGTCTTTAAAACACATACAAACAGAGAGTCAGTCACTCATGCATCTATGTGCTAAGTAATACCCCCACCAAACCATACAGACACTCATACTGATACTAAAAAAAACATCTAATAACCCATATACATACACATGTAGCTACTCACCAACCCATGCAGCCACATATACACAAAGTGAAACACTAATACATATATTTAAATATTCAAACATTACTCACTAATATATGTATTCACTAAGATACACTTAATAAGCCAGTTAACCAATCAATTTTTTTTTTTTTAAACATCCATGTAAACACTTATTTAAACATTTATTCTTCCATCAACTTTTACATATACATATATAACACATATTTATTTTTCAGAAAGACTCACATTCACTGGATGGTGTCATCAGTGATGTCATGAGTGATGTCACTGACCATGTCATGAGTGATGTAATATGTGACGTCATCAGCAGTGCATTGCACGCGCAAGTTATAGTGAGTCCAACTAACTATAACGTGGGAATTTCAATGGTTTTATGCGAGTAAAATTCCACGTAACTATTACTGGTGTGAAACCTATGGTTTTTTCAGTGAATTTCATAGGTTTTTTAAATGCTAATTCCTAACTATAACTGGTGTGAAACCTATGGTTTTTTCAGTGAATATATATATATCCAAGAAAACAGCGTTCCAAACTTGCACTCAGGCAGCATACAAAACAAGGCAACAATTGGGTTAGCAAGTCAAAGGTTTATTCCTCCATAAACCCTTCGTGACGTGTTTCGCGCTTCAAGAAGCGCTTGTTCACACAATGGATTAAAAAAAATCCCCCTTTTTAAGTCGCTACTAGCGTAAAGTTCATAAACATAAACATAGGACAAAATAACAGGCGCCATTGACAAGTGGACAAAACATTCAAAACATAATTAGACCTGAGGAGGGGGGCCACGCAGCCCCCTCCAATAATTTAATTTTGAAAAAAACTGGTCATGCCCCGGGGTATGGGGTCCCCGGGGCCGAATATGGCCTCGGGAGGGGTGCCACGCAGCCCCCTTCCAATTTTTTAAATTAAAAAAAAAGGGGTCAAGCCCTGGGGGATGTGATCCCCAGGGCCAATAAAATAGGGAAGGAAGGGGGGCCACACAACACCCCCTTTCTAAGAATAAAAAATAAAATAAAAGACCAGAATCGTGCTGGAGGCCCCTCCCTGCCCTGCAGCACTCTGCAAATGTGCCCCCTGGCGCGTTGTAAGATGGGGACCTAATTCCCCTTAAATACTGGGGGTCCCTGGGGGCCAACTATCCCACCAGGAACCTCCAGGTTGCACCAGTATGCATCAGGGAGCTGCGTTGCAGAGAAGTGTTCAGAGACCACGCCCCTTTTCACACCTCTCTGCAACGCAGCTCTGTGGCACTTAATGGAGGTACCTGGTGGTCTAGTTGCACCCCAGGGCCCCTCAGGATTCAATGGGACTTAATCCCCCAACTTAAAAAAGTGCCACGGAGAACGTTTGCAAAGTGGTGAAGGGAGGGGGCGGGGCCTGAGGTGTCATGTGTGCAAACACACCCTGTTGCGCGTTTTAAGTTGCGGAATTAATTCCTCTTGTATCCTGAGGGCCACTGGGGGTCAACGAGCCCACCAGGTACCTTCAATAAGCGCCACAGAGCTGCGTTGCAGAGAGGTGGTCAAGGCCGTGCCCCTTTTTACACCTCTCTGCAACGCAGCTATGTGGCACTTACTCGAGATACCTGGTGGGCTAGTTGGACCCAAGGGACCCTCAGGATTCAAGGGGACTTTATCCCCCAACTTAAAACGGCCACAGGGCGTGTTTGCACACATGTCACCTCAGACCCCCCCATCCTTCCTCAGTGTGCAAACGGGCCCTGTAGTGTGTTTTCAGATGTAGTTTTAATCCCCCTGCCCTATTATGTACTAGGGTCTTACAGAGGAGGTCATGGTAATAACAGGAGTACCCCAACACATAGTGTTCCCTAGTGTATGTAGGTGTTTTCACTGTATTCTAAGTGTCTTTCAGCATAGCACTGGCTTTAGGACCGGTTAGTCAGATTCAGTTACCACCAGTACCTGTCTGAAAATGTTGTGGGCACAGGAGGACTTTCTGCTTCTCTGTTGGTTCTTTCTGTACATTTCTTCTTCTTCCTGCACTTTTCTTCGTCTTTGTGGACTTCTGTTTCTACTTTCTGCATTTCTTTTTTTCTTTCTGTGCGTTGTTTTTTCTTTCATCACATGTCGTACCTCTGTAGGCATAGTTAGAAACTTGCATTTAAAAAACCTTAGAAATTCACTGAAAAAAACGTAGGTTTCAGGGGCGTTATAGTTAGTTGGATATTTCACTCATACAAAACCATAGAAATTCCCCCGTTATAGTTAGTTCAGCTAACTATAACTTGCGCGCCCACAATGCACTGCTGATGACATCACATATTACATCACTCATGACATGGTCAGTGACATCACTCATGACATCACTGATGACATCTCAAATGACATCACTGATGACATCACAGATGACATCATCCTTGTGATAGAGTGGCAGACCTCCTCTCACCCTAATATAACCTTTGATACACACACTCAAAAATAGAAACTAACATTTTCAAAACAATGGACATACCAATACCAGTTACAACACACCTATTCAGTACTTCCAAGATCTACACATACATCCACTTATTCACCAACAGTCCTATACAGTCACTCATATATGTACTCACTCATCATATGTACTCATACTCCTATACATCCTATTACACACTGACACGCTTCCATAGAGTTACTCACACACATAGTAACACATGCAAACAAAGTATCAAACATTCATTTACTTGCATATACAGTTATACACACACCACCACACTTACTTCTACAGAAACTTACACATACCTACTCTCTTAAACAATCACTTAAAGAAAAACATACTTATTTATACAGGAACTCTTCCAATCTCTCACTCTCACATACACCAATACTCACATATACTATTTAAAAACATATGTAGTCACTCATAAAGACACTATTGAGACAGTCATTCACTCACTAACACACCCATACACACACTCATCAACCCATACAGTCCTGCAGACATGCTGTCTTCAACACATACAAACAGTGAGTCACTCATTCATGCATCTATGCACAACGGGGCATATTTACAATAACTGGTGCATCCCTGCAAATCAGCAGGGATGCGCCAGTTATTGTGTGCCACAGCTTCGCCATCATGGATGCACCGCATTTACAATGCAGCGCACCATGGTGCAAAAACGGCACAGATGCGTGATGCATCTGTGCCATAAAAGTGACACATTGCTGGAGTTGCGTCGCAAGCGTGACGCTGCTCCAGCAATGCTCTGGGGGCCCTATCTAGTTAATGCTGCGTCAATCCTTACGCCTGCTTCAGGCAGGCGCAGGGTTTTGACGCTGCATGGGCCTAAAAGTGACTGAGTGAAATCTTGTAGATTTCACTCAGCAACTTTTAGGAGGCGTTCCTGCGCCGGAACGCCCCCCCCTGCACAGGAACGCCTACATGTGGCGCAGGGCATTACAACGTGATGCATCTCCCAGATGCGTCACGTTGTAAGTACCCCTGCACCATGGAGCAGGATTTGCGCCGCCGCTGCGTCTCAAAAGTGACGCAACGGCGGCGTAAATGAGGCGCAAGGGACTTGTAAATCTGCCCCTAAGTAATACCGCCCACTGAACCACACAGATACTCAGACAGTCATACTGATACTCAAAAAACCAACTAATAACCCATATAGACACTCATGTAGCTACTCACCAACCCATTCAGCCACTTATACACAAAGTGAGAGACTGATACAGATATTTACATATTTAATCACTACTCACTAACCCATGTATTCACTAAGATATACTTAATCAGTCAGTTATACAATCAATTTTACAAAAAACAATATCCCTTTAGACACTAATATACCCATTTAGTCTTCCATCGACCTTGAGATATACATATATAAAACATATTTAATTTTCACAAAAACCCACATTCACTGGATGATGTCATCAGTGATGTCATTTGAGATGTCATCAGTGATGTCATCAGTGATGTCACTGACCATGTCTTTTTTTTTTTACTTTACTTATTACTTTCCCAAAAATGCATAACACAAAAAAAATAATATATCGAGTCGTGGAAACAATATTCATAAACACATACATCTAAATCAGAAAACAGCAGCATTTGTCTTGAAGAAAAAGAGGAGTACAAAGAAAAAAAAGAAGTACACATTGTAAAAAGAATAAAACATAGTTAACGAAGAGGCCCAGATATCAGAAAAAATATTTCAAAGCATAGACCAATGCTCTCCCTTAACAAATACACAGAAGCTTCCAGATTATGCCAGGCTAGCATCCTAGTTCTCCAATTGACAAAAGTAGGAGCCTCCAGACTTAACCACTGTGAAGTTATACATAGCCGTATCATGAACAGAAATGCTCTGGTGTACCTTGTTCTTTCGATAGTTCCAGAATATTCAAAGCCCAATATGATTAGCTCTGGGGAGATTTCAACCGGAATTTTAAGCACCTGATTGATAAAGACCTCAATATCCTCTCGAAAATCCATCAAGTTTGGGCACGAATAAAACATATGGATTGCATCTGTCGCATGAGATCTGCACCTCGAGCAGGAATCTCCCTTACCCCTTCCCACATTTAGCAATCTTAGCCGGAGTATGATATAAATCGAACATGGCCATATAACTTTGTGTACGTAAGCTGCCTGATACTAAAACATAGCTAGCTAGTTCCAATGCCGGTTTCAAATCCTCTGATGAGATACCAAATTTCCCCTCCCACTTAGTATTCTGAACATCCAAATCATCAGGAAGATCTAATAAGAGACATTGGTAGATAGCTCCTACTCTGGCCCTCTTTTTGACAAGTTCGAATAGAGTAATCTTGTCATAGAGAGTGGGTGTGCTATGATATTGCCTATCTAACAAACTCCTGATCTGAAGATATTTGAAAAAATCATTAGAATGTAGATGAAAGTTTTCCCTTAGAGAGGAAAAAGAAGCCAGCTGCCCATCGAGACCCAAGTCGCCAACATCTTTTAAACCCATGCTCTGCCATTTGAAAGTGACCCTATCCTGAAATATAGGTGGAAGCACACTCGCAGCGTTGAGGGGGGTATAGAACTTGATCTTCGATATAACAAACCTATGACGGATTTTCTGCCAGACTGAAAACATGGCCCAGCTGACCTTAAATCTTATTTGTTTAAAATAGCTTGGCTCTAATACCCGTGATAAAACACCCTTGGTAGCGTCCCCAGGGCTATGTTATATATAGATGGCCTGATACATAGAAGAACATCAGCCCTGTCAGCCAACAATGGTGAGCCAAAGTGTTGTAACATGGCAGACCAATAATACTATAGGAAATTAGAGACAGCCCAACCTCCATGTTCCCCTGGAAGACAAGTCCATTTCGCCGCTCTTCTTACCCAGCGATAGCCCCAAAGGAACCGCTGACAAATTTGCACAGCGCTAGCAAGCGTTATCTGTGGTATTACCAGAGGAATTGTCCTAAAATGGTATAAGAACTTTGGAAGGATTAGCATTTTCAGGACATCACACTGACCAAACAGTGATAGGTGCAGGTGATCTAACCTCTCCAACTTAGTGTTAAGAGAGTCAACAGCCGGGAGAAGATTCAAGTCTAGAATTTTAGTAACTGCAGAGGAGATTTGAACCCCAAGGTATGTTGCTTCCGTTACCACAGATACATCAGAGGGGGGGCATGCTTTCCGACTGAATGACCTGGGTTTTTGTGATATTCAACGTATATCCAGAAAGCGCGCCAAACCGTGCAGCCAGCATCTCTAAGGCAGGAAAGGAAGATCCAACATCGCTGGTTAGAACCACGATGTCATCGGCATATGCCAGTGTCTTATATTCTACCGCCTGAACCCTAATTGGACAGATATCTTCGCTCCCATCAATTATACTGAGAAAAGGCTCAATATACAGAGCAAAGAGCAGGGGCATCATTGTCTGGTTCCCCTGCTGATGTTAAAGCACCCTGACACTTGCCCTGAAATACGAATCGTAGCGACTGGAGAAATATATAAGACTTAAGAGCCTGAATGAAATCAGTGCCAAATCCCTTCCAGCGCAGCACAGACCATAGGAACCCCCAGGTGACGCTGTTGAACGCCTTCTCGGAAATGGTCAGCTGTATCCCTGCCCGGGATAAACCCGTGCTAACGGAGTGAGACCAGAGGGACAATAACCTGAGCAAGTCTGATAGATAAGATCCTAGAATATATTTTACTATCAGCATTGATAAGTGATATTGGCCGGTAGGAAGAGGGGTTTAACTCAGATTTATCTTTCTTTTTGAATAATACCATCGTAGTTTGACGCCAGGAATCAGGGATAACACCACCCTGTGCAGCCCTAAACACTGATAACATATCCTGGCTTACCAAAGCAGAAAAAGACGTATAAAATTCTAAAGGGATAGAGTCCGGGCCAGCAGCCTTACCATTGGTCAGTGATTTATTTAATTGCCACTTCGGCCTCCTCCCAAGTGATAGGAGCAGAGAGTAGCTCATTCTGATCTGATGTAATCTTCTGGGTATCAAGGGTCTGCAGAAAATCATCCACAAGATTCTGACTTTGGGTGACACCCAATTCCTCGGCATATAGTGAAGTATAGAATTTCTTGAAAATGTCCAGTATCCTGAATACAGCCCAGCTGGTTCGAGACTCGAACAATCCGATTTGCCACACTCTTTTGTTGCAGCCTTTTAGCGAGGATCTTGCCCAACTTCATACATCAATGAGCAAAATTGCACATATTTAGCAGCTAAATCCAGGCCAAAGAACTCCAACATTTTGGATTTTAATATGGCAACCGCGCTATGACTTTGATTGGTCTCGCGGCTAAGCTGAACATTAGATACTAATTCCAGTTCTGCCACCTGTAACTCCTCCAACTGACTTTTAATCTGCGCCTGCATACTCTTCCAGCAATAGGCTGCAATACATTTTGTCTCACCGCGTAATGCAGCTTTAAAAGTGTCCCAAACGACACAGTCAGGGGCAGTTCCCCTATTGATGCTCATAAACTCCGTAATCCAGCGTTCCATATGATCCCGATATGATAGATCTAAGAGGAGCTTCCTCTCGAATGTCCAGGATCTATGATGTTTAATAGAGCGCTCCCAAGGACATTCCAACACTAATGCATTATGATCTGATAGAGTCCTTGGCAGAATATTGATGGTAGCCGCCCCTACAAACTGATCAGAAACAAAAACATAATCCAAACGAACCATTTTGTTATGAGGGGCAGAGTAATATGTATACCCATCCTTGTATTGATTATGACAGCGCCAGATATCAATCAGACCATGCTCTAAGATTAAAGTCTGAAGGGCCTTAAAAACCCGGGAATTCCTACCGGCATAGTTTCGGTCGTTCACTAGATTGAATTGACTGTACAGATTAATGTTAAAATCCCCACAGAAAATCATTGGGTGTGGTCAGGCTGCTAGTTTGATATTAAGACATTTAAAGACTTCAGGGTCGTCTAGATTAGGCCCATAAATTGAGCAGACAGATAAAGACTTATTGTTTATAACAATTTTCACAATCACCCATCTGCCCCCCTTATCCTCTTTAACTCTCTTACAGCGACCTACTCCTTTCTTGACCAAAATAACCACACCTCTGATCATGGATGTCTGGTGAGAACAAGCCATAAGGTCATACCCAGGCAGTTTTAAAGACTCACGCCTACCCCATGGTATGTGAGTCTCTTGCAAACATAATATGTCCACCTGCATTGTTTGAACGATCGTAGAGAGCAGCCCCCGCTTTTTCCAATTGTTTAGCCCACAGATGTTCCATGAGCTAAGTCGCAATCCATTCTGCCCCATTCATTAAAGAGTTTAGATCCTGCTCTCCACTGACATAAGATATATTTTTTAATCTTCATATTAATCATCATAATTATCGGAAAAATAGCAAAAGGAAAACTGTTACCAATGCAGCCAACAGCACCACCACAAATCGAACTTACAACCAAAAAATAAACAACACATCCCCCACCACCACACCCTGGACCCACCCCGAACCCCCCCCCCGATCCTGACCCATCCCCCTCACCCCTCTTATGTGGCAGCAGGACCGGAGTCCTTGCGATGGTTTAGGTTGGTACCCCCCACTCTCCCCTGGATCCTCCCCCCAACTGCACCGTCTGAGGGCATGCACTGATCACTAAGCAAAAGAGAAGCCAAATGCAAGAGAGAAAACAAGAACAATCAGATCAGCCCTCAGTATGATACAATGAATAGCCCTGACCCTAATACACAACAAAATACCACAATGTTAATTAAATAGAGTCCAAAAACTCCTTTGCCTGAATCTCAAAGACAAAATACTTGGTTTGGGCCTGAAAGATTACTTTAAGCTTAGCTTGGCCTGAAATGGGGTGATAAGCTGGCAAAGCTGCCATCTTCGCTCAACCGTCCCTGACAAAAATATGGTCAAGAATTCGCAGCCCTTCCCCACCCCCCTCCTATCCGGTCTGGCAAGATCGTAGATTTTCTCCTGGGCCAAAACATTATTTAAACATATAAGGATTGCTCGTGGCTTAGCGCCAGAAGATCCAGAGGTCTGTCTTTTCTTGAACGGGAACCGATGTGCCCGCTGTATTTCCAAATGCCAGTCCCATTGCGTGACCTCCGGAAAAGCTTTGGTAAATAGTTCCACAATGAACTGTCTGACATCTTGGCCTTCCTTGCCTTCATCAATTCCTAGGATCCTCATGTTATTTCTTCTAGCCCTGTTTTCTAAGTCGGGTATCTTACATAGAATATCCTCCCCCTGATCTTTAATTACATTCGCCAATCCCTTCTTTACAGCCATCGCATCTTCCAAGGTAGAAATGCGCTCCTCAGCCTCGAAAATCCTGGCAGCAAAGTCCAAAAAGGTTTTAGCAACTCTGCAAATTGGATTTTGCATCCTGCGGCAGGCCCCCAGCGTGCGTGTGCTCTCCTGTCGTGTCTCCTCACAGTGGGCCATGATGGTTTGATAGATGATAGATAAAGTCATTTCCCCTGGAGGCTCTGATGGGGCACCTATGCCGCTCCCTGTAGCAGTAATAAATTCATTTGCATTACCTGAGCCAAGCTGACCTGACATTAGTGGAAAGGAGCCAGGATCTCTGCTCAATGTTATCGGGCCATAGTCTTTGGGCTTCCTGACTTTGCGAACTGTGCTAGCGCCACCCAATGCAGCCTCATCTTCCCACGCCTCGCTCAGTCGCCAGTCCCCAGATTCACTATCATAGTCGGACCATTCTTGCTCTGCTCCTCATCCGCTGACGAGACAGAATGATCCGACAGAGAGTAGAACTTCTCCGTGCCTTCAGTTCCTCAGACTCCTTTGAATCAGCAATAATTTCTGAGGGAGGATCGACATAGACAGCTCGAGATTTGTCTTTAGCTTCCACAACGATATGGGGGGAGTTTGAGCATTTGATTGAACTACTGATCCCAGAATGCATTGTTCAGAGGAACGACCACCAGAATACCTTTCATTGCTCCTTATCGTCGACAAAGATACCTCATTCCCCCACACCTGCGCCTCATTGTCAATCGCGGAGTCCCCAGGCAAACTTGGAAGACTCGGCAAGCCAGTTGAGGCAATTACCAATAGAGCGGGGTAAATTCTTGGGTCCAAAGGAGTAGTCACAGTGCTACTGACCACGACGTAGCTGGGAGCTGACGCGGATAATGAGCGTGCAGGCACTTCCTCCCCCTCCTTCACAACAGTGCTTTATCGTTTCGGTGGATTTCTCAGTTCCTCCCCCCCTACGCCACCGCTGACATCAGCAGGCACTTTCCCTTTCAGAGACCGCTGTCGAAACAACTCAGGAAGAGTCCGCTTGCCCTTTGTAGAAGCCAAAGACACTGAGTGCGGCATGCCGACGGACACTGCAACCTCCTCCGAACTCCCGCTGACAGCAGATGGCTCCTTCCCATCAGAATCACCGGAACTGATAATGTGCATAGCGGGTCTTCACTGCTGCTGAGGCATTCTTGGAGACCGTCTTCAGGGCCATACCGGCAATGGTGAGAGAGCCGTACGAAAAGTCCACCCACATGAAAGAGCAGGAGCTGAAGGCAGAGCATACCCAGGCCCAAAGCATCTTAGCGGTGAGTCTCTCATGTAGGTGACCGAGTCTGTTAATCATATCAGTAAGGCACATGAAGCTGTATCTGGGTGACAAAAACAGAGCAGCGTGTAGCATTCATTCCCTCAAATCGGCAGAAAAACCGTCTCCGAGGTAAGGTGAGGGTCGAGGCAACAACGATAGGGGTGGAATTCACCAGGGGAGCCCTGAGAAAAGCCTACTCAGCCGGGCGAGTGGCCGCCATCTTGACCTCGTCACTGACCATGTCATGAGTGATGTAATATGTGTGCGAGTTATAGTTAGCTGAACTAACTATAACGGGGACATTTCTATGGTTTTGTACAAGTGAAATGTCCAACTAACTATAACTCCCCTGAAACCTATGTTTTTTTCAATGAATATATATTCGATCTGATTTATTCAATCTGAATAAAGCGTGTTTCCTGCCCTGAAAACCCCCTGGGCCTCTGATCTCTTCTTTGAAATATGTCTCGTCATGTATACTGCGTTTGCCAGAGGTGCAGCACAGATGGCCCTGCAGCACCAAGTGACCCGGATTCAAGCTGGCACCACGCTGTTCTCAGCGCTTTTGTGATCGAGGAATCGATATAATCCAGAGTCCGCCAAGAACCACGGGCCGGCATGGGCAGACAGAGGTATTTATTCTCGATGGGGCGTGCGGTCTCCATTTGACTGCCCCTGCTCAAATGCGGACCTGTGAGGACTGGCTGCGGCAGTATAAGGGTACTCAGTGCAGAAACCGTGGTTTCCTTTTGATCTATGATCCCTCCACTACTCACCTGCGGCTAGCACCGACCCACTGTTCTTTCCTACTCCCCCACTCCACCAACTCAGCAACGCCAGCACAGTGCTTGCTGGGATTTGAAGTTCAAGGCATTCATCGTGAACATTGACAGGTGTGCTGACTGCATCTGGGGGAGGGGATTCAGGTGCTAGCAAGTATTTTACACAGGACTGAGGCAATTGGAGAAGGGCTCATCACAGTGCAGGGCGCTGACGATGGCAACCAAGCCGAAATGCATTCGCCGCCACTGGGATAATCTGAATAAAGTGTGTTTCCTGCCCTGAAAACTCCCTTGGCCTCTGATCTCTTCTTTGAAGGATGTCTCGTCATGTATACTGCGTTTGCCAGAGGCGCAGCACAGATGGCCCTGCGGCACCAAGTGACCCAGATTCAAGCTGGCACCACGCTGTTCTCAGCGCTTTTGTGATCGAGGAATCAATATAATCCAGAGTCCGCCAAGAACCACGGGCCGGCATGGGCAGACAGAGGTATTTATTCTCGATGGGGCGTGCGGTCTCCATTTGACTGCCCCTGCTCAAATGCGGACCTGTGAGGACTGGCTGCAGCAGTATAAGGGGACTCAGTGCAGAAACCGTGGTTTCCTTTTGATCTATGATCCCTCCACTACTCACCTGCGGCTAGCACCGACCCACTGTTCTTTCCTACTCCCCCACACCACCAACTCAGCAATGCCAGCACAGTGCTTGCTGGGATTTGAAGTTCAAGGCATTCATCGTGAACATTCACAGGTGTGCTGACTGCATCTGGGGGAGGGGATTCAGGTGCTAGCAAATATTTTACACAGGACGGAGGCAATTGGAGAAGGGCTCATCACAGTGCAGGGCGCTGACGAAGGCAACCAAGCCCAAATGCATTCGCCGCCACTGGGACAATCTGAATAAAGCGTGTTTCCTGCCCTGAAAACCCCCTTGGCCTCTGATCTCTTCTTTGAAGGATGTCTCGTCATATATATATATATATATTTATTTATATATATATATATATATACATATATATACACATTAATATATATTACCTACTGGCGGTCGCCAGTAGGTATATATAGTTAGGATTTTTTCTCTATGGGATTTTTGAAAATTCTATGTCTAATAACTTTGGCGTTTGTGGACGGAATTGGCTGAAATTTTCAGGAAAATTGAACATTTTGTTTCTGAGCAGCCCCTGGAAATTTGGGGGGGATTCCTCAAGGGGGGGCTGAGAAAAAAGGGGGGTCCCAAAACACGTTTTTCCCATGTTAATTTCCATAGGGCGGTTGGCCTCACTTTTAGCCCGAACGGCTGAATGGATTTGCACGAAACTTGGCAAAATTGTAGGGACTATTAGCCCGATGTGCCTTTGCTAGGTCTCAATATATGTGCTCCAGTGGATTTTGAGAAATTAACGTTAAAAAAAATATATATATCTGTAAGCGCGCCCCGGTTAGTGCCCCGGTGCGCGTACCTGACGCGTAACGGAACTTCGCGAAGCGAAGCTGATTGGGTCTCCGGTGTCTGTCAACATTCTAAACAGTCCGGAGCGGCCGCCATCTTGTCTCTCGGTTGGATCGAGAGACAAGAGGAGGCCAAAACAAAGGGGGAAATTACCATAAGGGGGCATAGTAGATCCTCCCTGACCCCCTAGGTTTGATGTGGAGGCTTTAAAAGGGCCCCTTTTTGTTTTTTTTGCGTGGGGAGCGCCCGGTACGCGCACCGGGAAGCGGTCCGGGGAGCGTAATATGAGGAAAAAAGAATGATAGACTATGATAGACTTTTGAAATATTGTATGTTTATTGATTGTTCTTTTTGTTGTTTTTTTTAAATTTTTTATTTAAGTAGCAGTATTTATGATTATTAAATATAAATTTATTTTTGTGATTGTGCACAGTATACTATAAGTCTGACTTTACATTATAATCAATTTGGTACTAGTTTATGAATTACATATAAAAATGATTAAAGACTCGAATAATTTTTGATTATTAAATATACATTTATTTTTCTGATTCTTTTTCAAAATTTAATAGAACGTCTAAAATTTGACTGTCCGAAATGTCTTCTTTTTGACTAAACATAACTTCCAACATTTGACCGTCCTCATATTGAAGTAACAAATCCACAGATTCTGCACATTGTAGAAGTTCATGGTCCCGTGATTCATCCATGAATTCCAAGTCAATGGGTTCAATGATTTCCTCATTGTTCATCTCTAGGACAATTTCAAAGGAAACGTTCTCTTCTCCTTCCATTTTTGTGCTGAAATTTGCATAAAAAATAAATATATCAGTAGAGATAGGGCACTGTTGGGTTTAAGTTCAGACAGGTACTTGTGAGTTTATTACAGAGAAGTTATCTATGGGCACGGTATGGTTTCAGGCGTGAAGTAGTACTATTAAAAATTGCCTGTGAAAAAGCCTAAGTAAATTCATAATTATACCACAGAAACCTAAATCAATCCATAATTATAATAAACAAGCCTTTCTCAATGTCTAACTCTTACAGAGGGATAGTATAAAACTATCTGAAAATGTTTTCCCAAATTAATTTAAAATGCATAACATAGTTCTCCTGTCAAATTTATAAAATAACATCTTACCTTTTAAGTTGTTAGTGAAAATGCTCTTGCAATCTACTTCAGGAAGTAGTAGTCAAAATGGCTGTGTTTCTCTCTCTTTCTTTATATATATTCAGGTACATAACCAATCAAATGTCAGGTAAAAAAAGAAGAAAATGAAAGTAACATTTTAATTGGTTGTCAATTTCAACAGTTCAGATGTGTTTTGTGAAGTAATTTACCTCAGGGTGTTTAGAGAGGTCTACAGGCTAAATGGCTAAATGGAATTCCAATCAAATTTGTGAAAATGGTAGGGATTGGTATGTAGTATGAGCTAATCTATATTTGGTGAAAGTGTCTCCAGTCGTTTTTCTGTAAATTACTTTCCCACCTTTTTTAATCGAGCGCTTCCCGGTGAGCGCCCCGGTACGTGAACCGGCAGCGTTACGGGAGTCCTCCATTTTGTGTTTCGGTAGAATTGAGATACAAGATGGAGGGCAAATAATGTTCAGAATGGGTAGAAGGGGGCACGGTAGACGTATCCTGACCCCCTAGGTTTTCTGAGGGTGGCTCAGGAGGTCCATATGTGCGAAAAAAAACCATTTTTTTTAAATTTTCGCGCGGTTAGCGTCCGGTGCGCGTACCGGGTAGCGCTCCGGAAAGCGTCAATTGTGAAAATTAGTAAAAAAAAAGTTACATTTAAAATTTGTTTATGGTGATCATAGTTAGGGTAGCTCTGATAAGAGCTTTTGAGTCTGTGGTAGATTTAGGTACTTATAAGTAGGCCAATACATAGTCTTAAATTCAGGGTGAAAACTCTATTCCCCTCATCTGAGAAGTGAACTCCATCTCCTCTGTAGATATCTTGCATGTAGTAACACAAGTTATTGTTGTACATGGAGCCCATTCCATGGTCTCTCATGTAAGCTGAAACAGACTTATTTACATGCTTCCTCGATTTCTCAATTTGTGGACAAAATTGGTTCGACCACCTCCATTTCTGTCTTTGGCATATATTTGAATATACCAAGGCAGTTTGAGGAAAAAGTGCCATCAATTGGTCAAAGGTGTCCTTTAAAAGCATTTCCAGACCTACCCCAGTCAAAGTGCCCAAGTCATTTCCTCCACAGTGCACAATTAACAGGTCAGGTTTTGGCAAATGCAAAAAGGTTTTCACCAATGGTATCAATTGGTGACATTTTAATCCTCTGTGGCCAATCCACTTGATTTCCACATTTTGTAAATTGAGGTTAGGTAAATTTCTGTTATCAGCATACCTTTGAGCCCAGTAGATGTAACTATGTCCAACAATCCAGACAGAAAACATGGTGAGAGAAGGTTCTGCTGCAGTCAGATGAAGTGTGGCAATGAAATGGCAGTTGAAAAAATAAGAGTTTATAATGAAAAAAACTGTGGAGTTTCTGTGTTAATGAAGCAGTAGCAGTGATTGGTGGATTTTGATTGCTGAAAACAGAAAGTTAGGGTGCATGGATGAGTTCTTTGAAAGATGTAATTTGAATGGTCAAGAAAAAATCATTTTATGAAAGATTGCACTGGATATGCAGGTGTACTGAGAGTTCAGAGTTCAATTGAAACATTGTTGTGTGAACTTGCAAACATCAGAGTTCTTTCAGGAGGTGGTTGCTATGGAAAAAAAGGCAAAAAGGGCAGAGGGGGCAAGGGTGTTGATTTGAAAAAAGTGAGGGAAGAGTTTTGATTGGGTGACATGAGAGATATCTGTGATGAATTACAGCATTTCTGTGCCATTGTTGGTTGCAGCCTCTGGAGTGCATACCTTTTGCTCTGCTAAAGACAAATTGGTGTGTGTCTGAGACTGTTTTGAAACTCATAAAGTATTTGCTAAGGTGAGAAAAGATTCATTTAATTTAGATAGAGAATAGTATGCTTTAGGGAGAAAATTATGAAGAAAGTTGTGTATTTAAAATGTTGCTTTGTGTCAAGTGTTTTACAAATAGATTTTGTTTCTTTGAGTTACATAGCCATGTTAAAAGTGACGCAAAAATGGTGCAAGGGTCTTAAAAAAACGCTTTCATGTGTCTTAGGGCATTTTAAGTCACTTCCTCATGAACGTAGGTATATAATTGCTTTACATGATGTGTTTAAAAACGTTTTTGGAAATCAAGTAGGTTTCTTGATATGTATTGCTAGAGTTTCATAGGTTGCTTGGGGCAAATTTAGAAGGCCTTTGAGTCCCTCTGATATTTTTTTTCCCATTTTAATTTAAGAAATTTCCCCGTGGTGCAAGGTCCTTGTAAATACGCCCCCATGTGTGCTTGGCAAATTTCGATTTTGATTCTTTGAGTTACATAGCCATGTTAAAAGTGACGCAAAAATGGTGCAAGGGCCTTAAAAAAAACGCTTTCATGTGTCTTAGGGCATTTTAAGTCACTTCCCCATGAATGTAGGTATATAATTGCTTCACATGATGTGTTTAAAAAAGTTTTTTGAAATCAATTAGGTTTCTTGATATGTACTGCTAGAGTTTCATAGGTTGCTTGGGACATATTTACAAGGCCTTTGAGTCCCTTTGATGTTATTTTTCCCATTTTAATTTAAGACATTTCCCCGTGGTGCAAGGTCCTTGTAAATACGCCCCCATGTGTGCTTGGCAAATTTTGATTTTGATTCTTTGAGTTACATAGCCATGTTAAAAGTGACGCAAAAATAGTGCAAGGGCCTTAAAAAAACACTTTCATGTGTCTTAGGGCATTTTAAGTCACTTCCTCATGAACGTAGGTATATAATTGCTTTACATGATGTGTTTAAAAACGTTTTTTGAAATCAATTAGGTTTCTTGATATGTACTGCTAGAGTTTCATAAGTTGCTTGGGGCATATTTACAAGGCCTTTGAGTCCTTCTGATGTTATTTTCCCCATTTTAATTTAAGACTTTTCCCCGTGATGCAAGGTCCTTGTAAATATGCCCCCATGTGTGCTTGGCAAATGTAGATTTTGATTCTTTGAGTTACATAGCCATGTTAAAAGTGACGGAAAAATGGTGCAAGGGCCTTCAAAATACGGTTTCATGTGTCTTAGGGCATTTTAAGTCACTTCCCCATGAATGTAGTTGAATAACTGGTTTATTTGATGTGTTTAAAAACGTTTATTGAAGTCATTTAAGTTTCTTGATATGTACTGCTAGAGTTTCATAGGCTGCTTGGGGCATATTTACAAGGCCTTTGAGTCCCTTTGATGTTAATTTCCACATTTTAATTTAAGTCATTTCCCTGTGGTGCAAGGTCCTTGTAAATACGCCCCCATGTGTGCTTGGCTAATTTAAGTACTGATAGGGTGTGCTTCTACATAGGACCTGTGTTGTGTTTTCAAATTATGACCAGAAAAACTTTTTTTATAAAAAATAAACACTTTTCACATTTATGAGAAGGTCATATTGGTGTCTGCTTCTTTAATAAAATATTAAACTGAGAAATATTAAACTGAGGCTTCTGTAAGTGTCAAGGGAGGTGAGTAATGTACATTGCTCTGTGTATACAGTTCTCATCTTCTGCGTAATCTTGAATATGCTTGACTACATCTGCACAATGAGATAACTAAGCTGAGGAAACACAGGTGATGTGATTGTGAATTGAGGAAATATATTTGCACGTTTTTCAATTACATCACCTGTGTTTCCTAACATTACGATTCACATTGTGCAGATGAGGTTTAGGTCTGTCCACGAAGATAGAGGAGGTCTGGCCTTTGTTCAAGAGTGCAATGGACATGACTCACTTCATTGGTAGGCCTGCACATGTATTATCTCCTCTGTACTCTTCAATAGGCCTAAATTTCATCTGCAACCCTGAGTAGGCCTTACCTCAAACAAACTTCTGGATAGGCCACACCTTATCGTCATTTTGAATCTATCATTTAAAATGTAAGGGGCAGATTTATGATGACTGTGCGCCTCTTTTGCGCCGCCGTTGCGTCACTTTTGTGACGCAGCAGAAGTGCAAAAGATGCACCATGTTGCAAGATAGGCCTCACTTCATCTGCAACAAGATACCGTCAGTTTAAACTGTATACATTTAGGACTGTGTAGGGGGCATGGAGAAGATGAGCATAAGATGTGCTATGTTGCGACTTATTTACAACTTGATGCATGTAGGCAGATGTGTCATGCTGTAAAGTCCTGTGCCACATGAAACCTGCGTCAGGTTTCATGTGGGCGTTTTGTTGCAGGGTGGGCAGTCATTTGCATGAAAGCCGTGTAAAACTAACACTGTAAAATTAAGAAGATTTTACTGAGTCAGCTTTATGGCATTGCTGAATCAAATCCTTACGCCTGTTTGAAACAGGCATAAAGAGTGATGCACCATGCAATGTGTGGCTTGCCTCTGTGCATTGCAGTAGATATGTCGCGCTTATGACGTGATTCCTGCAATGGTGTCTGCTTCTTTAAATAAATATTAAACTGAGAAATATTAAACTGAGGCTTCTGTAAGTGTCAAGGGAGGTGAGTAATGTACATTGCTCTGTTGTATACAGTGCTCATCTTCTGTGTACTCTTGGATATGCTAGACTACATCTGCACAATGAGATAACTAAGCTGAGGAAACACAGGTGATGTGATTGTGAATTGAGCAAAAATATTTGCACGTTTTTCAATTACATCACCTGTGTTTCCTAACATTATGAATCACATTGTGCAGATGAAGTTTAGGCCTGTCTAGGAAGATAGAGGAGGTCTGGCTTTTGTTCAAGAGTGCAATGGACATGACTCACTTCATTGGTTGGTCTGCACATGTATTATCTCATCTGTACTCTTCAATAAGTCTAAATTTCATCTGCAATCCTGAGTAGGCCTCACCTCAAACAAACCTCTGGATAGGCCACACCTTATCGTCATCCTGAATCAATCATTTAAAATGTTAGGGGCAGATTTATGATGGCCGTGCGCCTCTTTTGTGCTGCTTTTGCGTCACTTTTGTGACGCAGCAGCAGTGCAAAAGATGCACCATGTTGCAAGATAGGCGTCACTTCATCTGTAACAAGATACCGTCAGTTTAAACTGTATACATTTAGGATTGTGTAGGGGGCATGGAGAAGATGAGCAAA
This sequence comes from Lissotriton helveticus, assembly GCF_964261635.1. Classification (NCBI taxonomy): domain Eukaryota; kingdom Metazoa; phylum Chordata; class Amphibia; order Caudata; family Salamandridae; genus Lissotriton; species Lissotriton helveticus. The sequence continues at coordinate 798,026,997 of NC_136059.1, read as the reverse complement.
AGATGTGCTATGTTGCGACATATTTACAACTTGATCCATGCAGGCAGATGTGTCATGCTGTAAAGTCCAGTGCCACATGAAATCTGCGTCAGGTTTCATGTGGGTGTTTGGTTGCAGGGTGGGCAGTCATTTGCATAAAAGCCGTGTAAAACTAACACAGTAAAATTAAGAAGATTTTACTGAGTCAGCTTTATGGCATTGCTGAATCAAATCCTTACGCGTGTTTGAAACAGGCATAAGGAGTGATGCACCATGCAATGTGTGGCTTGCCCCTGTGCATTGCAGTAGATATGTCGCGCTTATGACGTGATTCCTGCAATGGTGTTTGCTTCATTAAATAAATATTAAACTGAGAAATATTAAACTGAGGCTTCTGTAAGTGTCAAGGGAGGTGAGTAATGTACATTGCTCTGTTGTATACAGTCCTCATCTTCTGCGTACTGTTGGATATGCTAGACTACATCTGCACAATGAGATAACTAAGCTGAGGAAAAACAGGTGATGTGATTGTGAATTGAGGAAAAATATTTGCACGTTTTTAAATTACATCATCTGTGTTTCCTAACATTACGAATCACATTGTGCAGATGAGGTTTAGGGATGTCCAGGAAGATAGATGAGGTCTGGCCTTTGTTCAAGAGTACAATGGACATGACTCACTTCATTGGTAGGCCTGCACATGTATTATCTCCTCTGTACTCTTCAATAAGCCTAAATTTCATCTGCAACCCTGAGTAGGCGTCACCTCAAACAATCCTCTGGATAGGCCACACCTTATCGTCATCCTGAATCAATCATTTAAAATGTTAGGGGCAGATTTATGATGGGCGTGTGCCTCTTTTGTGCCGCTGTTGCGTCACTTTTGTGACGCAGCAGCAGTGCAAAAGATGCACCATGTTGCAAGATAGGCCTCACTTCATCTGCAACAAGATACCGTCAGTTTAAACTGTATACATTTAGGTCTGTGTAGGGGGCATGGAGTAGATGAGCATAAGATGCGCTATGTTGCGACATATTTAGAACTTGATGCATCTAGGCAGATGTGTCATGCTGTAAAGTCCTGTGCCACATGAAACCTGTGTCAGGTTTCATGTGGGCGTTTTGTTGCAGGGTGGGTATTCATTTGCATGAAAGACGTGTAAAACTAACACAGTAAAATTAAGAAGATTTTACTGAGTCAGCTTTATGGCATTGCTGAATCAAATCCTTACGCCTGTTTGAAACAGGCATAAAGAGTGATGCACCATGCAATGTGTGGCTTGCCCCTGTGCATTGCAGTAGATATGTCGCGCTTATGCCGTGATTTCTGCAATGTGCCGTTTTTGTGGAACAGATATGTGACGCATCTGTGCTGTTTTTGCTCAATGGTGCTCTGCATTGTAAATGCGGCACATAATTGGTGGCAGAGCAGTGGCGTACGTTAACTGGTTCATCCCTGGGGATGCGCGAGTTAACATAAATCTGCTCCTTTAAATTTAAGTATTAGCAAGGGACAAAGTGTTGGTGAGGCTTATCCAAGGTTAAGAAGAGATGAGTCCTGTTCACTGAAAACTTGGACATAGGCCTCAACTTCTCAGCATCGTTGAACATGGTTAAATAATATCTGCAAAATGTTACTCTTGTTAAACAATTTTACTATTATAGTCTCTGAGATTTGTCTCTTACTCTGCAACATCTCATTGTTGTTCTCTTTTTTTAAAGATAACGACAACATCAAGCATGAGTGATAATGACCAATCTGTTGATCTCGATCTTATCATTGAACTTGTCATTGAAACGTCAGTGGAAGTAGATCCCTTGGATGATTTATATCCTGTGGATGATGAAGAATATGATGAGGATGCTGATTTGTCAGAATTGTATGATATAGGGTGGGCAGCTGACCTGCTCGAGCCTATTAACCTATAAAGACTTTTAAAAATAAATTTAAATAACTCAAAATGAAAAGTAACCATGTAAACCGTTTCATTTAAAATTAAATAGAACTTGAAAAACAGATTGTGTGAAGTGTCTTTAATAAAATAGTAAAATATGCTAATAAAATTAGTTCAGATTCACATATAAAAGAGCACAGGTCAAATGTAGAAGCATTCCATTTCTTTGCTACTATTTGTGAGTTTTATATTTGGTAATGCACTAAAAATTATTGTATGTAGAATTGACAACTAGTATGTTAATTTTTTGACGACTATTATTGATTTACTGTTTGGTAATAGTGGTTAATAACATTTTGTATTATATTTTACCACAGATTCAACTGCAGATCATTTCAAAAGTATAAGATGCCTTCTAAAGAGAGAACAAGAAAGGCTACAAAACGTCAAAGACAGCAGATTACTAAATGCTTGCAGCAGTCCTCTACAATAAAAACTTGTCAAGTCACCAAGAAAGCTCCGGGTAAGAGAACGAAATCATTCCTAAGAAATATTTTTTAAAAAAAAGTATTACTACAGAACATGTTTTAGTACAGAAAAAGAGAGCCAATTTAAACGGAAAGGAAAGGCCAATCAAAAATGTTACTGCTAGAGCAGGAGATAACTCTGTGCATGGTAGTAGAAGGAAAAATCAGTTTAGGGACATTCGTAGACGAATGTTCCGCAACAGGATAATTGGCAATTTGTTAAAAAATATTAAGAAAGGTGAACAGAAAGTAGTTTTTTATAAGAGAAAAAAAAAAGTTGAGAAAATTATTGATGAGGCATTCGAAATTAAGCGAAAGTTATTTATTTTGATAATCAATAGAATTAGGAAACTAAACAAGGCAATTTATGATTTCAAAACAAATAGTAGATGGAAGAGAACAGTTAATCGTAGTAATTTTTGTGAAGTGTTTTCAGGAGAATGGATGCATAGTTCAAGTTGTGAGGCATTTTTTAATGAGGAGAGTTATTTCCAGGATAATGATTTGGTGCATGCAGTTGACACCAGTGGTCGAGCTTATGAGGTGAAAGATGGTTGTCCAGTTGAAAAAGAAAAACTTGTGACAACAGAGGCAGAAGAGGTGTTAGGTAATGAGGTTTTAGGAAGACGTCCTAAGGGACCAGTGTATACCTGGAAGTGTAGTAGTATTTGCAGTGTGCGACAGGATTCCATCAATTTCCTTTGTGATTTTGTACGGACATTTAATAAGAAAAGTTTAAAACAGAAAATAAAATTGTTGCAAGAATTAGATCCTTGCAGAGTGAGAGAAGTGACAGGTTTGCATGGTCATTCACTGGCTTGTCTTTCCAGGAGAGTATGCCAGAGTTTTTTTCATCATTTCAGGATGCTAGCAGTGCATCATAATAAAGTAAGGAAATTAGTTAGAATGTTGTATTATTCTAAGAGTCCAGCAATTATGCTTAAACAATTATGCACTGCTCTTTTGCATGGTTCTGAAGTAGATGTGAAGAATATTTGTGAAGAAATTGAGTTTTGTTACTTTGCAAGTAAAGAGGAGAATGTTGAAATTGACCCAGAAGAAGAAGGTAATGTGGAAGATAGTGTACAGGTTTCCAGTACAGATAATTTTCAGAAGGAAATTGCCACGTTTCAGGTGAAATCAAGTGAGAGGCCTAATTTCACTTGTGTGTGTTGTCGACGCACTTATTATAAGAATCAGACTAAGTTAGTGGATTTATATGCGAAAAGTGAAAGGGAAAATAATAGTGAATGGAAGGATTTTGCAACATACTTGATGGTAGAAAATTGTTTTGATTTGGGATCGGATCAACGTGTGTGTACTTATTGTTGTAACAAATTAAATCAAAACCGGATGCCTGCTAGAGCGGTTCATAATAATCTAGAATTGGTTGAGATTTCTTCTGAATTGAAGGATTTAAATACTTATGAATCTATTTTGATTCAAAGTATCCATCCCTTTCAGGCTATTGTACGAATGGAGCCAAAGACAAGGAAATTGCCTCCATCAGATTTACAGAGAGGATTAAAGGGAAGAGTTGTTTATTTGCCTCTAGATTTGAAGAAAAACATTAATACAATTGGAGTAGAGAAAGTGGAAGAGGAACCTCTGGTTATCTTAGTTAATGGGGTTCCGACAAAGAGTAAGAAAATCTGGCAAGATTTAGTGGATGTTAGGAAAGTCAAAAAGGCAACATTGTATTTAAAGAAAAACAATAAGTACTACAAGAATGTACATGTTGCAGAAGAGGAAGTAAGTGAAGAAGAGGATAGCGATTTGTGTGCTGGTCAAATTGAGAAAGTAGAAGCCTCTAGAAATGAAGAAATATATGAACATTATAGTGTTCATCCTTTGCATTCCAAGGAAGTTATGGGGAATGCTATTGAGTCGTTTCAAATGAAACAAGCCAAAGGAAGTCCCATTAGTGTTTGGGAGGAAAGTTTGGAAGCTCGGTGTTTCCCACAGCTATTTCCAACAGGTCAAGGAGGAAGATATGATGAGCGACCTGATCAAATTCCTGCTTCTGAATACCGCACTTTACGATTGTATGCAGAAGATCCTAGGTTTCATCAATGCATTCCCTATTTGTTTCATCTACTGTTTGAAAGCGATCTGTCTGAACTGTCATATGCAGTGAACCACATCTTGAAAAGTGGTGTACAGATGCAAAATATCTCGGCAAGTGACTTTATGGATAAAGTCAATGTGCAAGACAGTATTTTGGATTCTCACCTGATTAATCTCATGGCGTGTCAGCGTGGTACTAATGAGTACTGGTACCGTCGTCATGGTGATTTAAAATGTATGCTGAGGAACTTAGGAACTCCCACATGGTTCCTCACTCTCAGCTGTGCCGAGTATGGCTGGGAAGACTTACTTGAATTTCTACGAGAGGCAAATGGAAACATTGAAAATATCGAACTCAAGACACCCGGAGAACTGTGCTCTTTGGATCCAGTGAATGTATGCAGGTACTTCAATCATAGATTTGAAGCTATGATGTCTTTCATCATGAACAAGAAAAATCCACCTCTTGGAGAGGTGTTGGATTTCTTCTGGGGAAAGGAGTACCAAGCAAGAGGTGCTCCTCATATACATATGCTGCTGTGGATCAAAGATGCACCGACATTTGGAACAGATCCAGATGACTTAGTGATAGAACAGTATTCTACATGTGCTGTTCCAAAAGCAAAGGAAGACAAAAACCTAAGAGAACAAGTTTTACGCTTCCAAAGCCATCGTTGTGGAAAGTACTGTCGTCGTAAATTCAGAAACAAGGACAAGTTCTACACAAAATGTCGTTTCGCCTTTCCACGACCGGTGATTTCTAAAGGAAGAGTGAACAGTTTGATGTCTTCGCTGCGACATAATGTGATGAAGAAATCACCCAAAAATACATATAATTTGAAAAGAAACGAAGAGTCAAAGTACATCAACGACTACGACCCAGTGATTTTATCCATGTGGAATGCTAACATGGATATACAGTTTGTGGCTGATAACTGTATGGCTGTGGCTCGGTATGTGACATCTTACATCACCAAAAAAGAAAAGACAGAATTGAAGGATATGTGGGAGGACATTTACCATGAAAAGAGCCTCAGTAAGAAGTTGTACAGTTTCAGTCTGAAGATGTTGTCGCATCGAGAAATCGGAGCTTACGAATGTTCTGACTGGTTGTCTTCAGCAAGTCTCTATGCCAAATCCAGGAGTATCATTTGGGTGAGTCTTGGTCTTGCTGCAACGCGTAATCGAGTTCTGAAACCTGTACGGGAAATTGAGTATTTGGCGGAAAAGGAGCCAAACAGTACCGATATTTTGAAAACCAACATGTTGGATACATATTATCCAAATAGAAGCAGTCACCTCGAGAATGTTTGTCTGTATGAGGTTCTACAAAATTACATATTCAAGAGGAACATCAAAGAAGATATTGATAAAGGAGTGTATGCTGTAATTGGAAGTGAGGGATGTCTGGTCAAGCAAAGAAAATGCCAATTGGTAAATCATCGAAAATTGAGTGGCGAATCTCCTGAAAGAAAAGAGTTTTTCTATTTAGCACTTTTACAACTTTTCAAGCCTTGGCATGCAGAAGAGGAACTGCTTGGAGATTTCCTCTGTTACAAAGACTCTTTCAATGCCACCAAGGAGACCATAGAATGTCCTGTTTTTCCCAAATATCTAGAAATGTTGAATGCGGAAATCGAGCAGGAAGCAACGATTGCAGCCGAGATTGCTAGAGACAGTTCTCAGGACAGTCAGAGTTCTGTTTCATTGAGTCAGGATCCACTAGGAGGACCAGTTACCGAAAATGAAGCTGCCACTGCCATGATTGAAGTGAAAAGAGCCATGGCACATTGCTCAGGAGGATGCGGTTAACTTAGAAGACTTGGAAAGATAACTCAACGTTGAGCAGAGGAAAATATATGACGAAGTTACCAACCAAATTGATCATGGATTAAGTCATGACAAGAAAGAGTGCTCATGTACATCATTTAAGCCTGTCTGACTATACGTGAGTGGAGAAGCGGGAACTGGAAAAAGTTTTCTGATTAAAGCAATTGCAACTTATCTGCAGAAAAGGACTGAATCACCGCTATCTTGTGTTGTTACCGCTCCAACTGGGCTGGCAGCACATAACATTAAAGGGATTACTTTACATCATTTACTGATGCTACCAGTTGAGCATGCTAATAAATTGCAATACCACAAGCTATCTGGAGATGTGTGTTCTGAAGTTTCCAGAGTCCTGAAGAAAATGAAACTTCTTATCTTTGATGAAGTAAGCATGGTCTCAAATCTAATGCTTGCTTTTGTGCATTTGAGAATGCAAGAAGTTCTCAAAACAGAGTATGATGTGTTATTTGGTGGCAAACACATCATTGTTTTCGGTGATCTTCTGCAGCTGACACCAGTGAAAGGACAACCTGTGTTCAAAATGCTCACGCATGAAGATACCAGGAAGTGCCTAGGGAGCATTGGCAACGTCAATATATGGTTAAACTTCAATTATGCTGAACTGCGTGAAAATATGCGTCAAGCGAAGGATGAAGATTATAAGAATATTCTACAAGATGTTAGAATTGGAAAAGTGACCGAGCATGGGAAAGAAGCTTTACATGCTCGATTACTGTCAAATTTGTATCCAGAAGAAGACGTTGTGCCTGAGAATTTTTTTCGGAAAATTACTGAGAAGAAATCTGGAATATGTTTGATGCCAACTCTTGCAGAATGTGCCATCTTCAACAACAAAATGTTGCATTTAGAAAACCAAGAGATTGTGAAACTGGAAGCTATTGACAGAGTAGAGCATATGGGAGCAACAATTATTTTGTCTGAGAATTTGAAATCAAAATTGGATTCATTAGAGAAGACTATATCTAAAACTGCAGGTTTTGAAAAGACTCTGAATGTGTGCTTAAATTGCCGTATCATTTTAAGAAGGAATTTACATGTTGAAAGAGGTCTGGTAAATGGATCAATGGGTAATGTTGTTGATTTTGAGAAATACAGAACTAGAGATGGAATTGAATTTTTAAAAATTAAATTTGATGGCATTGAGGAAGTACAGCTAATTGGTCGTTGCTCTGCTAGGTTTTTGCTTGTAAAAGACTTATATGTTCGCCGTAAACAGTTTACTGTTTGCTTGGCATATGCAGTGACAATCCATAAATCGCAAGGTTTAAGTGTAGACAGTGCATTGGTGAATATTGGAAGTTCTGTGTTGAAGGAGGGTATGGCATATGTGGCATTGTCACGAGTCAGAACTTTATCGGGATTGTACTTGATTGAGTGTGATGAGACAAACATTTGTGCAGATCTAGATTGTGTTAAGGAATACAATAGGTTAAGAAGAGAGTATGCGCCACATTTGCCTCAATATCCTTTGTTTGAGAAACGTGTGGTAGGCCGGAAACGAAGAAATGTGACCAATAGTAGGGAGGTTGTAGCAAAAAGACGAAAAGTTGAAGAACCCAAAATTATAAGCAGAAAAAAAATAGATTCTGTTGAAGATGTTGTTGGTTTTCAATTTGAAAATAGTTCTGGTGTCAACTGCTATCCTAATGTAGTGGTTATGTTGTCTTTTCTCTAGAAAGTTTAAAAGAAGAGATTGTGGTCAATTCAGATCAAAGATTTTGCAGTTTGTTGAATTCTGTGTTAGAGAAATGTAGCACTGATAGAACAAAAATAGAAAGTGTGTCTGAAGTTCGAAATCTGTTAGACAAATGTTCAGGTCAAACGCAATTCTCTCAAAATATTCAGCAAGATTGTCAGGAGTTTTTAATGTATATGCTTGATATATTGCAAGATGAAGGTGTAGATGTAGATCACCTGTTTGGCCTTTCTTATCAATGGCAGCATGACTGCGAGAACTGTAGGGTATCAAGTACTACTAGTGTAGACTCAGAAAGATTTATATATTTAACTTTGCCAGACAGTAAATCAGTGTCCTTTAATAAGCTAGTAAAAGCAGCCGATCACAACATGGAGTGTAGCCAATGTAAGTCTGAAATGTTGTCCACATTATTTATACGAACATATGGCCAGTATGTCATTTTAATGTTCCAACGATGTAGGCCTGATGGAACAAAATTGACAACTTTAATTAAAAATTTTGTGGCTTCGCAGTTGTCAATATCAGGAAGGACTTTTGTAACTGCAGCAATTATATATCATGACGGTCCTTCGACAACATCAGGCCATTACACAGCTTATTTGAAGTCTAGAAACGGCTGGTCATGCTGCAATGATTCTGTTTTAACTTAAAAAAAATAATTGCCTTTTGACCTTAAAAATTCTTACCTGGTGTTTTTACAACCAAAATTTCAGGGAAAGAATCTCGGGATTTGCTCTGAGGAATTTCAAGAGGTTCGAATGGCTCCTACACTATTTGGCCTTGAGGATAAGTGTAGTACAGAGTCAAAATTTATTTTTGAGTTTTAAGTAGTTACTGAAAAAAAAGAAGGTTTTCTTACAGAAAGTGGTGGGCACGGATTAGTTAAAGGACAACAGAGTATTTCCCAAAGCAAACGGTGTTCTTACCATAACACTTCACGTCATGGAAAAATAACTGCACTTTGAATGAGTTCAGAAAAACTGTTTCTTTTAATAACCTAATTCAAGTAGCCAATCAAAACATGGAGTAGAGGTAATGTAAGTCTGCAATGCTGTCAACATATTTTGAACAAACTTTTGGTTATAATGTCATTTAAAAATTCCAACTATATAAACCTGATGAAAATAAGTTTTCAACTTTAATTTCATATGTTGTGGCTACACAGTCATTGATTTTAGGAAAAACATTTCTAACTGCAGCTATTATATGACATGATGGTCACTTATTACATATCTTATTCAAAATGTAAAAAAAGCTGATGTTCCGGAAATAATTTTCACTATGAAACAATGTTGCCTTTTTATTTAAAAATATTCTTACTTTCTGTTTTCAGAAGAAAGAATTTAGAGTAGGTAACTGTTTTATAAAGATTCTAGGAGTTGATATAATTTTATGTTCTCTTTTAAATTGCTTTGTGATTAAAAGTGATGTAGAGAATTAAATAATTGTAGTAGTCATAGAGGTAGTGTAAGTCTGCTTCATAATAAGCAGTATCAGTGTCATAGGAAATGTGGAACATGAGTGAGCAAGAAGGGTGAGATATTACTAGTACAGGATTGTGAAAGTGATCTTGAACGTTTTCTTTCTGAAAGTTGCGGAAAAAGAAAATGACGGGATTTGCTTAGAAGAATTCCAAGAGTTATAAATGGCTCTTACACGATTTGGCCTTGTGGAAAAGTGCGGTAGAGAGCGAGAAGTCATTTATTGTATATAACATATTTGTCAAAACGATGGAGCTTTTCTTTCAGAAAGTGGCGGGCTGAAAATAATAACAGCACAACAGAGTGTAAGCTGTTCATAGGACATACTTCGACGTCATGGAAAGTAAGTTAATTTTAAGGAGTTCTGATTTTTGATTGGTTATGTTATATGGGTTTTTTAAACACAATCATTTTGATTGTGTTTTTTTTCCCGCTGTTATATGATGAATACCTTCAAGTCACTGTTTTTAGTGAAATTTGATATATTCTGAGAACAGCAAAAATAAACCATTTAACATGTATAATTAATTCTGAACTTTTTGTATTTATGATATACATTTAGAATTGTGTAGGAGGCATGGAGAAGCTGAGGCTTCTGTAAGTGTCAAAGTTGTTGCATAGAGTGCTCACCTTCTGCGTAGTCTTTCATATGATAGACTACATCTGCACAATGAGATACCTAAGCAAAGGAAACACAAGTGATGTGATTGTGGAATGAGCAAAAAAATTGCACGTTTTACAATTACATTAACTGTGTTTCCTAACATTACGAATCACATTGTGTAGATGAGGTTTAGGCCTGTTCCATGAGACAGAGGAGGTCTGACATTTGTTCAAGAGTGCAGTGGACATGACTCACTTCGTTGGTAGGCCTGCACATGTATTATCTCCTCTGTACTCTTCAACAATTTAAATTTCATCTGCAACCCTGAGTAGGACTCACCTGAAACGAATCTGTGGATAGGCCACACCTTATCAGTATCTAGAAACAATCATTTAAAATGTTAGGGGCAGATTTATGATGGCTGTGCGCCTCTTTTGCACCGCTGTTCCGTCACTTTTGTGACGCAGCAGCAGTGCAAAAGATGCACCATGTTGCAAGATAGGCCTCACTTCATCTCCAACAAGATACCATCAGTTTAAAATGTATATAATTAGGACTGTGTAGGGGACATGGAGAAGCTGAGGCTTCAGTAAGTGTCAGAGTTGTTGCATGCAGTGCTGACCTTCTGCGTACTCTTTCATATGCTGGACTACATCTGTACAATGACATATCTAAGCAAAGGAAACACAGGTAATGTCATTGTGAAATGAGGAAAAAAATACACGTTTTTCAATGACATCACCTGTGTTTCCTAACATTACGAATCACATTGTGCAGATGAGGTTTAGGCCTGTCCAGGGAGACAGAGGACGTCTGGCTTTTGTTCAAGAGTGCAGTGGACATGACTCACTTCGTTGGTAGGCCTGCACATGTACTATGTCCTCTGTACTCTTCAACAAGCCTAAATTTCATCTTTATCCCTGAGTAGGCCTCACCTCAAACAAACCTCTGGATAGGACACACCTTATTGGTATCCTGAAACAATCATTTAAAATGTTAGGGACAGTTTTATGATGGCTGTGCACCTCTTTTGCGCTGCCGTTGCGTCACTTTTGTGAGACAGCAGCAGTGCAAAAGATGCACCATGTTGCAAGATAGGCCTCACTTCATCTGCATCAAGATACTGTTAGTTTAAAATGTATATTTTTAGGACTGTGTAGGGGGCATGGAGAAGCAGAGGCTTCTGTAAGTGTCAAAATTGTTGAAAAACTGTTTGTCCTTCAATATTTTCCCTTGTCTTTTCTAATTTTTAAATACATGTTTTAATATTTTTCAAATTTTTGTTCTCTCTTTCACAGATTGAAAGTATAAAAATAACAAGTGACTAAGTTAACGACAATTATAAGGTAAATGTTTTGTACTCTTTTCGTTACATTTCTATCACATTTAACTTCTATTAGTTCCACTGCTTCATTTCTTTAACCCTCACTTTCCTGCCTTTGCTACTTCCCTCATTCCTTTCTCTATTACTTACTTACTCTACTCCTTCCACTCTTTTTCTCAGTCTTTCTCTTCTCATAGTTCCTCACTCTTGTTCACTCACTCCGTCTCTATTACTCTCACTGTCTCTGACTGATCATTCTTTCACTACTTGTTCATTATGCTTTCTCTCTGTAGTTCAAGCACACTAAGGGGCATATTATCAACACAGGCAATAAAATTATCGCTGCTTTTATCGGCAGAAAACTGCCGCAAAAGGGGCTTTAGCGGCAGATTTCTGCCGATAAAAGCAGCGAAAATGTTATCGCCTATGTTGATAATATGCCCCTATGTTATTTACATTTCTTTGCTGTTTCAATCATTCCTTTTCTGTTACTTCTTCTTTTCTGCATTCTGTTTTTTCTCTCTGTTATTCCAATGTTTTAATCTTAATTTGAACATTCACTCACATTCTCTAAGAAACTCTTGTTTGTCATTCTTCTAGTCTCCTTTTTTTCTTTCACTTCCTTATCTATTTTGTTTTTCACAATTATACCCTCTTCCATCTTTTCTTCGGTAAATAGATCTATTAAACAGTATCTCTGGTTTAGTCCCTATAGCTGTCTTTCTTTTAACATTACTCTCTGTTTCCTTCCCTTATACTTTTAAAAAAAAAATTTGGGGTCGCTCCCGGTTCGCGTACCGGCGAGCGAACCGGGAAGCGAACCAAAAGAAATAGAGGTTGCCAGAGTGCAAACATTCTAGCTATTTTTTTATAAAGGGGAGGTAGTTCTGAAAATAACTTTTTTTTAATTATTTTTGTTGTTTTATATTTTTTTTATTATTTTTCTGAACATTTTTTTATTTTTTTTATTTTTTTAACGGTTTTATATTTTTTTTGTTTTTTTGGGGGGGGAAACGAAAACGATTCATTGTAAAGGGCTCAACAGGAGCAACAAAAAAAAAAAGATAATTTATTTTCTGAATCGTTTTGTACAAACATGATTGTCAATTGCTAAGTTGATTAAAGTGATGCTACTTTCTCTGTAGCAAATCAACTGACCGCAACGCACGCACACTTGTTTGACTGCCCCGAACCTCATCTGTATATTTGGGACCATCTCCCTCGCCTCTGGTCCCGTCACTTCCTCTACAACTGATCTTCTGGCCACAGAAGGGGGATTATCTTGCAGGTCACGTACCTGCGCAGCACTGTAGTTGTTAGGGTGCCACCTCTCCATATGGCGATGCATTGTATAATTGCCATAACTATATTTTTTATCTGTCCCTCTGGACAAATCTTTCTTACAGATAAGGCAAGTTACATACCGGGCATTCACTTTTTTTTGGCCCCGGGGATATTTAAAAAATTGCCAAATATCATTTTCTTTGACATGAGACCTCCTGGGCTCCTCAGGCAAAAACTGCCTCTCTTGCTGCTCTTCCTCTTCTTCCTCTTCTTCCTCCTCTTGCTGAATGATAACTTCAGCAGGTGGTCCTCTCTTCCTAGGAGGTGGTGGTGGTGGTGGGGATGCACCAGCTGAAGCTACAACACTTGCCATTGCTAAGTGATGAAAAAAGGTCTTCCTCTCACAAAGATGAAAGTCAGAGTGAGGAAACAAGGAGTGGTTTTCATCATTTGGAAAAAACAATAGTTTTAAACCAATGAAAAGTGTTACTTTTAGGTCACATGACCTAGCCTTACATCATTAGGAAACCAAAAGTGAAATCAACCAATGAAAAGTGTTATTAACAAGTCACATGACCTGTTGTGTTTACGTTACGCGCTTCGCGCCGCGTCCCGGATCGCTTCCGGAAAGCTGCGCTTCGCGCCTCGCTTCGCGTACCGGAGCACTTCCGGGTACGCTAACGCGGCACGTCATATGACCTATCACGCGACAACGCGATACGTCACGCTGACGTGACGCGTCACGATGTTGTTTTCTAACGCGACAGTTGCGCAAACGGAACGTTTACTGGTTCGCGGACCGGATCGCCGCATTAAATTGAGCTAACGGAAAGCTAACCGGTTCGCGGACCGGGAGCGAAACAAAAAAAAATATATATATATATATATATATATATATTAATAAACATATAAAATATATTTTTTGATTTAAAGAAGAATACATTTTAAAGCTTTTGATATTTGCTATTAAAAAACCATTGAAATTCACTGAAAAAACCATAGGTTATAGACCATATATAGTTAGGAATTAGCATTTACAAAACCTTGAAAATTCACAGAAAAAACCATAGGTTATAGACCATATATAGTTAGGAATTAGCATTTAAGAAACCTTTTTTTACTCACACAAAACCATTGAAATTCCATATATAGTTAGTTGGACTAACTATATATCGCGCACCCGCAATCCACTGCTGATCATGTCACATATTACATCATTCATGACATGGTCAGTGACATCACTGATGACATCACTGATGACATCTCAAATGACATCACTGATGGCATCACTGATGACATCTCAAATGACATCACTGATGACATCTCAAATGACATCACTGATGACATCACTGATGCCATCACTGATGACATCTCAAATGACATCACTGATGACATCACTGATGACATCTCATTTGACATTACTGATCACATCACTGATGACATCATTCATATGATAATACGATGAACCTCTTCAGACTCTAATATAACCTTAGATACACTCAGTGTAAACAGACACTCACAGACTGTCACTCATCCATGGAGTTACTCACACACCTAGTCAGTCATGCAAAGAATCAATCACACCTCCATTTCCTCAACTATATAGTTATACACACCTTACTTATTCAAACATATACTAACACATATTTACTCTCTTATACAATCCCTGATACAAGTTCACAATGATCCATACAGCCACTCACACATTCACTGGCTCTTTTTCAGAGTTATTTATATATGTCAACTCTCACATGTACTGTGTTTTACATATGTACTTACTTTGACATGTAGCACTGAGATATCCATTCACTCACCAATTCACTCATGCACACAGTCAACCGCCCATACAGTTGTTTCCATATGCACTTTTGAACCCATACATCTAGTGAATCAACTGCTCACACATCTATGCACAGAATCATACACCTCCCAGCCACCCACACACACACTCAGTCTCCCATACAAATACTCGGGCAACCAATCAATAATACATATAGTTACTCATATAGCTAATGATCAACACATGCAGCAGATTACAGAGCAACAGACACAATGATGCACAAATTAAGACAGTTTAGTCACTAACCCATGCACTCAGTAAGACACATTTAATCACTCACTCATACAGTCAGTCATGCACCTACTAAATCCTTCATCCAGACACTTATAAATCCACTTATTATTCAATTTGTAAGACATATTTTAACTTTACAGAATTATACAGTCACTGGATGTAGTCATCAGTGATGTCATCAGTGATGTCATTTGAGATGTCATCAGTGATGTCATCAGCGATGTCATCAGTGATGTCACCAGTGATGTCATTTGAGATGTCATCAGTGATGTCATCAGTGATGTAATTTGAGATGTCATCAGTGATGTCATCAGTGATGTCATTTGAGATGTCATCAGTGATGTCATCAGTGATGTCACTGACCATGTCATGAATGATGTAATATGTGACATGATCAGCAGTGGATTGCGGGTGCGCGATATATAGTTAGTACAACTAACTATATATGGAATTTCAATGGTTTTGTGTGAGTAAAAAAAGGTTTCTTAAATGCTAATTCCTAACTATATATGGTCTATAACCTATGGTTTTTTCTGTGAATATATATATGTGTATATATATATATATATATATATATATATATATATATATATATATACATATATATATATATATATATATATATCGTCATGTGACCAAGGCAGGGATTTGCCGAAACGCGTTGTGATGGCGGCTGGAGGTGTTTCCAAATAAACTAAATTAGCACCAAACCTGGGTCTACGCTCGTTTCTTCACTGGTTCGAGTAACTGTGCGAAGTGCGAGGTTCGTGGCATATCTATATATATATATATATATATATATATATATATATATCCAAAAATACGATTGCCGCGCTTCAGCAGAAATCTGCCGGCACTCCAAAGAGTAAGTCACTCCGTTTTTTATTTGGTGATGATTACATCGACGCATTTCAACAGCTTCTCGCTGCCTTGTTCACGATTTAGGTGAACCACCTGTTTCAGTTAAAATAGGCATTTAGAAAAATAGACATGGGCGAAAGACTAAAGGTAAAGTTAGAGTGAATGCTGTGCAATACACAGCGGCCATCTTAGAACATTCGGTTCAAAGAAAAATAACACTTAGAATTGCGACATGTTACACTATTGAACCCTTTTCAACATTTTGGAGTGCTTATTTGGATACAAATATTTACCAAAATTACAGCAATAGGAAATAATTACCCCAGGAAAACTAATTCCTTGCATTTTTCACTACATTTGCTTAGATGCCTGCATCATATTTCAGAAGCATGTTGGAATATTCATTGTCACATTTATTTAATCAATGAGTCGATTCTGATTAATAAAAGGGCCAGTGCCTCATTATTAATATTCACAAGTATATAAAGTGCAAGTGCTTTATTTTCCTTCCTTTCCTTCAACATACAGTACTGAATGTTATAAAGTGCTAATGCATTCTACACATCTCCTTCCTTATGTTTTTTTTGGCAGGTACTAGACATGCCAGTGATTCTCACTGTTCTCAATAGTGAAAAAGTGCAAGTGCTGATTAAGTGCTATTGTATCTCATTTGCCTTTTTGTTTGCTTCAGCAATTCTAGAAAGTGCAAGTGCTTATTTTTTCACAGTACTTAATATCATATTTTAATCTCTCTACTCAAAGTGCAAGTGCATTACAGTATATTACTCCTGTAGAAAACCCCCCAAATATAATCATACACCTCTCTATAAAAGCTCCATAATTTTTCTCCTTTATAGCAAAGTTTTATTAAATATATCTTTGTTAAAATCACAATAAAGATATAAATACCCTGCATTCTTAAAAACCATTATGCCGAAAAACACGGGGAACACTATTATTCTTCTTCTAGTGGATGTATTGCCTCCCTTGTTTTACTGTCCATTTAACTTAACTATACTACAAAATAAGACTCTTCAAAAAAATATATTTGCACTTTACAATGTACTGTTTCATTTTATCAATGTTAAACTTTCATCTTTGCTTTATGACTTGTCTGTTCCATCCCATGCCCACTTCATATAGCAAAATTTAAAAACAAATTCTTCGTTCTCATATGCAGCAATTTTACATTATCTCCAATATCATCTTTTCTTTAGTTCAGGCAGGTATACAAATCCTCATCAATATTTAATCCATAGGGCTCTTTACTATTAAATTCTAAGATAAAATAAGTTTTGAGTCTCCTAAGTTCTTTCTCCCTGTCTCCCCCTCTTTTCTTTTTCGAAATTTCTGCTACACGGCTATACTGCAAGCTAGAGGTATTACTCTCATGATATGTTTCGAAGTGCCTTGCAACTGGGTATGTTCTGTCCTTATTAATGATCGCTCTGCAGTGCTATAAAATTCGTTGATGTACAGGTAGAGTGGTACTTCCTATATACACCTTCATACATGGGCATTGTAACAAATACACTACAAAACTGGATTTACAGGTTAGATAGCCTTTAACCGCGATAGTTATGTTAAAAAAATTCTTAAAATGCGTGCGGTTCAACCCATGTTGCCATGCTTTACATTTAAAACATTTTTTAAAACCCATCTTTTGTTGGAGCCAAGTAGCAGTTCCTTTCTTCCTTTCCTGAAACTCGCTCCTTACCATCAGATCTTTCAATGATTTTGATTTTCTGAACGTTATGTCTGGGTGTTTATTCATTTTTGGGCCCAAAATTGGATCATCCCTTATCAGATGCCAGTGTTTATTTAGGATTGATCTGATTTATTTATGTTCAGTGTTAAAGGTTGTTATAAACCTCTGACCATCCCACCCCTTGTTCAATTTCTTCATCTGGGTTTTCGATGGATCAAATAACACTTTTTGTCTCTCTAGGATTCTTGCTTTCTTAGCTGCCCCATTAATGACACGAGCTGAGTAACCCCTTTTGATAAATCTAGAAGTCATTTCCTGTTCAATGTAAGAGTATTCATCCAGACTGCTGCACGCCCTTCTAGCCTTATAGAATTCACCAAAAGGTATCCTCCTTATTAATTATGCGGGGTTCAAGTTCAAGTTCAAGTTTAAAATTTATATAGCGCACTACTCACCCAGAGGGTCTCAAGGCGCTTGAGGGAGGGGGGTGCTTTACTTATCGAATATCCAAGTTTTTAATTGCTTTCTGAAGGAAAGGTGGTTCTGAGTAAGGTGGAGGTGGGTGGGGAGGGAATTCCAGGTTTTGGCCGCTAAGTAGGAGAAGGATCTTCCCCCCATGGTGGATCTATGGACGTGATGAATTGCGGCGAGGGCTTGATTGGACGATCGTAGTTGGCGGGTGGGGGTGTAGAAGGACATTCGCGTGTTGAGGCATTCTGGTCCTAGGTCGTAGAGGGCTTTGTGTGCGTGGGTGAGGAGACGAAACGTTATTCTCTTGTTGAAGGGAAGCCAGTGGAGGTCTTTCAGGTGGCCGGAAATGTGAACTTGCCGAGGTATGTCCAATATGAGTCTGGCTGAGTAGTTTTGGATGCGTTGGAGTTTTTTCTGTAGTTTGGCTGTGGTTCCGGCGTAAAGGGTGTTTCCGTAATCCAGTCGGCTGGTGACCAGTGCGTGAGTAACCATCTTTCTTGTTTCAGTGGGGATCCAGCGAAAGATTTTTTTGAGCATGCGTAGGATGTTGAAGCAAGATGATGAGACGGCGTTGGCTTGTCTGGTCATGGAGAGGGAGGAGTCCGGGATGAAGCCTAGGTTACGTGTGTGGTCCATGGGTGTGGGTGCAGTTCCTAGGGCCGGAGGCCACCATGAGTCGTCCCAGGCAGAGGGGGATGATCCTAAGATGAGGTCTTCCGTTTTGTCCGAGTTTAGTTTTAAACAGCTGTTCTTCATCCACTCGGCTACTTCTTTCATTCCTTTGTGTAGGTTGGTTTTGGCGGTGTTTGGGTCTTTGGTGAGGGAGAGGATCAGCTGTGTGTCGTCTGCGTAGGAGATGATGTAGAGATTGTGTTGGCGGGCAATGGATGCGAGGGGGCTCATGTATACGTTGAAGAGGGTTGGGCTGAGTGATGATCCTTGTGGTACGCCGCAGATGACTTCGGTGGCTACTGATCTAAAAGGGGGGAGGCGGACTCTTTGGGTTCTTCCGGCGAGGAACGAGATGATCCAGTCCAATGCTTTATCTTGTATTCCGACGTTGCTGAGGCGTTGTATGAGGGTGCTATGACAGACTGTATCGAAGGCTGTGGAAAGGTCAAGTAGGATGAGGGCAACCGTTTCTCCGTTGTCCAGTAGTGTTCGAATGTCGTCTGTTGCTGCGATGAGGGCGGTTTTGGTGCTGTGTTTGGCTCGGAAACCGGACTGTGAAGGGTCAAGGGATTTGTTGGATTCGAGGAAGGCGGCGAGCTGACTGTTGACGGCTTTCTCAATGACTTTGGCAGGGAATGGGAGGAGCGAGATGGGGCGGTAGTTATTAAGTTCGGTGGGGTCTGCTGTGGGTTTTTTCAGAAGGGCGTTGAGTTCGGCATGTTTCCAGCTTTCCGGGAAGGTAGCGGAGTTGAAGGAACAGTTGATGACATCGCGGAGATGGGGTGCGATGATGCAGTCTGCTTTGTTGAAAATGTGGTGGGGACATGGGTCGGTTGGAGATCCTGAGTGGATGGAGTTCCTCAGGCAGATGGTGTCTTCGGTGGTGATTGGGTTCCAGGCGCAAAGGTTGTTAGAGTGCGGTTTTGGTTCGGAGGTGGGTGGAGTGGACTGGTCTTCGGACTGGTTTTCAAAGCTGTTGTGTATTTCGGCGAATTTGTTGTGGAAGAATGAGGATAGAGAGTCGCAGAGGTCTTGGGAGGGAGTGATGTCGTTGGTGCCGGCGGTGGGGTTGGTAAATTCTTTGACGATGTTGAATAGTTCCTTGCTGTTGTGGGCGCTGTTGTCGAGTCGATTCTTGAATGCTGATTTCTTGGAGGATCGGATCAGTTGGTGGTGTTTGCGGGTGGCGTTCTTGAAGGTGGCCAGGTTGTCAGTGGTTGGGTTTTTTCTCCAGGCTTTCTCGAGAGTACGACAGAGCTTCTTGGATTTCTTAAGGTCATCGTTGAACCAGGGGGCTTTTTTGCTACCTTGCTTGATATGATGTTTTTTCAGGGGTGCTAGTTCGTCGGCGCTGTGGTTGATCCATTGTGCGAGGTTGGAGGCTGCTTGGTTTGGGTCCGATGATTTGGCCGGGGGGTTTTGGTGAAGCGAAGTGAAGAGCTGGTCGGTGGTGATTTTGTTCCAATTTCTTCGAGGGATAGGTTGTGGGGGGTTGTGGGTCGTGGTCTTTTTGTAGTTGAAGTGAACGCAGCTGTGGTCCGTCCAGTGGAAAGCTGTGGTGTGAACGAAGGAGATGTGCTTGCTGGAGGTGAAGATAGGGTCAAGCGTGTGTCCGAGTAGGTGAGTGGGGGTGTCAACAAGTTGTTTGAGTCCAAGATTGGCCAGGTTGTCCAGAAGGGTGGTGGTGTTGCTGTCGTTTTTCTTTTCCAGGTGGAAGTTGAGGTCTCCCAGTAGAATGTAGTTCTCGGAGGGGAGGGCATGTGGGCTGATGAAGTCAGTGATGTCTTCGCTGAATTGTGTGCGGGGTCCTGGAGGTCTGTAAATGAGGGTGCCTCTGAGTGTGGTTTTGGGGTCGGTGTGGATCTGGAAGTGAAGGTGTTTGGCGGTAGCTAGGTAATCGTCGGAGCTGGTTGTGATGTGGATGGTGTTCTTATGGACGATGGCGATGCCTCCTCCTGTTTGGTTGGTGCGGTCTTTTCGGATGATCTTGTAGGCGTCCGGGATGGCTATGGCGATGTCGGGCGCTGATGAGGCGTTCATCCATGTTTCTGTAAGGAAGGCGACATCCGGCGATGTAGTGTCGAGTAGGTTCAAGAGTTCAATGGAGTGTCTGTGGACCGAGCGGGTGTTGAGCAGGATGCTCTTTAGGTGGTTAGTGTTGGAGCTCTGTTTGGAGTTTGAGGATGTGGTGTGGGTCCTGATGCAGTCGAACTTGCAGGAGTGGCAGGTGAAGGGTCCATGGGTGTGTCCTGGGACCGCTTGGTAGCATTGTGGTGTGCGGCCGGGATTAAGGGCTGAGAGGGTGGCGGCGTCGTATGATATGCGGGTGGGAAGGGATTTGCGGGGACCAGGGGGTCTGGCGCTGGGCGCGATCCAGGCGCGGACGGGCGTAGACGGGCTTACCTTTGGCGCACCTTCGGTGCGATTGGGGCGCGACCGCTGCGCGTGAACACTGCACGCAAAAGCATCTGTCATAAGCGGATAGTGGAGGGGGGTGGGGCGAGGGAGGAGCAGCTGGGAGGCGGGAGCGGGGTGGAGAGACGGGCTGTAAGGCACAAGAACAACAAAATGGCAGCAACAAAAAGAAAGCGAAACAGGGCTAGACTGGGGCACAAACTGAGGTGACTATATGGGCAGATGCACAATCGGGCATAAATTACTTTCAAAATCAATGCGAGCATAGCAATGCGAGCACTACAATTACAATATAGGCAATGGCAACAATGCAGAGGAAATATAGTGTTAGGAAATCCCCAACAATCACACTGAGATAGCGCTACAGATATTGGCAGCAGAGCGAGCGGTGGTCTAAATTAGCCTGAAAGCGCTACGATACCACAGAGCCTCGGGAGAAGATTGAAGCGCTACGATACCACAGAGCCTCGGGAGCAGATTGAAGCGCTACGATGCAGGGGTGAGAGCTATAGGCGTGCAGGATGGTGTTCCCAGCTGTCGGCTTTCTAAAAACAGTGGTTTCCAACTTATCTTCCTGTGGTGTAACTCCAATATCCAGGAACTCTATAGATGGTCGACTGGAATGCCCCACAAATTTCAGATTCAGGGTATTCTGGTTCAGGTCATTTATGAATAGTTCTACCTCGTCTTCCGTGCCCTGCCACAGCAGGAAGACGTCATCTATAAACCTGACCCACAGTAGTATATTTTCCGACCACTGTTCCGGGGGAGGGGGGTCCCCGAGCACCTGCTCCTCCCACCAGCCGAGATGTAAATTGGCATAACTGGGGGCGAAGCAGGTGCACATCACCGTTCACTGTCCTGCTGGAACAATTCATCACCGAACAAAAATATGTTCTTTGTTAATCACCATTCCATCAATTCCAAAATCATAGAATTCTGTTCCGCAAATCTTATGGACCTCCTATTTAGAAAATACTCAGTTGCTTTAAGGCCATCCCTGTGTCTTATACTCGTGTATAATGTGGCAATATCTAGGGTCACCAATACCATATTATTCTTGTCCCACCGTACATCATATTAGGAAATCAGTTGAGTCTTTTATAAACAATGTTAATGTCCGTACAATGGGAATAAGAAAGTAGTCTATATATTTCGAAGTGTTCTCAAATAGACTGCCACAAGAGGAAATAATAGGTCTCCCTGGTGTATTTGTGGTGCTTATATGCACCTTTGGGAGCATATAGAATACTGGTAAAACAGGTTTTTCTTTTTTAATGAACTTGTACTCATCCCAACTGAGTGGCTCTTCCTGTTTCCATACTTCCAACCTCGTGTAGAATTGTTCCTTCATTTTCTCATAATTCACCATGCTAATTCGGGAATAGCATTCACTGTTGTTTAGTTGACTTAGGGCTTCCTTTTTATATAGTTCTCGCCCCCATAAAACAACATTTCCCCCCTTGTCTGAGGGTTTAACCAGTATACCATCCTCTTTCTGTATTTTTATCACTGTTTTATGCAGCATTGATTTCCTAGGATTGTACTTTCTTTTTCTTTGAAGAGTCTTACCATATAATTGTTTAAGATCTTTAATTACATTTTCCCCAAAGATATCCAAGTTATCTCATGCTCCCTGTGGTGTACATTTGGAAGGTAAACGGAATGGGGGATGATCTTTTCTCCCTAGTGTCTCAGAATTGGCTTCTCCTGTATCAGCATTTCCCATTGCTTCATTAGTAATCACTACTTCTTGACTATTATTGTTCCATAGTGCCATCAGATCTCCAAAGACAAGTACATCATTCACAGTTAAATCACTGGGGTCATTGGGTGCATTCGGACGGGCTATTTCTCCAGAAGAGGTCTGAGCATTTCGATTCATATGGATCTTAGACAGTTTCACCTTCCTAATGAATCGGTATAGAGCCATCCTACTGTTTGGATAATCAAAATTATTCTCATCACAGTAGCTAAGTCCAAGTTCTAACACCATTTGATCCTCGTTAGTTAAAATCATTGAACTCAGATTGATCACTGTCTTACCATCAATTATTTCTTCATGGATTTCTTGTCTTGGGAACGCATGGATCTGTTTCTTTGCTTTTCTAATGCTCCTCCTATAACCTTTTCCTCCTCTTCTCTGTTTCCTCTTCCTCTGCTTCTTCCCCTCCCCTGACCCCTTGTTATGCGATGATCAGTTTGTTGTTCCAATTGCATAAAACGGTACTCATTCGTGACGGCTAGTCTTACATCTTTTGTCCCTCTTCTCCTTTAGTCATCCTGTTCTTGTTCCAGCCTGTATCTGAGCTCACTTCGCTCTGTGACATCACTTGTTGTTCCATTGCCCCACTCTGGATATTTTCTCTTCTGATAGAATCATACTTTTTAGCGAAGGTGTAAATTCGCCCTGATTCATAATCAAGGCGGTCACGTATAAACTTTGCTGCTTTTTTATCTTTAATATGCTTTCGTATTTATCCAGTCTGATTTTCATGTCACTTTTAAATTTAGTTATCTTGGCTTGGTCATCGCATTTCTCGAAAATTGCATTTAGTTCCTTTATTATTTTTACTATTTCCTGTCTTTCCAGTTCTGCATATTTCACCAAAATATGCAGCATATTGGTGGAGCTTGTGGCACTATTTTCTGCCTATTCAGATAACATTTCAGCTTTAGGATTTTCATATGTGGGGGTAATCATTATACGTAGTCCTCGCGGGACTCTCCCCACCTGCAGATAATGGCGCAGTGATGCCACTTCCCACCATCGTGAGATTTACCTTTTCTTTAGTTTTTCCAATTCATGTAGCTGATTTCCCAAGTCACTTAATCAAGAAGGGGCAGCCGCCCCTCGATCACGCTGCACCGGTAGCGTTAATTCATCAAAGAGTTTCAAGGCTTCGTGTTGCCTCGCTGCACATTCCTCATCACTCATTTTTCCTCGTCCGGTCACTCTCCTCTAATGCAGGTAGTAGCTTTATAAAACCACGAGTTTACACTTCGTAGCGTTGCCGCTCTTTAACCCGGCTCCCGCTGCACTTCTCTCCCGCCTCGCTTACCGGAGTTAGCCGCAAGCAGTTTTCTTCGTTTCCGTGATCCTCCGACCAGCGGTCCCGAATTCACCCTCGCGAAACAGTCACTTCCTAAAGCTTCAGGCGGTGATCTGGTGCAGTACAACGGAGGGCACGCCTGTCTTCATTGATCCTTTGTTTGTTTGGCGTTTATACTGGTGTGCTTCCTAAATGCCGGTGGTGCCGGAAAACGAAACGTCCGCCACGTTTCTAAATATCCAAAAATACGATTGCCGCACTTCAGCAGAAATCAGCCGGCACTCCAAAGAGTAATTCAGTTTTTTATTTGGTGATGAATACATTAACGCGTTTCAACAGCTTCTCGCTGCCTTGTTCACGATGTAGGTGAACCATCTGTTTCAGTTAAAATAGGCATTTAGAAAAATAGACATTGGCGACAGACTAAATGCAAACATAGAGTGAATGCTGTGCAATACACAGCGGCCATCTTAGAACATTCGGTTCAAAGAAAAATAACACTTAGAATTGTGACATGTTACAATATTGAACACTTTTCAACATTTTGGAGTGCTTATTTGGATAAAAATATTTACCAAAATTACAGCAATAGGAAATAATTACCGCAGGAAAACTAATTCCTTGCATTTTTCATTACATTTCCCTAGATACCTGCATCATATTTCAGAAGCATGTTGGAACATTCAATGTCAAATGTATTTAATCAATGAGTGGATTCTGATTCATAAAAGGGCCAGTGCCTCATTATTAATATAGATATATATATATATATATATATATATATATATATATATATATATATATATATATATATTCCAGCCTAAGTTTTGGCGCCAAGCTGTAGTGGCCTCTTGCAGCGGCGGGCCAAGGACGGGATCGCCAATCCCTTCACATACCAACACACTCGTTCACGATTCACAAGAACGGGGTCCAGGCCACCAATAGTTTTCAAATTCCGGATTTAATCACAGCTTTACTCGACGCGTTTCGGGAATTGCCTATATATACATATATTACCTACTGGCAGTCACCTTTGGTAATCCGCAACATTCTATTTGGAATATCTTTGACGCCAGTTGAAGAATCTTCGCAAAGTTTTCAGAACTGGTGGGGCACTCCGGTCCGCTCCTATCCTGAAAGTCTTGGGGTGATTCGTCAAGGGGGGCGCGAGAAAAAAGGGGGTCCCAAAAAGTATTTTCCCCATTTAATTTTCCATAGCAACCTTTTCTTACAGCTGCAGCCCGAACTGCTGAACGGAATTACAACAAATTTGGCAGAAAGGTAGACCCTGATTCAGAGTTGTGCCTTTTTGTTAAATGGTGTAAATCTGTTCAGTAGTTTTTTAGATATTAAAGGAAAAAATACATGTATATCTGGGCGGAGCCTAACCACACATCTCATTGTGAGATCTGATTGGCTGTCAGCACTTCATCCAAGAAGTGTTGGCAGCCATCTTGGGACCAAAATACATGATAGCACCTCATTAAAAAACATTGCAGTTAATATAAGGTTTTAAGACTTTAGTTACATTATAAATAATTTGTTGATGGTACCATACTCATTTTAGGAATTGTGGTATGTTCTAAGTTGATTTTACCATGTGAAAAAGCCTTCTGCTTGGAAATCATGAATTTATAATTATATTTGAGAGAAAACTATTTTCTCATGCTTTTCCCACAGAGATTTGGAAGGTGATCTATAAGCTAAACTGAGAGCATATTTTCTGTAAATTCACATTATCTTTCTCAGTCATGTGAGAATGAAGTCTGACATTCTCAGTATACATCCAACAAGGGCATAGATTGTCAGTTGATTCCTTTGTGTTCTACTGCAGCTTCCCAAAGTGTTCTAAAGAACAACCAGAGCGCTAACAGTCTTACTTCTGACAAAAGTATGGCACACCTGAAGCCATCTTCATTGGAATAAAGTGGCAACACTTAAAACATTTAATTTGTAAAGGAACAAAATGAGGGGGTTCATTTTGCCATAGAAATTATGATTAGTGCTGCAGAAAGAGAAATTAGGACACACTTTGACTTCTCAAATCCTCTTCTATTTCATTAAAAAATTCTGACATGCAGACTGAAGCATGCCCTTTGAATACTAGCAGCAGACTTTCCTGGTGAGCAGTAGCTTTACTACAGTGATCTAATAAGCAACTAGAGGGCTAACATTCAGAATTTACGGCAAATGTGTGACACATCTGAACGCCTTCTTGATGGAATCAAAGTAAAAAACTGAAAGTATTTCCTACTGAGGAGACTGTAGTAAATGAGGAAATTAGTTAATTTCATAACAAATAAGTCTCCCAAGATGGCCACCAGAGACAAAAGAGCCCAAATGTAGCACAAATATCACCCAGATGAAGCCCAAGTATAGCAGAGTGTTCTAAAGAACAACTAGAGCGCCAATAGTCTTACTTATGACAAAAGTATGGAACACCTGAAGCCATCTTGACTGGAATAAAGTGGTAACACTTAAAACATTTACTTTTCAAAGGCACACAATGAGGAGGTTCATTTTGCCATAGAAATTATGATTAGTGCTGCAGAAAGAAAAATTAGGGCACATTTTGATTACTCAAATCCTTTTCTATTTCATAAAAAAATTCTGACACGCAGACTGAAACATGCACTTTAAATACCAGCAGGTTTGTATTAGTGTTTTTCAAACTTTCATGTACATAACATGCATATGTATGCTTATATATGTATGCATGCATTTAATTTATATTTATATAGATATGCATTTTATATATATGTATGTATATTACCTACTGGCGGTCGCCAGTGGGTAGTTATAGTTAGGATTGTTTTCCATAGGAAATCCGCAACATTCTATTGGGAATAACTTTGGCGCCGGTGGACGAATCTTCGCGTATTTCTCAAAGAAGATGGCCCGCTCCGCTCTGCTCCTTCCCTGAAAGTTTGGGGGGGATTCATCAAGCGGGGGCCGTGATATTTGGGGGGTCCCAAAACATGTTTTCCCCATGTTAATTTCCGTAGGGCGGTTGGACTCACTTTTAGCCCGAACGGCTGAATGGATTTCCACCAAACTTGGCAAAATTGTAGGGACTGGTAGCCCGATGTGCCTTTGCTATGTCTCAAGAAATGTGCTCCAGTGGATTTTGAGTAATTTAGGTTTAAAAAAATATATATATCTATATGCGCGCCCCGGTACGCGCACCGGGGGCGCGTACCAGCGCGATACGCGATCGGAAAGCTGATTGGCTCTCGGGTGTCTGACAACATTCCAAACAGTCCGGAGCGGTCGCCATATTGTGTGTCGGTAGGATCGAGACACAAGAGGTGGCAAAAACAAAGGGGGAAACGACCAAAAGGGGGCAGGGTAGACCCCCCCTGACCTCTTAGTTTTGATGTGGGAGCTATTTTTTTGATTTTCACGGGGGGAGCGCCTGGTACGCGCACCGGGGAGCGTACCGGGGAGCGTACCATGGGAAAAGCCAGTGAAACAGTAAAATAATAATTTAAAATGCATAGAGGTAGGGTAGCTCTGCATAGAGTTGTTGTGTTGTGTGGGTGATTTAAGTACCAACATGTAGGTACCAATGCAGAGTCTTAAATTCAATGTACACCGTCTCCTCTGTAGATAATTTGCATGTTGTTACAGAAGTTATTGTGGTATATGGAATCTATACCATAGTCTGTCAGGAAAGCAGAAACAACATGGAGGCAGGAGATGAAAAAGAGATGTCAAATACACATCGGAGATAATATAGTGGGAGAAAGGAAGTAACTATGGGCAAAATTACTATGTAACATAAAAAAGTTGCATAGTATACTATAAGTCTCACTTTATAGTATAATCATTTTGGTACTATTTCATGAATTACATATAAAAATGAATAATGTCTCAAACAATTTTTAGTTATTAAATATAAATTTATTGTTCTGATTTTTCAAAATTTAAAAGAACTTCCAACATTAGATCATCTGGAATATCCTCATTTTGATTCCATGATTCTATGCTTTAAACACAGTCAATTAATTCTTGGTCAAGACATTGATCCATAAATTCCAAGTCATCAATATCTTCTTCAGGATTGTTCTCAATCATAATTGAGTGCAATTATGTACCATCAAATATTCCCAATACATTGAGGCCTGTCCAGGGTGCACGGAGGAGGTGAGGCTTGTTCAAGGGTCAGAGGAGGTGAGTCCTGTCCATTGCACTCTTGGACACAGGCCTCACCTCCTCTGCACCCCTGGACAGGCCTCACCTCATGTGCACAATGTACTTACTAATCTGAGAAAACACAGGTGACATGATTGTGAAATGTTCTAATATATTTTTTAAATCATGTAGATACTATCTAATCCTTGTCAATAATGTAAAACCAATTCATGTGCCCGAAATCTTTTTTTAGAATAACATTTAAAAAACAGAGAAAATGTCATATGTATAAGCATTTCATTACACTACTAAAACCTCGCTCATTTATAAACTACAATTCCTTTATGCACCAACATTTCTTTACCAAGTATTATCAAGAATGTATAAGTCTCTCTTATATTCTCTTCCTGACTTATTTTTCCAGCAGTCCCCTTCTACACCCTCTCTCTGACTTATTCCTTTTTACATCCTGACTCTGTGTTATACTCTCTTACACTTTCTCTTTGACTTACTTTCTCGTACACCCTGTTTCTGATTTATTCCCTCTCTCTCATTACTCCTTGTTACATCCTCTCTCTGATTTACTTCCTCTTACACCCTCTCTCAAACTTACTCTCTCTCTCTACCGTTTACAGCCTCTCTCTGTTTTAGTCTCTTTTACATTCTCTCACCTTCTAACACCCTCTCTCTGTCTTACATCGTTTTACACCCTCTCTCTGTCTTACACCCTGTTACATCCTTTTTCTGACTTACTCCCTTTCTCCCTTTCTTTGACTTACTCCCTCTCCCTATTACATCCTTTTTCTGTCTTACAACATACTCCTTCTCAATGTTTTACTCCCTCTACCAGTTTCTTTGTCTGACTCTCTCTGTGTTTTTGTGTTACTCCCTCTAGCTCTTTTTCTCTGTCTTACTCCTAGTACATAGTTGCTGTGATATAAACTTAGATATGTTGTAAACTAGTGTTTATATTGTTTGCTTATTGTCATTGCTTTGTTGTTTGGTAATAGTGGTCTATAATGTGTTCTTTTTTTCTTTAACACAGATTGAAATCAAGATTTCAATAGTAAGGAAATATGCCCTCAAGGCAGAGGAGAAGAAAAGATGCCAAGCGGAAAAAATCAAAAACAGCAACGGAATTAAAGCACTCCTCTACAACAAATACTTCAAAAAACAGAAAAAAAGCTCATGGTAAGACAACTAAGTCTTTCTTTCGGAACATATGTAGATCAAAAAAAATGTTGATGAGAATGTGAATATACAGAAGGAGAGAGCAAATTTGAAAAGGAAGGAGAGGCCCCCCAAAAATGTTACCACTGGAGCAGGAGAGAATAATATGTATAGGAATAGAAGGCAAAACCATTTTATGGACATTCGTAAACGAATGTTTCGCAATAGGGTGGTTTTAAATTTGTTAAAAAATATTAAGAAAGGTAAACAGAGAGCTGCTTTTTATAAGAAAAAGAAAAGTGTAGAGAAGATTGTTGATCAGGCTTTTGAAGTTAAGAAAAAATTATTTATTTTAGTAATCAATAGAATTAGGACACTTAACAAGACAATTGATGTTTTCAAATCAAACAGTAGATGCAAAAGAGTAATTAATGGGACTAATTTTTGTAAAGTTTTTTCTGGAGAATGGATGCATAGTTCAAGTTGTGAGCCATTTTTTAATGAGGAGAGTTACTTCCAGGAGAATGATTTGGTGCATGCAGTTGACACCAGTAGTCGAGCAAATGAGGTGAAAGACGGTTGTCCGATTTAAAAAGAGAAACTTGTGTCTAGAGATGCAGAAGAGGTGTTAGCTGATGAAGTTTTAGGGAGACGTACTAAGGGTCCAGTGTACACTTGGAAGTGTAGTAGTATTTGTAGTGTGCGACAGGATTCAATCGTATTGCTTCGTAATTTCTTACGTACATATAGTAAGAAAAGTCTAAAACAGAAAATGAAGATGTTGCAAGACTTAGATCCTTGCAGAGTGAGAGAAAACACAGGTTTGCAAGGGCATTCACTGGCTTGTCCTTCTAGAAAAGTATGTCAGAGTGTTTTTCATCATTTTAGGATGTTAGCAGTGCATCATAACAAAATGATGAAATTAGTGAGAAGGTTGTAATATGCAAAAAGTCCAGCACTTAAGCTTAAACAATTAAACAGTGCTCTTTTGCATGGAACTGAATTAGATGTGAAGAAGATTTGTGAAGAAATTGAGATTTGTTATTTTGGTGAAAAAGAGGACAGTGTAGAAATTGACACAGTAATAGAAGGTAATGTGGAAGACAATGTACAGATTTCAAGTACAGAAAAGTTTGACCAGGAAATTACCAACTTTAAGGTGAAATCAAGTGAAAGGCCTAATTTTACTTGTGTGTGTTGTCGACGGACTCATTATAAGATTCAGACTAGGTTAGTTGATTTATATGCAGAAAGTGAAATGGAAAATAATAGTGAATGGAAGAATTTTGCAACTTATTTGTTGGTGGAAAATTCTTTTGATTTGAGTTCTGATCAGCGTAATTGTAAATATTGTTATAATAAATTTAATGAAAACAGAATGCCTGCTAGAGCTGTTCATAATAATCTTGAGTTGGTAGACATTCCTCCTGAGTTGATGGATTTAAATACATATGAATCTATTTTGATTCAATGTGTCCATCCTTTTCAGGCTATTGTTCGCATGGAGCCTAAGATAGGGAAATTGCCTCCTTCAGATTTACAGAGAGAATTAAAGGGAAGAGTTGTTTATTTGCCTCTAGATTTCAGGAAAAATATTGATACAATTGGTGTAGAGAAAGTGGAAGAGGAACCTCTGGTTATTCTAGTTAATGGGGTTCCGACAAAGAGTAAGAAAATCTGGCAATATTTAGTGGATGTTAGGAAAGTCAAAAAGGCAACGTTGTATTTGGTCAAAAACAATGAGTACTACAAACATGTATGTGTTGGAGCAGAGGAAAAAGCTGCAGAAGAAGACAGTGATTGTTCAGCCGGCCAAATTGAAAAAGTTGATGTGTCTAGAAGTGAAGAAATATATGAACATTATACTGTTCATCCTTTGCATTCCAAAGAAGTAATGGGGAATGCAATTGACTTGTTTCAAATGAAAGCAGCAAAAGGAAGTCCCATTAGTGTATGGGAGGAAAGTTTGGAAGCTCGTTGTTTTCCACATTTATTTCCAACAGGTCGAGGTGGACGATATGACGATCGACCAGTTCAAATTCCTGCATCTGAATACCGGACTTTAAGATTATATGCTGAAGATCCAAGGTTTCGTCAATGCATTCCATATTTGTTTCATCTACTGCATGAAAGTGACTTGTCTGGGCTTTCTTATGCAGTAAACCATATACTGAAAAGTGGAGCCCATCTGCAAAATGTTTCTGCGAGGGACTTTATGGAGAAAGTCAATCTGCAAGACAATATTTTGGGATCTCATCTAATCAATCTCATGGCATGTCAGCATGGTACAAACGAGTATTGGTACCGTCGTCATGGGGAATTGAAATGTATGCTAAGAAACTTAGGAACTCCTACATGGTTCCTCACTCTTAGCTGTGCTGAGTATGCATGGGATGACATACTTCAATTTCTACGAGAGGCAAATGCAAACATACAAAATATAGAATTCAAAACACCTGGAGAACTGTGTTCTTTGGATCCAGTGAATGTATGCAGATATTTCACTCATAGATTTGAAGCTATGATGTCTTTCATTACCAACAAAAAAAATCCTCCCCTTGGAGAGGTTTTGGATTTCTTTTGGAGAAAGGAGTATCAAGCGAGAGGTGCTCCTCACATACATATGTTGTTATGGATTAAAGATGCACCCAAATTTGGAACAGATTTGGATGACACAGTTATGAGTTTCATTGAAGAGTATTCAACATGTGCTGTTCTGAAAACTACAGAAGAAAACAGTTTAAGGCAACAAGTTTTACGCTTTCAATCCCATCGTTGTGGAAAGTACTGTAGTCAAAATTCAGAAACAAGAACAAGTTCTACACAAAATGTCATTTCGGGTTTCCACGACCAGTGATTTCTAAAGGAAGAGTAAATAATTTGATGTCTTCTCTGCGACATACTGTGACGAGGAAATCACCAAAAAATACATACAATTTTAAAAAAAACGAAGAGTCCAAGTACATCAACGACTACAATCCAGTGATTTTGTCCATATGGAATGCTAACATGGATATTCAGTTCGTTGCTGACAACTCTATTGCTGTGGCTCGATATGTGACGTCTTACATCACAAAAAAAGAAAAGACAGAACTGAAGGAAATGTGGGAGGACATTTCACATGAAAAGAGTATAAGTAAAAAATTATACAGTTTCAGTCTGAAGATGTTGTCACATCGAGAAATTGGAGCATATGAATCTTCTGATCGGTTATCATCAGCAAGTCTCTACGCCAAATCTAGAACAATTATTTGGGCGAGTCTAGGTCTTGCTGCAACACGTTTTGAAATCTGTACAAGAAATTGAATATTTGGCGGAGAAAGAACCAAACAGTACAGATATTTTGAAGACAACATGTTGGATACATACTATCCAAATAGAAGCAGTCATCTTGAGAACAGTTGTTTGTATGAAGTTCTGCAAAACTATATTTATAAGAGGAACATCAGAGAAGATATCAATAATGGAATATATGCTGTCATTGGGTGTGAAGGATGTCTAGTGAAGCAGAGAAAAGGCCATTTGATTAATCATCGAAAATTGAGTTGCGAAAATCCAGAGAAAAGGGAATTTTACTATTTAGCTCTTTTGCAACTCTTTAAGCAATGGCGTACAGAAGAAGAACTACTTGGAGATTTTCTATGTTACGAAGATTCTTTTAATGCAACCAAGGATACCATAGAATGTCCTGTTTTTCCAAATTATCTGCAAATGTTGAACGAAGAAATAGAGCAAGAAGCCAGAATTGCTGTAGAGATTGCTAGAGACAGTTCTCAAGACAGTCAGAGTTCTACTTCATTGAGTCAGGATCCACTAGGAGGACCAATTATCCAAAATGAAGCTGCCACTGCCATGGATGAGGTGGAAAGAGCTATGGAACAAGCTCAAGATGATGTAGTTAACTTAGAAGATTTGGTGAAACAACTAAACCTTGAGCAGAAACAGATATATGACGAAGTCACAGAACAGATTGAACATCGATTCAGTCAAGAGAAAAAAGAGTGCTCATGTACATCATTTAAGCCTGTCCGACTGTACGTGAGTGGAGAAGCGGGAACTGGAAAAAGTTTTCTGATTAAAGCAATTGCAACTTATCTGCAGAAAAGGACTGAATCACCGCTATCTTGTGTTGTTACCGCTCCAACTGGGCTGGCAGCACATAACAATAAAGGGATTACTTTACATCGTTTACTGATGGTACCAGTTGAGCATGATAATAAATTCTAATACCACAAGCTATCTGGAGATGCGTGTTCTGAAGTTTCCAGAGTCCTGAAGAAAATGAAACTTCTTATCATTGATGAAGTAAGCATGGTCTCAAATCTAATGCTTGCTTTTGTGCATTTGAGAATGCAAGAAACTCATAGAACAGAGTATGATGTGTTATTTGGAGGGAAACATTATTGTTTTTGGAGATCTACTGCAGTTGACTCCAGTGAAAGGACAACCAGTGTTTAAAATGGTCACGCATGAAGATACCAGGAAGTGCCTAGGAAGCATTGGAAACATTAATATATGGTTACATTTCAAATATGCAGAACTACTTCAAAATATGCGACAGGCAAAGGATGAAGATTATAAAAATATTCTACAAGATGTAAGAATCGGAAAAGTAAGTGAGCATGGGAAAGAAGCTTTACATGCACGATTAATTTCAAATTTGTATCCAAATGAAAACATTCTTCCAGAGAATATTTTTAAGAAAATTAATGAGAACAAATCTGGGATATGTTTGATGCCAACTCTGCAAGAATGTTCCATCTTCAACAACAAAATGTTACAGTTAGAAAATGAAGAGATAGTGAAACCAGAAGCTATAGATAAAATAGAGCATATGGGAGCAACAATTTTTTGTCATAAAATTTGAAATCAAAATTGGATTCATTAGAGAAGAGTATATCTAAAACTGCTGGTGTTGAAAAGACTCTGAATGTGTGTTTAAATTGTCGTATCATTTTGAGAAGGAATTTAAATGTTGACAGAGGTCTGGTAAATGGAGCAATGGGTCATGTTGTTGAATTTCTGAATTACAGAAATAGAGATGGAATTGAATTTTTAAAAATTAAATTTGATGGCATTGAGGAAGTACAACAAATCAGTTGTTGTTCTGCTAGATTTTTGCTTGTAAAAGACTTATATGTTCGCCAAAAACAGTTTCCTGTTTGTTTGGCATATGCAGTGACAATTCATAAATCTCAAGGTTTAAGTGTAGATAGTGCTTTGGTGAACATTGGAAGTTCTGTGTTTAAAGAGAGTATGGCATATGTGGCATTATCACGAGTCAGAACTTTATCAGGATTGTACTTGATTGAGTGTGATGAAACAAATACTTGTGCAGATCTAGATTGTGTTAAAGAATACAATAGGTTAAGGAGAGAGTATGCTCCACATTTGCCTCAATATCCTCTGTTTGAAAAACGTGTGGTAGGCCGAAAAAGAAGAAATGAGAATAATTGCAGTGAGGTAGTAGCAAAAAGACAAAAAGTAGATGAAAATGTAATTGTAAGCAGAAAGAAAAAGGATTCTGTTGAAGATGTTGTTGGATTTCAGTTTGAAAACAGTTCTGGTGTCAACTGCTAGGCTAATGTAGTGGTTAATGTTGTTTTTTTTCTTCAAACTTTACAAGAACAGATTGTTGAAAATCGGGATCAAAGATTCTGTTGTTTATTGAATTCTGTGTTTGAGAAATGTAGCGGTGATAGAGCAAAAATAGAAAGTGTTTCAGAGATTCGAAATTTTTTAGACACATGTTCTGGTCAAAAACAATTTTCACATAATATTCAGCAAGATTGTCAGGAATTTTTAATGTATATGTTTGATGTATTGGAAGATGAAGGTGTAGATATAAAAAATCTTTTTAGCTTTTCTTATCAATGGCAACATGACTGCGACAACTGTAGTTTATCAAGTAGTACTACAATAGACACCAAAAGATTTATATATTTGACTTTACCAGACTGCAAATCAGTGTCTTTTAATAATCTAGTTAAAGCAGCTGATCACAATATGGTGTGTACCCAATGTAAGTCTGCAATGCTGTCCACATTATTTATACAAAATTATGGTCAGTATGTCATTTTAATGTTCCAACGATGTAGACCTGATGGAACTAAATTGACAACTTCTATAAAAAAATGTGTGGCTTCTCAGTTATCAATTTCAGGAAGAACTTTTGCAACTGTAGCTATTATTTATCATGACGGTCCTTCAACAACATCAGGGCATTATACAATTTATTTAAAATGTCAAAAAGGTTGGACTAACTGTAATGATACTCATTTGACTTTCAAACAACGTTTGCCTTTTGACTTAAAAAATTCATACCTAGTGTTTTTACAACCAAAATTTAAGTAAAGGTAATTGGCCTATGAAGACGGGAGCAGTTAATAAAAGTTAATCTGCTGTTTAAAATTATATTGTGAGTAAAAGTGTTCAAGATAATATAAAAAATCTAGTTGTCATATAGGTACTGTAAATGGATCTCATAGTAAGTGATATCAGTATTATAGGAAATGTTGAATACCAGTGAGCAAGAGATAGAAATATGAATATTTAAACATTGTGAAAATGTTGTATGAGCTTTTCTTTCAGAACGTTGGGAAAACGGTAATTTCAGAGTTTGTTTTGAGTAATTTAAAACATACTAATACATCTGACACTATTTGGCCTTATGGAAAAGTGAAGGAATAGGCAAAGAGTCATGACTGAACACAAGTAGGAAATGAAAACATTGAAAAATATTTCACATTCTTGGAGCTTTTCTTATAGAAAGTCGCTGAAATGGAAGTTTTAGAGAACAGCAGAGTATTTTCCAACGAAAAGGACCTTCGTGATGTACTATTTGGCTTAAAAGAAAAGTAAGTGAATCAAAGATTAGTGTACATATGTGATTTGTAAGTTTATATGGGTTTTTTCGAACACAATCTTTTAGATTGTGTTTTTTTTCCCCGCTGTCATATGATGAGTAGTTTGAACTCACTATTTTTAGTGAAATTCAATATATTCTGACAACAGCAAAAATAAACTATGTAACATGTTGTACAAGTTATTCTATAGTTTGTATTGTGTAATTTAAATTGTATTCCCATTGTCTCACACTCACTTTCCTTTTTCCACCCTCTTTCAGCTCTCTTTACTCACTCACACTGTCTTTCTCTCACTCTGTTTCAGCCCCGTTCCTTTACTCCACTTCTTTCACAACCCCTCATTCCCATTTCAACTGTCTGCATCCCCTCTCTCCCTTGCACCACTTTTCAGCTTTCAGTCTCTCTGCTTTACTTCCCTTTTCCGTCTTTTCCTTCTTTGCTCTTTTAGTAATTCCTCTTTACTCACTCTCCTCTTTTATCGCACTCTGTCACTATAATTCACCCACTCTCCCTCACTTATCTTTCTTTGCTCCTTTCTTTTGACCTCTTCTCTTTATTTTCCGTTCACTACCTCTATGTCCTCAGTCCCTCACTCTCCTTGTGTTATGCTCACTTGTGTTTATCTACCTTCTATCATTTCTCTTACAACAACTTCACTGCTCCTCTTTCATAGTTCTTCACTCCATTTCTTTTATTCCGGTTCCATTACTACCCCTCATTTCCTATCTTTCACTGTCCTTCTCTTTACTTTCATGACTGAATCACATTCTCTCAGTACCACTGCTTTAGTCCTCTTCCCCTATTTTTCCATCTTTTGCTCCCTTACTCATTTTCCTTTCCTCACTCATTGTACTCCACTTCACTCAGTCCTTCCATTAGTTCCTCTGTCTACTAACTTCCTCACTCTTTTTCCCTCAATCCTTCTATATTATCCTCTCTCCCGTCATCCCTTCACTCTGTGACTCCCCTTCACTCACTCTCAGACATCTTCCATTCATCATTCTTGTAAATGCATCCTCAATCAGACTCCTTTCTCTCTCAGTCATTCCCTTTTTACTTACCCCTCTTTCCTGATTTAGTTTATGGTAACTCATATTCTTTTAGTATCTTTCTTACCTTCAGTTCATTTCTCTCTTCTTCTCTTCCTCTCTGTCACTGAATGTATCTGCCTTACTCTTAGTAATTTGCTCTCTTTCTATTTCTTTTTCCCTCTTTTTGTCCTTCTACTTTATTTTATTTCCCTTTCTGTGTCGTTCACTCTTACTTTATTTCTTAGTACACTTTTATGATTTTTAACCTCTTGACCTGTTTCTTCTATTTTAAAATATATATTTTACTAGTCATAACTTATTTTTTCTTCTCTCTTTCACAGATACAAAGTGTAGTAAAACATGTAATTAAATTTACATTAATGATATGGTAAGTGTGACTAAAAAAATGTAGTTTGTCATCACCCTTTGCTTTAAGCTCACTACTATTCTCTCACCCTACCTCACTCCTGGAAAGGGGTGACCACTCGGTCCCCCCGAACGTATGGATGGGTGCCCCGAACCTCCCGGGAAGCCATTTTGGGCGGGGTGGGCGTAGCCCGGCTGGTATGCCCGAAGAAGCGTAGCCGGGGCGCGCCTTCCCCCGCCCAAGAGGGGTTGTCCTAGACACCTCAACGGAAGACGACCACGCCCCGTAGGCGTACCGGGGATGGGTACACGCCCTCCCGCAGAAGAATAAAGGAGCGGGAATCCAGAGGAGCGTCCTCTTGTTCCTCGAACGGAAGGCTGCACCACTCGTTGCCCGTGAGCCCTCGACGGAACAAGCAGCAATTTTGAACTTGTTAATATTGTTTTTTCTCTTTCAGTTTCGAGGGCTCACAGATTTCAGGACCTCGTGGACCTCGTGGATCGACCAAGGGCGGAAGACTCGAA
Source organism: Lissotriton helveticus (assembly GCF_964261635.1). Taxonomy (NCBI): domain Eukaryota; kingdom Metazoa; phylum Chordata; class Amphibia; order Caudata; family Salamandridae; genus Lissotriton; species Lissotriton helveticus. The sequence goes on along the minus strand of NC_136059.1, from coordinate 797,988,940 downwards.
ACCATGCCTAACAAGAAAGCAGGAAAGGGTTCCGAGACGGAGAGGGTGTTACGCCTGTTGTTGAACCGGATGGCTTGTATGGACCGAAAGCTCGGACAAGTCCAATCGCTCGGGAGAGGTCTAGCGGAGGTGAAGAAGCAATTGGCCGCATTGAACGACCCAGGTCAGCCGAAAAAGGTGATAGGCCCGGCCTTGCCGGGAGTCGTCCCCGGGGTAAGAGGGAAGCGGGTCAAAGAAAGGGCGGTTTCGGGGGGGGTCCCGGTCCCAGAGGTACCCTCCATCGTCCCCCTCGTACCGGCTGGTAACCCGGTTCAGGAACCAGATTTAGGCCAGCCTATCCCGGTGGTGATCACCTCGACCGAGGATGATGAAATGCCCCCAGAATTGGCCGCACAGTTGACGGCATGGCTCAAAACAAAGGTCGGGGGCACAGTGACCCTGGGAGATCCGGCCGAAGAAGCCAGAGTATTAATAAAGCAGTTGCGGCAATCGAGAGATGTCGCAAAGGCGAGTGTTCCTCTTGTTCCCCCACAGGTGGCACCTGGAGTACCAGCAGCTGGTCAGGAAAAGACGGCGGCAGCAACGGCCGATCCGGGTAAGCTCGCATTGCCGATGGCGGGGGAGGGCTCAATACCCTCAAGGCGGGAAAAGGTTGCACAGCACATTCCCATGGCCACGAAAGAGTTAATATGGGGAGACAAGTATGTCAACATGTTTTCATTGTTAACTGACCATCGCGAGATGGAGTATGCTAAAACGCAGAAAGATTTATGGCACCCGAGTGTCTGGCGCGCCAAGATGGCCGAGTTCAGGGTGGACGAGACAGTGACGAACTGGGCCTTCTCTATATTTACCGCAGTGATGGGGGAACGTAAACCCGAGGTTATGACTGATTTGATTTGCTATCAGAATCGCATTATGGATTTCTATTCAATGTATGAGGGGGAAGAATGGAAAGGCTATGACATGAAATTCCGTAAAGCAAAAGAATTTGACGCTTCTTTGTCTTGGGATTGTTTGGACTCGGTGTCATGGCACAAGCAGCTCCTGCCAGGGGCGACAGGTACGTCCTCGCCAGGCGGGAGCGGGTCCGGAGTGGTCCGCCAAAAGCCCGGGGTGCCCTTTCGGGCAGGCACAGGGGGGGGCTACCAGCCTAGAGTTGGCGGGAATGGCGGAAAAGGGGGGGTCTGTTGGGGCTTCAATAGAGGCAACTGTAACAGACCACAGGGGACATGCAAGTTTAAGCATGTGTGTGCCGGCTGTGGGAATTCCTCACACCCGGAAAGTGCATGTAGATCAAAAATTGGCAGGACGGGGGGTAAAGGCGGGTCTAAGCAGGAGTGAGGTAGAGTTTTGTGACCGATTGCCTACACCCGTTGATCTCATGGTTATGATTCCTTGGTTAAACAAATACCCTGATCATGTATCCGCTGGGGTGTTGAGGAAGGGATTCTTACATGGCTTCCACATCCCGGCGGGGGATTTTCGGGGGAACTCCTTTTGTAGAAACCAGTTATCGGTACAGCACAACCCAGGCGTGGCAGAAAAGAAAATAGCAAAAGAAGTCAGTTTAGGGCGAGTGGTTGGGCCCTTTCGTTGCCCGCCGGTGGCTGAGTTCATCTGTTCCCCGTTGGGGGTTGTCCCGAAGAAGGACCCAGGGGAGTTTAGACTCATACATAACCTTTCTGCTCCTAGGGGTTCCTCGGTGAATGATGCCATTGACCCAGAAGTTTGTGCAGTACGATATGCATCGTTCGACGATGCCTTGGCCATGTTGAACCACCTAGGCCCTGGGGCGCTGATGGCGAAATGTGATATCGAATCAGCGTTCCGGTTGCTTCCGGTGCACCCGCAGGATCAGCGCCTGCTAGGTTTTGCATTTCAGGGAAGTTATTACATGGATAAATGCATGCCCATGGGTTGCTCCATTTCTTGTGCGTATTTTGAAATGTTTAGCTGTTTTTTAGAATGGGCATTCACCGAGGCTACAGGGCATAGACATGTTATGCATTATCTGGATGACTTCCTGTTTTTGGGGGCAGCCGGTGATATGAACTGCGCGCAGGCGCTGTATGATTTCTGCATCCTCATGAGTGAATTTGGAGTCCCATTGGCACCAGGTAAGACGGTGGGACCATCTACTTCACTGGAGTTTCTGGGAATTGAACTCGATTCTGTGGAGGGGTGTTTCCGATTGCCAATGGAAAAAGTGGTCAAGTTTCGGGCTTCCTTGATGCAATGCCTGAGTGGGGATAAAGTGACCCTGCACCAGTTACAACAAACAGTGGGTCAGCTTAATTTTGCCTTGAGGGTGATGCCTATGGCCCGCCCCTTTTCGCGCTCTATCGCGCAAGCTATGGTAGGTCTCAAAGAGGGTCACCACCGTACGAGACTGTCAGGGGAGGTTCGTCAGGATATGCGTATTTGGATGGCATTTCTGGCGGACTTCAACGGTCGAGTCGTGTGGAACTCCCCGCCGGAATCTTCAGATGAACTAGGTCTATGGACCGACTCAGCAGGGAGTGTGGGTTTTGGCGCCATCTTAGGTAATCGATGGTCGGCACAAACATGGCCAACATGGTGGCACTCCAACGGTCTCACAAGTAACATTGGTTTCCTGGAGGTATTCCCCATCTGGGTTGCTCTGATGACATGGTCTGACGACTTCAGGGACCGCTCAGTGGTGTTTTGGTCTGATAATATGACTGTTGTTGAGTGCATTAACCAACAGGCAGCACGCTGCAACTTGATCTTGAGATTGTTGAAAGAAATTGTGCTGCTTTGCATGAGATTGAATGTACAGTTCAGGGCGAAACATGTGCCAGGTGTACTGAATCATGCGGCTGATGCACTCTCTCGTTCACATATGCAGGCATTCAGGGGTTATCTACCCACAGCGGACCTAGAGGCAGCACCATTCCCCGAAACAATATGGCTAATCGGTGCCCCGGATTACAAGACCTCGTGGCAGCGAGTTTAGCCCCCAGGACAAGGAAAGCATACAAAGGAGCGTTTCGTTCCTATTGCACATATTTGGGTCCCACAGAGAGTCAGAACTGGGGTCAGGAGGAATCCTTCCTGGGGTACTTGGTAGCGCTGCACAGAGAGGGCCGATCAGCGGCAACGGCCAGTAGGCATAGGGCGGCCATTTCATTCATGGCCCAGGTACACGGCATAAAAGACCCTACAGGTTCCTTTTTGGTGAAAAAAGCCCTTCGCGGCTGGCAGCGCCTTGAGGGTTGCAAGCAAGATACGAGGCACCCGATTGGCTTAGACAGACTGTCTCTGCTTTTAGCAAAGCTGGATGAGACGTGTTTCTCCCATTTTGAAGCAGTTCTGTTCTGGGCAGCGTTCACATTGGCATTCCATGGGGCTATGAGGGTGAGCGAACTTGTCGCAAGGAACAAGAGCGATATGGAGGGAGGCTTGTGCAGGGATCACATCCAAATAAGGGGTGATTCGATGGTGATCGTGATAGCCAGGTCCAAGACTTACCAGTGGGCTATGGGAAACAGTGTGGTCGTACAGCGCAAGCGTGGGTCCCCCATCTGCCCGTTGAATTGTGTGGAAGACTATTTGGCGCTAAGGGCGGCCACATGGGGGGGGAGTTTGCTCCGACACAAGGATGGCACTCCACTGACGAGATTTCAGTTTCAGAGGGTGCTAGCACTGTCAATCGCTGACGCGGGCATGGACCCGTGCGATTTTGGGACCCACTCCTTTAGGATAGGGGCTGCTACTGAGGCTACAGCCAGGGGTCAGAGTGCTGAGGAAGTGAAACAATTGGGCCGTTGGTCCTCGAATTGCTTCAAGAGGTATGTGCGATTGCACATGTTGTGAGTGATCAATTGACATGCACTCACGTTTTCTGTCTTTGTTTACTTTACAGTTTCGCGAGCCTGCCACGCGGGGCGGAATTTGAGGTCGACCCAGCACCAGGAGACCAGCGGTCAGAGGCCACCGACTGGAGAGAGGATGGTATGGGTCGTGGGCCACTCATACGTGAGGCGTGCCGGCGACGTATTCAAGGAAGGTGACGCGATTCACGCACCTGGGGAATACGGGTTCAGAGTGTCCTTCCATGGGAAGGGTGGGCTCGTTTTTGACCACTTTGAATCATTTTTCGAGGGGCTTCTAGGGCGGTATAGGTCACCGCCATCTGTAGTCATAGTACACCTGGGAGGCAACGACTTGGTGACACTGGGTAGATGAGTGTTACTTGAACGAATTTTGTCGGTGGTTAGCTGGTTGGCTAAAAGAGTCCCGGGGTGTACGATTGCCTGGTCCCACATGATTCCTAGGAAGATGTGGCAGGGGGGGCCTTTCGGTGTCAGCACTGAACCATTCAGTTAAACGGGTCAATAATAAAATAGGTAGATTGTTCCGTTCTGCGCAGTTGCATAACATTCCTCATGGGTGTATTCGGGGTGATCAAATGTATCTGAACGATGGGGTTCACCTGTCCAGGGAGGGGAATGACTTACTCATAGGAGACTTCGTAGCATGGCTAAGGGGTTTGAGGAAGCATGACCTTTAGGAGGATTTGGGGGGACCGGATAGTCGGTCAACTATCCAGTCTGTGGCGGTAAGGTCATGATCGGTGAGCAGTAATTTCAAGGTCCCTAGAGTGGGGCGCCACCCACAATGGATGGGAGCGCCCGGGGGAAGACGGCCATTGGCCCCTTCCACGGGGAGGCGGCACCCACTAAGGATGGGGCGCCTAGGGGAGATGGCCATGGGGCCCCTCCCAGGGGGGGAGGCGGTTAGATGCCCCTCCTACTAATTTCCCGGGGCCGGATATCCGCGACGGCGGATAGAGAGTGTGGGGATGGGGGGAGAGTCCATGCTGTCCTTCCTACAGAGACCTCATACGGGAACTCGGACGACCCTTAAGATGGCGTCGAGTAGAAAGGGGGCCCCCACCACGACAAGGGAAGTTACAGTTGGCAATGAGGGTACAGTCCTCTGCGCATGCGCCGCTCACACCGTGAGGGCGGGAGTCTGGTAGTAGGGATCTGACACCGGTTAAGACCTTGCCGTTGGCCCTTAATGCTAGGATGTACAATTTGAGTTAGAGTGTATGCATTTTCAGGATGTTAGCCAAAAGTACATGACTGCATCGAAATGTAATAAATGACAAATTGTACATAATGCATAATGATGAAACTTTTATTTAATGTTTTAAATTTTGTTTCATATTTTAATAAATACGGCCGGGAGGGTGACTCCCTCCCGCCTTCCAAAAGTTCAACTATTGTCCGACTTCCCATTCTTGGGGAAATGTGTTGGGAGGGGGTGGCGGGCATCCCGGCCATATGTTTCCTTACTCTGCTTCCCTCACTTATTCTTATCCTCCATGTTTACTCCTCTTTCCTTTACTCTCCTACCACATTCAACTTCTTTCAGTCCCCCTGCTTTACTTCCCTTACCCTCTGTTCCCTTCCTTCGCTCCATCACTCATTCCCTTTCCCTTACTCACTTACTTCACTCCTCTCACTCCTTCTCTCAGTCCGTCTGTCCTCACAGTCCCTCACTCCCGTTCCCACACTCTGTCTCTCTTACCGTCACTGTCTCTTGTCCTCTCACTCTGTCACTACTCTTTCGTCATACTCACTCCCTATAACTCACCCACACTCCCTCACTTACCTTTCTTTGCTGCTTCACTCAGTCCCTTTCAGTCACTCCTTCCTTTACTCTCTCTGTCCTTTCTCACTGTCACTCCCCATGTCTTACCCTTATTCACTTTTATCCACCCTCTTTCACCCCTATTTACTTACACTCACTGCTCTTTTCTCACCCTCCCTCACCGCTGTTCCTTTACTCCGGTTCCGTCACTACCCCTCATTCCCTATCCTTTACTGTGCTTCCCTTTACTTTCAACACCCACTCACATTCTCACAGTAGCTGTGCTTTAGTCTTCTTCCTCTCTCTTCCCTTCTCTCGCTCCCTTATTCATTTTCCTTGTTTCACTTACACCGTATTACACCTTCTCTCTGTCTTACTATCTAATACACAGTCCCTCTGTGTTGCTCCCTCTAGCTCTCTTTCTCTTAACATCACTCTGTCTCTGTCCTTCCCTCATGCTCACTCCATTATTTTTTTTATTTTTTTTTGAGGTGCGCGCCCCAGTGGGCGTACCGGTACGCGTACCCTGGAGAAAAAAGAATGACAGAGTTTTTCAAAAATGTAGCATTTTTTTATAAATTGGAGGTAGTTCTAAAAAGAACTGTTTTGTTTTATTCTTTTTGTTGTTTTATATTTTTGTATTGTTTTTTTGAACATTTTTTACTTTTTTTGGCTTTTATGAACATTTTTTTGTTGTTGTAATTTTTATGGGGACAAACAAAAAACTGGGTTTGGATGTTTGGGACCATCTCCCTTGCCTCTGGACCCGATGGAGTGTGTTGTTTGCCTATGGAGGTGCTTGCAGAAGATTGGGGAGGGTTTCTGGTTAATTCTCTCACTTCTGCCGCAGAATAGTTGTTGGGATGCCTCCGTTGCATGTGGCGAATCATGGTATTATTACCAAAAGAGTACTTTTTCGCAGGGTTTCCCCTGGAAAGTACAGTGCCAAATATCAGGCATGTCACTTTCGCCGCATTGACTTTCTTTTCGCCCCTTGGGAATTTAAAAAACTCCCACACAATGTGCTCTCTCGGTTTATAAGGGGTATTGTCTTCAGGCAGGAAAGTCCTCCTCTCCTCCTCCTCCTCCTCCCCCTCCTGTTCTTCTTCACCACCAATGTGGTGTTGTGGTAGTCCTTGTGGTGGTGGTGGTGATGGTGGTGGTGGTGCAGATGCTACTGCTGCTGCTAGTACTGTAGCCATTTCTCAATGAATGGAAACAGGTCTTCCTCACTCAAAGAACAAAGTGAGAATGAGGAAAAAAGGTGTGGGGGCTTTCATCATTTGGAAAACAAAACGGTTCTGAACCAATGAAAAGTGTTATTTTCAGGTCACATGACCCGGGCTTTCATCATTTGGAAAACAAAACTGTTCTGAACCAATGAAAAGTGTTATTTTCAGGTCACATGACCCGACGCGCTTACGCTACGCGCCCGGAGGCGCGGGGCGCTTACGTTGCGCGATCGTATGCGCTCGGGCGCTTCCGGGTGCGCTTACGCCGTGCGTCATAAGACGCATCTCGCGGCTACGCGATACGTCACAATGTTGTTTTCGTTTGCGGCAATAGCGCACCGGGACGCTCACCGGTACGCGCACCGGGGCGTGCCGCAACACTGCGCTTACCGGTACGCGCACCGGGACGCGCCCCGGGAGCGCTCCAGGGCAAAAACATTTTTTACAAAAAAGGGAAAAATATACATTAAAAAAATAGTATTAGAAAAACATACAATATAAAATTCATTATAAAAAATATTATATTTCATAGCTATAGAGATTTGTTATTAAAAAACCTTTGAAATTCACTGAAAAAAACATAGGTTTGAGGGCCTATATATAGTTAGGAATTAGCATTTAAAAAACCTATGAAATTCACTGAAAAAAACATAGGTTTCACATCAGTTATAGTTAGGAATTAGCATTTAAAAAACCTATGAAATTCACTGAAAAAACCATAGGTTTCACACCAGTTATAGTTACCTGGAAATTTTATTCGCATAAAACCATTGAAATTCCCACGTTATAGTTAGTTGGACTCACTATAACTTGCGCGTGCAATGCACTGCTGATGACGTCACATATTACATCACTCATGACATGGTCAGTGACATCACTCATGACATCACGGATGACACCATCCTACATACACATAGATATATATATATATATATATATATATACATATGTATTTTTATATATGTTCCAAAAAGCCTCCGCGCTGTAGGGGATTTAAATTGTCGGGCTGTTTGAAACGCTTCCTGCATTAAAGGTTCATGTGAACTGTTTCCTGTGGAGTGCACTCTCTAAGCGCGGAGGCTTTGTGGAATGCATATATATATATGTGCATATGTGTGCGTGTAGAGAGAGGTAGAGAGAGGTGGAGAGGTAGAGGTAGAGAGGTAGAGGTAGAGTGGTAGAGAGGTAAAGAGTAGTAGAGAGTAGAGAGTGGGTAATAGAGAGTAGAGAGTGAGTAGTAGAGAGCAGTAGAGAGTAGCAGAGTGGTAGAGAGTAGCAGAGAGTGAGTAGTAGAGAGTAGTAGAGTGAATAGTAGAGAGTGAGTAGTAGAGAGTAGTAGAGAATGAGTAGTAGAGTGAGTAGTAGAGAGTAGTAGAGTGAGTAGTAGAGAGTGAGTAGTAGAGAGTGAGTAGCAGAGAGAGTAGTAGAGAGTAGGAGAGAGTGAGTAGTAGAGTGAGTAGTAGAGAGTAGTAGAGAGAGAGTAGTAGAGATTGAGTAGTACAGAGTAGTAGAGAGTGAGTAGTAGATAGTGAGTAGTAGAGAGTAGTAGAGAGTGAGTAGTAGAGTGAGTAGTAGAGATTAGTAGGGCATGAGTAGTAGAGAGAATAATAGAGAGTGAGTAGTAGAGAGTGTGTAGTAGAGAGAGGGTAGTAGAGAGTAGTAGAGTAGTAGAGAGTGAGTAGTAGAGAGTGAGTAGTAGAGAGTGAGTAGTAGAGAGTAAGTAATAGAGAGTGAATAGTAGAAAGTGAGTAGTAGAGAGAGAGTAGTAGAGAGTGAGTAGTAAGGAGAGGTAGAGGTAGAGTGGTAGAGAGGGAAGAGTAGTAGAGAGAGAGGTAGAGAGAGGTAGAGAGTAGAGAGTGAGTAATAGAGAGTAGAGAGTGAGTAGTAGAGAGCAGTAGAGAGTAGCAGAGTAGTAGAGAGTAGCAGAGAGTGAGTAGTAGAGAGTAGTAGAGTTAATAGTAGAGAGTGAGTAGTAGAGAGTAGTAGATAATGAGTAGTAGAGTGAGTCGTGGAGTAGTAGAGTGAATAGTAGAGAGTGAGTAGTAGAGTGAGTAGTAGAGAATGAGTAGTAGAGTGAGTAGTAGAGAGTAGTAGAGAGTGAGTAGTAGAGTGTGAGTAGTAGAGAGTGAGTAGCAGAGAGAGTAGTAGAGAGTGAGTAGTAGAGTGAGTAGTAGAGAGTAGTAGAGAGAGAGTAGTAGATATTGAGTAGAAGAGAGTAGTAGAGAGTGAGTAGTAGAGAGTGAGTGGTAGAGAGTAGTAGAGAATAGTAGAGTGAGTGGTAGAGAGTAGTAGAGAGTGAGTAGTGGAGAGTGAGTAGTAGAGTAGTAGTAGAGAGTAGTAGAGAGTGAGTAGTAGAGAGCAAGTAGTAGAGAGTGAGTAGTAGAGAGTGAGCAGCAGAGAGAGAGTAGTTGAGAGTAGGAGAGAGAGAGTAGTAGAGTGAGTAGTAGAGAGTAGGAGAGAGAGTAGTAGAGATTGAGCAGTAGAGAATAGTAGAGAGTGAGTAGTAGAGAGTGAGTAGTAGAGTGAGTAGTAGAGTGAGTAGTAGAGAGTGAGTAGTAGAGAGAGTAGTAGAGTGAGTAGTAGAGAGTGAGTAGTAGAGAGTTGTAGAGAGTGAGTAGGAGAGTGAGTAGTAGAGAGTAGTAGAGCATGAGTAGTAGAGAGAATAGTAGAGTGCGTAGTAGAGAGTGAGTAGTAGAGAGAGGGTAGTAGAGAGTAGTAGAGTAGTAGAGAGTGAGTAGTAGAGAGTAGTAGAGAGAGAGTAGTAGAGAATAGTAGAGAGTGAGTAGAAGAGAGTGAGTAGTAGAGAGTGCGTAGTAGAGAGTGAATAGTAGAGAGTGAGTAGTAGAGAGAGAGTAGTAGAGAGTTAGTAGTAGAGAGTGAGTAGTAGAGAGAGAGTAGTAGAGAGTGTGTAGTAGAGTAGTAGAGAGTGAGTGGTAAAGAGTAGTAGAGAATAGTAGAGTGAGTAGTAGAGAGTAGTAGAGAGTGAGTAGTGGAGAGTGAGTAGTAGAGAGTAGTAGTAGAGAGTAGTAGAGAGTGAGTAGTAGAGAGAGAGTAGTAGAGAGTGAATAGTAGAGAGTGAATAGTATAGAGTAGTAGAGAGTGAGTAGTAGAGAGTGAATAGTAGAGAGTGAGTAGTAGAGAGAGTAGTCGAGAGTGAGTAGTAGAGAGTGACTAGTAGAGAGTAGTAAAAGAGTGAGTAGTAAAGAGTAAGTAGTAGAGAGTAGTAGAGTAGTAGAGAGTGAGTAGTAGAGAGTAGTAGAGAGTGCGTAGACTAGCAGAGAGTAGTCAATCAGTGTCAGTCAGTGTCAGTCAATCAGTGTCAGTCAGTCAGTGTCAGTCGATCAGTGTCAGTCAGTCAGTGTCAGTCAGTCAGTGCCAGTCAATCAGTGTCAGTCAGTGTCAGTCAGTGTCAGTCAGTGTCAGTCTATCAGTGTCAGTCAGTGTCAATCAGTCAGTGTCAATCAGTCAGTGTCAGTCAGTCAGTGTCAGCTATAGCAGCTCTGCTGACTGGGTGCTCTGGCTCTAAAGCAGCTCTCTGCTGACCTGGTTCTCTGGCTCTAAAGCAGCTCTGTTGACCTGGTTCCCTCACCCTAAAGCAGCTCTGGTGACCTGGTTTCTCTGGCTCTACAGTAGGTCTGCTGACCCGCTACAGAGCAGTTCTGCTATTCTTGTTCTCTGGCTCTACAACAGCTCTGCTGACCTGGTTCTCTGGCTCTAAAGCAGCTCTGCTGACCCCGTTCTATGGCTCTACAGAAGTTCTGCTGACATGGTTCTCTGGCTCTAGAGCAGCTCTGCTGACCTGGTTCTCTCCCTCTAGAGCAGCTTTGCTGACCTGGTTCTCCCCCTCTAAAGCAGCTCTACTGACCTTGTTTCTCTGGCTCTACGGCAGCTCTGCTGACCTGGTTCTATGGCTCTAGAGCAGCTCTGCTGACCTGGTTCTCTGGTTCTAAAGCAGCTCTGCTGACCTGGTTCTCTGGCTCTAAAGCAGCTCTGCTGACCTGGTTCTCTCCCTCTAAAGCAGCTCTGCTGACCTGGTTTCTCTGGCTCTACTGCAGCTCTACTGACCTGGTTCTCTGGTTCTAGAGCAGCTCTGCTGACCTAGTTCTTAGGCTTTAGAGCATCTCTACTGACCTGGTTTTCTCCCTCTAAAGCAGCTCTGCTGACCTGGTTCTCTCGCTCTAAAGCAGCTGTATGGACCTGGTTTCTCTGGCTCTACAGCCGCTCTGCTGACCTGGTTCTCATGCTCTAGAGCAGCTCTGCTGACCTGGTTCTTAGGCTCTAGAGCAGCTCTGCTGGCCTGGTTCTCTGATTCTAAAGCAGCTCTGCTGACCTGGTTCTATGGGTCTAAAGCAGCTCTGCTGACCTGGTTCTATGGGTCTAAAGCAGCTCTGCTGACCTTGTTGTCTGGCTCTAAAGAAGCTCTACTGACCTAGTTCTCTGGCTCTAAAGCAGCTCTGCTGACCTGGTTCTCTCCCTCTAAATCAGCTCTGCTGACCTGGTTCTCTGCCTCTAGAGCAGCTCTGCTGACCTCGTTCTCTGGCTCTAAAGCAGCTCTGCTGACCTGGTTCTCCACCTCTAGAGCAGCACTGCTGACCTGATTCTCTCCCTCTAAAGCAGCTCTGCTGACCTGGTCTCTCTGGCTCTAGAGCAGCTCTGCTGACCTGGTTCTCTGGCTCTAAATCAACTCTGCTGACCTGGTTCTATGGCTCTAAAGCAACTCTGCTGACCTGGTTCTCTGGCTCTAAAGCAGCTCTGCTGACCTGGTTCTCTCCCTCCAAAGAGCTCTGCTGACCTTGTTCTCTGGCTCTAAAGTAGTTCTGCTGACCTGGTTCTCTGCCTCTAGAGCAACTCTGCTGACCTGGTTCTATGGCTCTAAAGCAACTCGGCCGACCTGGTTCTCTGGCTCTAGAGCAGCTCTTCTGAACTGGTTCTCTGGCTCTAAAGCAGTTCTGCTGACCTGGTTCTCTCCCTCTAAAGCAGCTCTGCTGACCTGGTTTCTCTGGCTCGACGGCAGCTCTGCTGACCTGGTTCTCTACCTCTAGAGCAGCTCTGCTGACCTGGTTCTCTGCCTCTGGAGCAGCTCTGCTGACTTGGGTCTCTGGCTCTAAAGCAGCTCTGCTGACCTGGGTCTCTCGTTCTAGAGCAGCTCTGCTGACCTGCTTCCTAGACAATAGAGCAGCTCTGCTGACCTGGTTCTCTGGCTCTACAACAGCTCTGCTGACCTGGTTTCTCTGGCTCTTAAGCAGCTCTGCTGACCTGGTTCTCACGGTGCAAGCACCCGACTTCGCGAAAATATATTCAAAAATAATAAACGTTTATTATAAGTACAAATATATTATTTTTATAAATATCTTAGATAATCTCTTGCCCTAATATGTATATTAAAGACACATACATATCATATCACCCAGCGCGCCCAAGCATGTATATGACGTCACGCGGGACCCGCCACCACGCACGCGTCTCGTACCATAATTCGCATGTGTCGCAAATGTGCGGGAGCAGGAGGCGCGGACTGGTCACATACCAATCGTGCACATCACGTAATATTAAATGTATATGATATAACTGAAAAACATGCAGCCGTCGCACACCGTACGCGGATCCTTCACGACTTTTCTTAAATGACGGCTAGAATCCGCGCACCCACCGTGATATGTACGCTTTGAGTGCGCGACTCTGAAAAAAAATTGGGATTTTTTTAAAAGAAATTAATATAAATATATTAAAATAAAAAATGAAAACAAAAAAATGTATCAATAGTTCAGTTTGAATTTTTTTTAGTTGTTTTTTTGCAATTTTCAGAAAAATATATAATGTTATTTAATGAATAAAATATGTATAATAAACAGTAGAAAATCAGTACAAAAAATAGGTATAACTACTATTACACTTAAAAATTAGCATTTAAAAAACCTTTGAAATTCACTGAAAGAAACCATAGGTTTCAGAGACGTTGTAGTTAGAAATTAGCATTTAAAATACCTTAGAAATTCACAGAAAAAAAACATAGGTTTCAGGGGTGTTATAGTTAGCTGGCCATTTCACTCGTTCAAAACCATAGAAATTCCTCTGTTATAGTTAGTTCTGCTAACTATAACTCACGCACCCGCAATGAATTGCTGATGATGTCACATATTGTATCATTCATGACATGGTCAATGACATCACTGATGACCTCACTGATGACATCTCAAATGATAGCTAGCAGTGTGCATGATTCCTACATCTTCTGACAGTCCATCATCAACCAGCGCTACCAGGATGGCACCTACGGTAAGCACTGCTCGTTGGCAAGTGCAAAATGAACACACCACACACCTCAACTCCACAACCATGCAACTCACAACAGTGGGACTGCAAATGTTACAAACTCACATACGACATGCAAAACAACATGCCCACCCACCAGACACAACAGCACAACTTACTATGGGAAACTGGACCAGCCATGTACACAAGCCATCAACAGCATGGCACCTGAGCCACACATTAGCAGAATGTGGGGAGAGGTAGGAACCAGGCATGTGCTAAGGAGGCAAGTGACCCATGAATGAGAATGTACACAATGTCAAGTGGGGCATGGATGTGCTGAACAGACTGCAGTATGCAGACCACACACATATCCATGTCGACAAACACTGCTGGTGTATGGAGTGTAGTGGACAGTGGACACAACCATGTTACCCCAGCCAGTGGGGAAGATCGCGGAAATGTAGCTTGTTACGTCCCTCCCGTAAGCGTGAGCGGAGTGGGCTTGCCCGGCATGCGCCAGGCCAGCGTAGGGCTGTAAATAAAAGGCACATAAATCTGGGCGTGGTCATCTTCCAGAATGCCCAAAGTGTCTGCCAGGGCGACGCCTCTCACCCCGTCATGAGGCCGTCACCATTGCCGTGAGCGGTGTTGCCTGTGATCCTTTGGGCCTGCTGCATCCCGGGCCGCTGGGTCCAAACCCGTCTTGCCCGCCCCTGCGCACCCAGGCCTCAATGCTCACCTGCCGACACCAGTGTGTGTCGAAGACGGCACACCTCTTGCAGGTGCAAGCTCCAAGCCCGAGGCCAGTGACCCTGGCAGCCTCCTCAGACCATCACAGCCTCTGTGACACAGGCCCGCAGTCGTCCTTTCTCGTTGACGTACTCCACCGGCATACACAGCGGACTAGTAGGTCACACATTTGGAACTGAGTCTTGATTACACTATGGCAGAGTTTATATCACTATACTCCCTTCAATGTGGTGCCACCAAGTCTATGTATAGCATTCCAACCACATGTGTCTGTGGGCCCATGAGGACTACTGCCCTTGGCCCACACTGCGCTCGAGTAGGTCACACATTTGGGACTGAGTCTTGATTTAGCAATGGCCGTGTTCATTTCATTGTACTGCATCCCCTCTCAGCCCCGATGCCACTAAATATGTTTCCTGACGTTCATGGACAGTCTCTGGTTGAACTTTGGTTGCGTCTGAGTCTATGTACCGGGGGTTAACTTCATCCTCATGTAGCTGATACTGACGGGCTGGTAATAACAAGGCTGTAGCATTCCACTCCTCAATTTGCTGCTTCCGGTCTTCTGCCATCTGCATCATGCCCTGCAGGGTATCTTCCACTGTCCCCTGCAACCCTCCACCACATTCACCTCAGACATCGATGAGGACCCAATCAGTCTGTGTGGCCCTACCTCAGTGCACTGCAAGTCACCATCCTGTGGCGGTGTGCCTGTGCCTGCCGCAGTGCATCCAGGGCCACTAACTCTATGCAGCTCAAGTCATGGACCATGTCTGATAGAATATTGGATGGCCTCTGAGACGATGGCCTTGGGGGTCATCGACGCCATGTGTATGTGTATGTGGCCCTGTGCTTTCCGCTGCCTCCAGCCTCAACTGTGGCCCACCAGGGCTCACACATCAAATCGAGTCCTGACCGGCCCGACGTACCAACACCGCAGGAGACACACACCACCACCGCGAGGACCACCTCCAACCGCCAACTGCCAGTGTAGAAACAGTTGTACTGGCAGGCTAACAGAGTTGCTCACACCTGTCATGGATGCCATCATCTGCCTGATACCCTGCTCAGCACTCCAGTTGCCACTAACTCAGTGCACCGCTACCCATGGACCATTACTGATTGAGTTTTGTGCTATGGAGAGGTTACGCCGCAATGTCACCTCAGGCAGTGTGGAAGACCTGGTACGATGATGAGGAAGATGATGCAGGTGTAACACACCCCACTGCAGCTGCATCAGGTATATCCTAGCCAATTTTTTCACATTAGGGCGCTCAGCTCTATTGCCCCAACCTCAGTGCACTGAAACTCACTACACTTCTGTTTGCATATTGGTTGACCTCTGTACTTGCTCCGGCTACCTCCACGATGCTCCGCAGTTGTCCCTGTTATGCTGGTGTATTCAGTGTCCGTTTTTATGGTGTTCACTGTTCAAGTTGTTGCCAGCACCAACCACTCCGTGAGGGCTGGCTTACACTCACCACACACGCATCCAGCACAGGCGTCACTGTATATGTGGCCCTGCCAATAAAGGGGCCGGGCGCACGGGCCCATAGCCACTTCCACAAACTATGTGTGTGTGTCCATGTGGTCATAATGTATGCATGAGAGCCCCATGCTCCACTACATTACATTGTGCTGTGTACAGCAGACGCAAACATGTCACCGCAGGGAGCGGGTTAGACCTTGGACATGTAGCTTTGTCGTCACCCACTCAGTACATAAGAGGAGTGGACTGGGCCATCGTACGCAGGTCCAGTGTGGGTGTGTGAATGATAATTGCGTGCCTTTGGGCATGGTTCTGTACTGGAAATATGCAAGTGCATGTGTCTGTTGCAGTGTGGGTCTCCTTTGTGGGGTGTAGGTGGTCCCTGAAGGGAATTAAACATCCACATATGGGATCTGTTTCGTCTTCCATGGGTTCGGAACCCACCCGCACATGTTCGGCCACCTCCTTTTGGCATTCTGACACCTGGTATTTGAATTCGATGTGTGCCTGTGTGAAGTGTTGGGAGCCAGCCATGGTGGCTGGTGCTTCCTGTTGTTTGGTCTGTGCAGGGGCTGGGGTCTCCTCTATGTAACCTGGCTGCCCTACTCCTGGGGGTGGGTTGCCTGAGAGGTCCATGAGCTGTTGTAGGGCGTCAGTGTCCAAGGTGTGCTGGTCCTCTCCTGCATCACTGATGGGTTTTCTGGTCTGCTCTGTTGGAGGTGTTGTTTGGCCCTCTGCAATGTGAGGTTGTACACACACATGTCAATCTCACAGTTTCCTGCTATGTTAGATGTGATTGGCCTGTTTCTGCACTTGAGCGGACCCAGTTGTGTCCTCTCTCTGTAGTGTCGGTGTTGCACTTTGTACCACATTGTCGTCGGATGTGCTGTGATTGCTATTTGTGTGTGCTGCAGTGTGCCACTGGGATCTGGGACATGTTCCACAGTCAGTGTGCTACACATCGTTGTGCATGTGTGCCATTGTGCCCATCTCTTCCCATCCCCCCAGTCCGTGGTCATTGCCCACCCTGTTGATGTTGTGTCAGATCCTATCGAGCTGTGTCTGTACTCCCGACTCCTTGCACCGTCTCCACACTGATGACTGTGGCCTCCATTTCCTTCAGCTACTCCTGTGGCGCAGGAATCCCACCTCCTGTCGCCATTGCTGCCTTCCTGTTGGCAGCGGGTTTGTGCTTGGTTTGGCTTTTCACATCATGCCTGCGCCTCTTGGCCTCCTCCATTGACCTCCTCGACACTCCGACTGCATTCAAGTTTGTCAAATTGACGTTCAGTTGATGGTAGTGTTCTGTCACCTCTGGGACGCCGATCAGGTTTTGCTGCCGACTGCACCCCTTCTTCCTTTTCCTCTTCTCCTTGGCCCCAACCCCGAGGTTCCTTGCTGGTGGTCTGTGGGGCTTGTGGGGTTCGCGTTAGTGTCTGCACTCAGTCCGGGTGCATCCATGGTGCTACGCACTTCGAATTGTTTTTGGTGTGTTCTTTTAGTTGCTTTTAGAGTGCATTTTCCCGCATGGGATTTGCAGGCCTGTCGCTGGTTTTCGCTGCTTTTTGTATAGTGATTGGCCTCATCGCAACTTTTTTTGCATTTGTGTTTCGCATTTTTGCAGCGTCAGGTTGTCTTTATTGCGGACATTTGACGCAATGTCAAGGGACTATCGCATGGTACCTCCGTGTTGTGAATACTTAGTTAACACGGCGTTATTTTCCCGCGATAGACTGCGATATGAAGTGTTTCATTAAGCTAAGTTTGCGGTAATTATCACACGTTCTTGAGAATATCCCCCTTAGATTGGTCTTGAATTTGGCACTACTGCTTTTCTTATATTTGTTCTTGCTAAAAATATAATAAAATATTTAGAAATTAAAACAATATTCTTTCCATGATGAAAGCACATCAATATTAAAACTATATGTTTTGGGTAGGTGCTGTCTTTTGAACCTCATCGGCAAACTAGTGCCAACCATGCAGAGATAGCTGGAATCAGCGCAAGCTTAGTGAGAGCTAAATATAATAAGTATTTCTCAAATAAGAGACTAAAGGCCATATGTATGAACACATTTTCCCATAGACACAGAATTGGCAAAACCCCAATTCTTTAATTTTTATATTGCGTTCGTATTGTCAATCATGTGCATAGTGTACTGTTGCTTTGTGATTTGTACTACTGTTTGCAATTAGCAACTACTACAGAACATGAACTTTAGAGGCTTTTCGGAAAAACACACATGCACTATGACATTTAAAATCTACCTATGTCAGTTCAAATTCTTTTAAATATTAGCCCAATGGAAACTACAAACCTTTCTATTGTTGTTTTTTTAATTTCTTTTCAATCTATCAATATTTCTGAACATTCTGGAACTGCATTATGTATCGGGCACATTGCCTGGTGTGTGCTACAGCATACCTCTTACTGGGCGTGCTGACCACAGACCAGGTCTGGGTATCCCATTACAGATAATGTGCTGTCCCAAGCACAACCACAAACTCGTGCATCCACTGGGGGCAGCAAATTAGTGAAAGACAGACCAGATGTCAAAGCCATCATCATGCTTGTTTATTTGCAGGAGGAATAAGGCATGCATTGCAAGGGGTGGGGGCAGAGATTCCCCTGATAGCAGGTGCAGTCAGTAAATAGAGCCACCTGCACAGGATGTCTGCTGGGTCCATGGAACCTCTCTCCCCCCCAGTTCCAGGGGACACCCTCCTGGGTTACACTGACTGTGCACCACCTCTTAATGGCATATAGCCACTGCACTTCCTAACTGCTCCTTTTTCTCTGTGCCTGCATCAGTAAATATGGCGCGGGTGTAGTAACAAAGAGTTTCCTCGTTTGCATGGGGCCAGGCGACGGTGCAAATGATCGAAGGCCCCTTTTAAATCAAGCTAGTGCACATGGTCGAGCCGGCCTGATCTGCCTTACAGAAGGGGTCTCCCAAAGGCCTGCAGTCCATTCTGTAGTATAAAGTGCACTAGGGGTCGCAGAACGAAAACGTACACATCTGTGGCAACCCTGGACTACTTTGTGTAATGCGTCCTTTAATAGTTTTAGCTTATGCAGTTGTGAGATTTGTTGTAAACTACTGTAAACTTCAAGCCTCGCTGGCCCGTGTTTCATTTATATGTGGTAATTCATGAGAGTTTTTCGAGACCTATGTAGTGACATTGTATATTAAGTCAAGTTCTGAGGTCTTATATTATATTATTCTATTATTATCATTTACACAGCTTCATTCATGACTTTTCCCTGTTAATCATCTTGTGGCAATCCAGTAAGCCCTGAATTCCCTTATTGTATAATATTTATTTTGGCTTGTACATTTAAATAATTTGATTAAATTAAGTCTTGAAAGGTTGGTTGCTATTCTTGTTGGCATTTTCTTGCCAGAGAACACTGTGGCGGTCCCACCCACTCACTCATCTCAGTGATGGTGGGGATGGGCCTTCAGTGGATGGTTGGGCCACAGGCTTACAGGGAGGGCCACTCCCTGTGCTCTGGTGCATACAATTTTCGAGCTGCAGGTAAAATTTCATTTTTTCCTTTGGATACTCCCTTTCTCCTAGCTACACGCCACTGTGTCATTCAAAGTCTGCATTCTGGCTCCCTTTTTTGGCCATTTGTTGGTGTGCCATATGTCAGCCAGCAGCAGTGCTCTTAATGTACCACCAGGCCTGTGGTTCCTCAGGATTACTTCCAGAGTTGACCGGACAGCCCATCCTGCTCCAAAAGCAGCCCACACCCTACGTACCTTGACTAACCATGCCAGTGCTGCAGACGTCACTCAAGCTGCAGGTATGCCTCTGACTTACAGGGCATGGAGAAAACACCCCACATAATGGATTTCTTCATAAGGGCTTTGTAAAGGTGACACACGCAGGATTTGTAAGCGTAGGTTTATGACAACAAACCCCAACACGACCAACACCTGAGCTGGCTGGCTGTCAACTGCCAAGCCTCACATATGCAAGGGACCACTTTGGAATGTAAGGAATGGGGTGATGTAGGATGCCAATAGGAAAATTGAAAGAGGAGTGCGTCACACTGGGCCATAGCCATGATCAAATTACATCATCACAACAGGTTAGCTTTTTTTAGGCACAGGAAGTGTCACATTCCTAATTTTAACATGAAATGTTAGAAATAAAAAAGTTCAAGGATAGTATTGATACCTCAAAGATGTTGGCTCAATTGCTGGTGATAAACGGGTAGCAGACAATGTGTAAACGGTGTCATGGCGGTTTATGAATTTAAAGAAATCTCTCTGCCAGTTGAGTGGTATCCTAGCTACGATGAATGCACCCAGCACCATAGTAACTATGTGATGCTATGATGTAGGATTCCAGAATAGCTGGCAGACTACAGTTGGAGGAGAGCTGTACAAGTTGCGAGTCTTACCTGCTTGCTCTCACATAACGCAAAATGATTGCTCCCCGCAGAATGTGCTGAGGGTTCCTCTTCGTCTCACATATCCCTCAGATATTCATTGAAGTTGGGCTAAATGACCCCCCTTGAAGGGTTGAGGCCCCCGGGAGTGTTGTTCACACCCCCTTGGCCCGAAGGGACTTCAGGAGCCTGCTTTACGCCCCTGCTCCCTGCTGCCAGGCACTCTTCAATATATATTAACCTCTTGACCCCTTAATTCCACTTCTACAGAGTCTGTTTAATCGTATAGACTACAGGAGCGTGTGTGTGAGCGCGTGAGGCTTTTAAGAATAGTGAAAACCTATCTTCTTTCATTAGCAGATTTAATTATGTGGAAAGATACTTTGTGTACTGAAGCAGAACGTTCTCGCTCTCTCCACAGAGCTGTGCTTTCGATTAAGCGTCGTGTTTTGCAAATTCCGTGTCAAATGCCCTCTGTTTTACTCCAATAAAATACAAATGATGCCGATGCTGCGGTTCCTTCGACGCAGTATTGTGGCAAAGGGCAAACTGACTCTTGTCTCTGTCATTTGTAATCCATCAAAAGGGCCAAGAGCGCAAGTATTTACTAGACTATATTTCAATATGCGTGCATGCAATAGGAAAACATCACTCATTATGCGCCTAGAGTGATCTATCTCGGTCGATTCATTAATGCATACAATCTAAACATTTTCCAGCTGTTGTGTAGCTTAACGTGTTTTGTAAACCATACGAGGCTATATTATTGATTAACCTGTTTTCTTTATATTGTTCATAAACATTGGTTTTATGACTGTTGACAATTTGTTTGTCTATAAACCTGCCTGATATATTTTTTCGATTCTATGAGATATTTCACTTAAAGGCCTCATAGGGGCATACACCTACATTGGCCAACGAACTGATAGCACAGTGCCACAAAAGTAACAGTGCTTGCTAATCAAGGCAGGTGAGGAGAAGCAGTGCGGGTGCAAAGAATGCGGGAAGACAGCGCTTGCAAAGCAGAAAATGAGCAATTAAACCTGTTCAACGCATCACATGACTAGATCAGCAAGCAGATTGTCTTTCTACTCAAAATCATGTGCTCAAGTCTGAGCACATTGTTCATATCACACATCACTCATGACTACAGTGTGCTTGCTTAACAGCTGTACGGTATACGCGGAAAAGACATGCAAGAACTACTTCAGCTACAGCTGAATGAAGAGAGAGGCAGTGCTTATTCATTTAGGGGCCTATATGCGAGCTGGTTTGCATTGTGTTTGCACCGCGCGACAAGGTGCATGCACAACCTTGCGTAAGATTTTTTAAGACACGCAAGGCAACTTCGTGTGGCCCTGAGGGGCTCCATGAATCTGGAGTAAGGCAATGCAGTGCAAATCGCTGCGATGTCTTACTTTGTGCAAGGGAGCGTTCCATGGGCATTGGGTGGGTGTTCCCATGCAACTCCTATGGTTTCGACACATTCCCAGATTTATCAGAACTGGTAAACCAGGGAATGCGCCAAAAAGATAAACCTTCCCAGAGAGGCGTAATGAGGACAAATATTTGTATTTCACTTTGTTACTTCCTCTTTCTATGTGTGCTGCAAACTGCAGCACAGATAGAAAGAGGAATATGCCTCTCAGATTTGTTTTGGAAAGGAAGGTATCCCTGCACAAAACAATCCTGCATGCCAAGGGTGCCTGCATTGGTGCAAGGCTGTCAAAAGGGCGCCAGTGCATGGGAAAAGTCAGGAATGCGCCATATTGCCTTAAATGTGGTGCATTCTTGCCCTTTCCCTGTCATGCAGTGCAATGCAGCAAGGTGACTTGCTCCACTGCACTGCGTAACTAGTTCATAAATAGCCCCATAATATACATCTGAACCTGCTCTGAGATAATCTGGACATTAAAATAGGGGTTGGGTGTAGCTTGTCCTCCACCCACGAGACGAAGAATGATTTGAAGGTCAGTAATGGAAAAAACAGAACTGAGGACAGATATGCTTCTTCACCAGAGAATGTTTCTGCTATCTCTATTGTGTTTTTTGTTCTTCCTGTCTCCTGTGCTATTGAATGAGCTTCTTGTACACAGATATATCTTTCCCAGGCCAATAGTATATCTTCACTTAAATCCAAAAACCGAAATTGGCAAAATCTGGGTAGCTTAAAATGAGCAGGTGCCCCCGCGCCTGGTGGAGGGGTGCCCTTAGTAGCGCCACGTGGCTGAGCCTCCTCCGGGGCCCAGAAAAGGGGGGGCTGGCTGAGAAAGGGCTGGCTGAGGTGATGTCATCAGGCGGCGCAGAGAAAACAAGCAGGTTGATTAAGGCTGCGCCCCAGGGGTTTTGTTATCTTTGTCCCCTTGGACCTCAGCCTAGCTACAGGAGCGTCGACAACGGGGAGAGAGGTTTGCGGTCTGCGACGGACGGAGGGTGGCAAGCTGAGTTGAAGGGGTCGTGGAATAGTGTAATTGCAAGTTGTGCTATATTTAATATATTATTAGTGTTAGACGGGGACCTGGAGGGTCGGCCGAGCACAGTGATCGCACAGACAGGTAACTTCCCCCCCACAGATGGACACCACACAAAGATCAGGGTAACACCTTTTATAGGCACTTCTGGTAGTAGAGTGGTACGATACAAGGCGATCAGGACACGATGATCCTCTCAATTCTAGTCTCTAGTAAGGGAAGGGGGTAGCGGGACAGTCTTGGTACCCACGGGTACGGAGGTGTAACGGTGATAGCTCACAATCCTCGAGCTCGGTGTTCGGATGGGTCAGACCGCGGCAGCGCCGGCAGGTCCCGAAGAGGTCGTAGGTGGCAACGGGCCGCGGCAGCGCCAGCAGGTCCCAACGAGGATGAAGGTTACAACGGGCCGCGGCAGCGCCAGCAGGTCCCACGAGAATGCAGGTTGCAACGGGCCGCGGCAGCGCCAGCAGGTCCCACGAGGATGAAGGTTACAACGGGCCGCGGCAGCGCCAGCAGGTCCCACGAGGATGAAGGTTGCAGAGGGCCGCGGCAGCGCCAGCAGGTCCCACGAGGATGAAGGTTGCAGAGGGCCGCGGCAGCGCCAGCAGGCAGGACAATAGTTCACAAGGCAGGGCTGTGGCAGCGCCAGCAGTCCGTCAAGGATGAGTTCGTCGCGGTGTCTCTCGACTCCAGGATACAACTGCCTTCCTGTCCTGGGGCGGCCTCAGTTATAGGTCTGGCGCCCTTTGATGTCCGGACCCTCGCTCTTGGAGGTCGGGAGGTCTGGGATGAGGGAGTCCAGACACCCAGCAGGGGGGTGGAGCCAGCGCCCGAGGAGGCTGGGGGTGCTCGGCACCTGGCGGGGGAGAGCCATCGACACTTCTTACTCCCATTGACCTGCCAAGTGGTCCGTTCACCTCCTGGGTGGAGGGTGGTGCCGGGATGTCGGGGCCTGGCCAGGCCCAGGGTTGGGGTCGGGCTGAGGCCGCGCGGCCGCGTGGTGCCGTGTCCAAGATGGCGGCTGGGCCGGGCAATGGTGCTGACGGTGGCCCGGGCCCTGTCCTGCGGGGAGGGAGCGAGCCCTTCAGGTGGCCTGTCCAACATGCGTCCCCCCCAGCTGAAGGCGGGGAGAGTCACCCATCTTCTTGGGGACTTTCCTCGTCGAGGCGGAAAAAGCGGGACAGGCCATCCGCGTTGGCGTGGTCTTGGCCAGGGCGATGCTCCACAGTGAAGTCCATCCCCTGCAGGGAGATGGACCATCGCAATAGTTTGGGGTTCTCCCCCCGCATCTGCATGAGCCATTGCAGGGGCCGATGATCTGTCTGTACCCGGAAATGGGTTCCGAAGAGGTACGGCCGGAGCTTCTTGAGGGCCCATACCACTGCGAAGGCCTCTCGCTCAATGGTGCTCCAGCGCTGTTCTCGGGGCAGTAGGCGTCTGCTGATGAAGGCCACGGGTTGGTCCACTCCTTCGGGGTTCAGTTGGGAGAGGACGGCCCCAATACCATGGTCGGAGGCATCGGTCTGCACAATGAACTCGCGGCTGTAGTCGGGGGCCTGGAGCACCGGAGCGGTGCACATGGCGGCCTTCAGCGTCTCGAAGGCCGCGTGACAGTCGGGAGTCCAGTTGACTCGTTTTGGGTTGTTCTTAGACGTGAGTTCCGTGAGGGGCCCCACAATGCTGCCATAGTCCCTCACAAACCGCCGGTAGTATCCGGTGAGCCCCAGGAAGGCTCGGACCTCTGTTTGTGTTTCGGGGGGTTGCCAGGACTGGATGGCAGCTACCTTGAGTTGGAGGGGGGCCACCAGACCGCTCCCCACTTGGTGTCCGAGGTAGGTCACGGACCCCTGGCCGATTTGGCACTTGCTGGCCTTTATGGTGAGGCCGGCCTGTTGGAGGGCCTGCAGGACCGCTCTGAGGTGGTGGAGGTGGTCGGCCCAGTGGCGGCTGTATACCGCGATGTCGTCCAGGTAGGCGGCGCTGAATTCTTCGAGGCCCGCCAATACCTGGTTCACCAGTCTTTGAAAGGTGGCTGGAGCGTTCTTCATGCCGAAGGGCATCACTCTGAAATGGTAGTGCCCGTCCGGGGTGGAGAAAGCGGAACGTTCTTGGGCCCTGGGGGTGAGGCCGATCTGCCAGTAGCCCGCTGTCAGGTCAAAGATGCTTAGGTAGCTGGCTGCCCCCATGCGGTCGACTAGTTCATCTGCTCGGGGGATAGGGTGAGCGTCGGTTCGGGTGACCGCGTTCAGCCCCCGATAGTCGATGCAGAATCGGAGCTCCGGCGTGGTGCCCGGTGCCGCGGCCTTGGGGACCAGGACGACCGGGCTGGCCCAGGGACTGTCCGAAGGCTCGATGACCCCGAGTCCGAGCATCTTGGAGACTTCTTCTTGGATGCATGTACGTACCCGATCCGGTACTCGGTACGCCCGGTGTCGGACAGGAGGACTGTCCCCCGTGTCCACGTCGTGCAGGCACCAGGAGGTGACTCCGGGTGCGAGGGAGAACAGGTTTGCGAACGGCAGCAGGAGGGCCCGGCAATCTTGACGCTGCTCTGGGGTCAGGGCCTCGGAGAGTCGGACCCCGTCCACCGAGCCATCTCTTTCCCGAGTCCTCAGTAGGTCAGGGAGGGGCTCGGAGTCTCCTTCTGTGCCACTGTCGGTCGCCATCAGCAGGCTGAGCTCTGAGCGCATGAAGTGGGGTTTGAGCCTGTTGGCGTGGAGGACCCGGAGGGGGTTCCGGGGGGACTCCAGGTCGATGAGATAGGTGACGGGACTCCTGCGCTCGATCACCTTGAAGGGCCCCGTCCATTTGTCTTGCAAGGCACACGGTTCGATGGGGGACATCACCCATACCTGCTGACCCGGTTCAAACTCGATGGAGGAGGCATGTTGGTCGTACCACTTCTTCATGTCCTCCTGACTGGCCTCCAGATTGGCTTTAGCGATCTCCCTGAATTTCCGGGTCTGATTTCGGAGGGTCAGGAGGTATTTGTAGACGTCCGGAGGGGTCTTTAGGGGGGCCATTTCCCATTCCTCCTTCACTAGGCTGAGAGGCCCGCGAACGGGGTGTCCGTACAGGAGTTCGAAGGGGCTGAAGCCGAGGGACTTCTGGGGGACTTCTCGGTAGGCGAAGAGGAGGCACGGTAGTAGCACGTCCCACTGGCGGCGTAGGGGTTCTTCCAGCCCCATGATCATCCCCTTGAGGGTGCGGTTGAACCGCTCGACCAGTCCGTTCCCCTGGGGGTGATAGGGGGTGGTGAAGCGGTAAGTGACTCCGCACTGCTGCCAGAGGGATTTCATATACTTTGAAATAAAGTTCGTACCCCTGTCGCTGACGACTTCCCGGGGGAAGCCCACTCGAGAGAAGATCCCCATCAAGGCTCGACCCACTACTGGGGCTGTTATAGTACGGAGGGGGACCGCCTCAGGATAGCGGGTGGCGTGGTCCACCAGGACCAGGATGAAGCGATGCCCCTGTGCTGTTCGGGGGTCCAGGGGCCCCACAATGTCTATTCCCACCCTTTCGAACGGGGTGGTCACCACGGGGAATGGTTGTAGGGGTGCCTTGAGTTTGCGGCCGCTTTTCCCGCTGGCCTGGCAGGTCGGGCAGGACCGGCAATGGTTGGAGACGTCATTTCTCATTTTGGGCCAAAAAAAGTGAGTCACCAGGCGGTGGTAGGTCTTGTCTTGGCCCAGGTGCCCGGCCAGGGGGACATCATGGGCTAGGTTCAACAGGAAGTCTCTGAAGTGGAGGGGCACCACCAGCACTCGCCCGGCCCCCAGTTCTGCGATTTTCTGCTCGCTGTACAAGAGATCATTGTCCCAATAAACCCAGTGGGCCCCGGTGGTGTCTCCTTGGCTCTGGGCGAGCGCTTGCTGTCGCAATCCCTCGAGGGAGGGGCAGGTCTTTTGCTCCTGCCGGAATTGTTCCTGGGTGGGCCCCCCTTCTTGACGCCACTGAGCCAGGTCGGGAAGCTCGGGGGGCTGTGTGGACCCCTCTGTGGTGGGGTCCGGGTGGTCGGTCTGGAGGAAGTCTTCTTCTGGAGTGATCGAGGGCGGAGGTGCTGCCCATTCTGGTTCTTCTGGTCTAGGGATGGTGCGTGTGGCCATGGACCGGGTGGTTACGCACGCCCAGTCCGGGAGACCCAACATCCCCAGATGCTCTCTTCTTTCTACAGCGGCCCACGGGGAGCTCTCGAGATCGTTCCCCAGGAGGCAGTCCACGGGGGCATCGTCGCGGACAGTTACTTTCAGCATGCCGGACACTCCTCCCCATTCGAAGGGGACGCAGGCCATCCGACACAGGCTCTCCGAGTTATCTGCCGATCGGACGGGGCAAAGTACGTTTGGTAGGATTTGTTCTGGGGTCACCAGGTGACAACGGACGGCCGTCACACTGGCCCCGGTGTCACGCAGGGCCTCGGCCTGGCGCCCATTGATGCTCACCCATTGGCTGTACTTCCGAGTGTTGGCGGGCAGGGGAGTCCGCGGGACCATGTCTCTTCCTCCCAGGCATGCCAGGGTCATGGCGGCGGGTTCCCACTCGAACTGCTCCGACTCATAGGTCTCCGTGTCTTCGGAGACTTGTTCTTCTCCCAGGGCGGCGGCCGCCATCTGGCGGGGCCCGGGGACCTGGTTCTTCGGGCAGGTCGGGTCACTGGCATAGTGGCCGACTCGCTGGCATCGATGACACGTCACGTTAGCTCGGAACCCCGGGCGCATCGGGGGGTTTCCCCGGCCTGCTGGGGCCGGGGTGGCGTTAGTGGGCGCGGCCGGGACGGCGTCTCTGCCCCGGCCCGGGCCTCCTCCTCCTCCTCGGGGACGATGATGACCTTGGTTGGTTCTGTTCTGCTCATTCGGCCCACTCCGGGCCACTCGGGTGCTCTCCCACCGGTCAGCCTCGGTGGCGAGCTGCCGGGGTTCAGTCAATTTACTGTCGAGGAGCTGCTGCCTGAGCTTGACGAAGCAGTTGTTGGAGAGGTGCTCCCACACAATGAGATTGAAGAGTTGTTCGTAAGTGGTTACGTTGTTACCCTTGATCCACCCCTCGAAGGCTCGGCTGAAATAGTTCACGTATTCCAACCACGTTGTACCTGGGATCCGGGTGCAGTTGCGGAACCTCTGGCGGTACATTTCGGGTGTAAGCCCATATCGACTGAGGAGGGCGGCCTTCATGTGGTCATAGGACGTCATTTGATGGTCCGGAAGCTGCAGCAGGGCATCACGACCCTCGTTGACGAATCTCCCCCATAGACCGGCTCCCCAGTCACTTCGAGCGACCCGGTGGGCGGTCATGGCAATCTCATAGGCCTTGAACCACTGCTGTATGTCGTCGTTCCGGTGATATTCTCGGACCACATCCTTGGGGATGTGGACCTTCTGCTCGGTAGGACCCGGGGAGTGCGGTTGCTCGGGCACCCCTAGGTTTTTGTTCAGTTTGCGTATTTCTATCTCCGCTAGTTTGCACTCGTGCTCGTATGCCAGTCTTTTTTCTTCGAGGTCTCTCTGTCTCTGTTTTTCCTCTCGCTCTTCTCTGAGCCGTAAGTGTTCTAAGTTTATTTTTTGTTCCGCCAGTTTCAATTCTCCGTCTAATCTGAGTCGTGCCAAGTCTAACTCGTGTAATCTATTTTTTTCCCGCTCTTGGATCTCTTCACGGGAAGGGCCTGTTCTCCGTTCCTCCGTCCGGGTGGTGTTGACTTCCGGGGCTGCGGGGTCCCGGGGGGTTGCGGTATTTGTCTCTGTCCAGGCCTCTAGGGGGTTTTTGAAGTCTTCTTTTGTGCTTAGCCCGGTGGTAGCAATGCCTAAGTCCATGCAAAATTGTTTGAGCTCTCGGTGGTTGTATTCTTCCAGCTTTTCCATCTGGAACTTCTCCGCCGATCCGCTCTCTTTGGTCGTCATTGTGGTTTTAGTCGTAGGGTGAGTTACTGTCTGTACGGTACGCGTTGGTTCGGATCGCGCCGCTAGCCACCAATGTTAGACGGGGACCTGGAGGGTCGGCCGAGCACAGTGATCGCACAGACAGGTAACTTCCCCCCCACAGATGGACACCACACAAAGATCAGGGTAACACCTTTTATAGGCACTTCTGGTAGTAGAGTGGTACGATACAAGGCGATCAGGACACGATGATCCTCTCAATTCTAGTCTCTAGTAAGGGAAGGGGGTAGCGGGACAGTCTTGGTACCCACGGGTACGGAGGTGTAACGGTGATAGCTCACAATCCTCGAGCTCGGTGTTCGGATGGGTCAGACCGCGGCAGCGCCGGCAGGTCCCGAAGAGGTCGTAGGTGGCAACGGGCCGCGGCAGCGCCAGCAGGTCCCACGAGGATGAAGGTTACAACGGGCCGCGGCAGCGCCAGCAGGTCCCACGAGGATGAAGGTTGCAGAGGGCCGCGGCAGCGCCAGCAGGTCCCACGAGGATGAAGGTTGCAGAGGGCCGCGGCAGCGCCAGCAGGCAGGACAATAGTTCACAAGGCAGGGCTGTGGCAGCGCCAGCAGTCCGTCAAGGATGAGTTCGTCGCGGTGTCTCTCGACTCCAGGATACAACTGCCTTCCTGTCCTGGGGCGGCCTCAGTTATAGGTCTGGCGCCCTTTGATGTCCGGACCCTCGCTCTTGGAGGTCGGGAGGTCTGGGATGAGGGAGTCCAGACACCCAGCAGGGGGGTGGAGCCAGCGCCCGAGGAGGCTGGGGGTGCTCGGCACCTGGCGGGGGAGAGCCATCGACACTTCTTACTCCCATTGACCTGCCAAGTGGTCCGTTCACCTCCTGGGTGGAGGGTGGTGCCGGGATGTCGGGGCCTGGCCAGGCCCAGGGTTGGGGTCGGGCTGAGGCCGCGCGGCCGCGTGGTGCCGTGTCCAAGATGGCGGCTGGGCCGGGCAATGGTGCTGACGGTGGCCCGGGCCCTGTCCTGCGGGGAGGGAGCGAGCCCTTCAGGTGGCCTGTCCAACAATTAGTTTGTATAAATATTAGTTATAAATATTATTTGCTAATAGAGGTGTCGGTGATGGTGGCATGGGTGTTCAACAACGAAGGTATGCAGCACAGTATTAGAGGGTGCCACGCCGAGAACTGCAATAACAAATAGGCGGGGCGCGTCGGTATATTGCAGAAGATGTTAGTGATTAACTCGGCCACTTAGTAGGGGAAGCCTCGACGAGGAGCGCACTGTCAGGTTGACGGCTCGAGGGTAGCACGGCAAAGGCCACCGTGATATGCAGGGGGCGTGCGCAAGGTACAGAGGGGTGTTATTCCGCTGGGAGCCTCAACGTAGGTGCAGTAGTGAAGCCGCACCCGTGTGGGGAAGGGGATGGCTCACTTGGTTAAGCGGGCGCCTTCGGTCGGGGGACCCTGGTTCGAGGCTCGGCAGATGGCGCAATGGGGCTTTGCGGGGGGTGGCCGACCGGAGGGAGGCTCGCCCCCCCGGGGAGGTTTGGGGCCACGGGAGGAAGGGGGGGGGAAGAGATAGCACGGGCACAGGAAGGCGATTTTGGGCTGGTTGAGCTCCTTGGGCGGCATTGGGCTGGTTTGGGCTTCAGTTGGGCTGGGGTTAGATAAATACGGCCATTTTGGGTCACTGTGCACCATTTTAGGGACAGTGACCCAGCAGCCGAGTTAGGCAGGGAAGTTGTTGCTCAGATTTTGGGTGGTTTGCAGTACAGGTA
This sequence comes from Lissotriton helveticus, assembly GCF_964261635.1. Lineage (NCBI taxonomy): Eukaryota > Metazoa > Chordata > Amphibia > Caudata > Salamandridae > Lissotriton > Lissotriton helveticus. The sequence goes on along the minus strand of NC_136059.1, from coordinate 797,959,056 downwards.
TTGTGATTGGCAGTGGGGAGTTAGCGTAGGGAGTGGGAGAGCGGTAGCAGAGCGGTAAAATTTGGCGGCGGCGAGTGGCGGTGTAGCAGGGCCTCGAACGCGGCAGGTCGGCGGGTGCTGAGCGTCGAAGTGGACGGCCGGAGTGAGCCACCGAGGTCGAGGGTGAGGAGGGAGCGGGGAGAGGAGGTGGAGCAGCGCGCGGCGGCGGCCGGCGGGTGGCTGGGGCGCCGCAGAGACGGAGAGGTGCGGCAAAGAGGCGTGGAGGGGCTAAGAAGGCGCCGCTACAGTTCGTGGGGGGGGCGGGGGGGCCTGGGGTGGAGGGATCAGGGGAGAGAGGCTAAGGGGGGGGCGAAGGAGGTGGGTAGTGGAGAGAGGGGCAGAGGGGGGCAAGGAAGCCGAGGAGGAGTGACAGGTTGAGGGGGGTGGCAGGGGGGACAGGGGAGCAGGGACCTGTTTTGCACGATATGGATGTGCCCAGTGGGGGAGGGGGTCCGGAGGGGCTGCCAGGAAACCAAGTGGTGGGGATCGGGGAGGTGGGGGGAGGGGGGGCAGGGTGCCGAAGGGGGAGTGGGAGCGGGGGGGGCGGGTGGAAGGGGGGGTGTCGCCATTGCTCATTGACGATTCGGAGGGGGGCGGGGAGGGGGAGGGGGGCAGCGGGAGGGGGGAGAGAGCGACCTGGACTGGGGGTCATCATCGGAAGGGGAGGGGGGCGTGGTGGGGCCCAGCAGGCCGGTGTCACCACGGGTGGGGGGTAGAGGCAGGACAGCGGGGGGTGGGGCAAATGGGGGCCGGGGGGGCAAGGGGCTGCCAAGGGGGAGGGGGGCGGGTGGGGGGTGCGGTGAGTGGAGCCATGAAGGTGGAGGGGTGGCGGGGGTGGTGGGGGTGGATCATGGGGCGTGTGGGGGGTTAGGGGTAGGCGCAGGGGGGGCGAGGGGGAGCGGGGTGGGGTGGGGAGGGGCGAAGGGGGGTGGTGGGGATGATCAGCGCGACGGGGTGGGCATTCGGCGGTGTGGGGGAGAGGGGCGCCAGGAGGTTGGGGGAAGGGGAGGAGTTTCCCTCGGCATGCTGGACTTCCCCGCTTTTTTCTTGGCAGGAGCAGTTGGCGGGGGGCTCGGGTGAGCAGCATGCGGCTACAACCCGCTGAGAGGATGGGCCGGTCTCAGCTTTGTACGGGCGGCCGCGCTCCACCGAGGGACCAGGCACGTGTGGACAGCGGATGGCACGGCTATAGGTCTCCGCCGCCCCCCTCCCGATGGGTCGAGATGGCCGCCGGGGGACGGGGATGGAGCGCGAATGTGACTGGATACACGGACTGTCATGCTGAGAGGGGGAGGAGGGAGAGTGTGGACCTGGGGGCATTGATGAAGGCATGCAGGGACAAGGCATGATTGAGCAGGAGCACGGGCAGTGGTCTGCCGAGGCAGTGGAGGGATGGAGAAGGATGCGGGGAAATGGAGTCGGAGGAGGAGGGGGAGATCAGGGAGGGGGAGGGGGAGACGAGTAATGTTGTTGGCAGTGTTTTGCAGGAACGCCCCCGGCAGACGGTGCCACGAGTGACGGCCCCCCCAGCGGAACTGGTTAGGCGGCGGGATCCGGTGCGGACGCCAGCCTTGACGTCAGGTAAGGCAGGTGCACGGTTGGGGAGTGGCTTGGGCGGGCCTCATGGTGGCCGGGTGTCTGGAGGAGGCCAGGTGTCTGTTGGCACGGATGCTCAGGGAGGGGATGCAGTGCGATTGGTGAAGGGCAGGTATGTGATGGATGTGGGGGTAGGTACGGAAAGGAAGGAGGCAGTGCGCAACACGGAGTTGGGGAGTGGTGCGAGCGGAGATGTGGCAACGGCAGGGTGGTCGGCGGCGGCTGGCGTCGGGACGAAGGAGAGTTGTGAGGTGCCAATCAGGAAGCTGCCGTATATGGGGGTGGCGAAGCCACTGGGGGCGCACTTGTCTTTAGCGACGAAGGAGAAAATTTGGAAAGGGGAATACGTGGAGATTCTGAAGTTGCTTCACAGGGAATTGATGGCCAAGGAGGGGTCAAAGGAGGAGGAGCAGGAGTTAGCTAGGCACCCCAAGGTCCCGGTGACCATTGAAAATTGGTCATCTGCCTTCCTGATCTACGCTAGTGTATACTGCGAAAAGTATCCGGACAGGTCGGTTGCGTTGTTCAAATATATGGACGTGGTGCGGCGGGCTCAAGTGACGTACGGAGGTTATGCTTGGTCGTATTACGACGAGGAGTTCCGGGCGCGCATGGCGTCGGATCCGGAGGCGCAGTGGGGCGAGTTGGATGCGGATTTGTATCAGCAGATGATGAGTGGGGCGAAATTTGGCCGCACCATTTACACAGCCAGTGGGCTTCCGCTGGCAACGGCCCCCTTTACAGCCTGCCCCACCCGTGGGGGGGTTGGGTCAGGAGACGCCGGAAGTGCTAACAGCGTCGGGGCATGCTGGGACTTCAATAGGGGGTCCTGTCTCAGGCAGACGTGCTGTTTTCGGCACGAATGTTGTCCAAGTGCGGGAGGAGACACCCGGTGGTGCGCTGCTGGGGGCACGGAGGAGGACCCGCTCAGGGGCAACAGCCGGCGGCTCCCGGTGGGGGGAGTGGAGGCAGCCGGGGAGGGGGCAGTGCCTTGGGAAAAGGCTCGTACACCGGTTAGGTTGGACAGGCTCGAACCTCTACTGGCGGCGTATCCGCGGGCGGATGATGCGGCCGTGCTGCGTCGGGGCTTCAGGGAGGGTTTCCGTTTGGGGTACGAGAGTCCGCGGATCGCTCGGTGGGCTGAGAATCTGAAGTCCATGAACGCACACAGAGGCATCGTCCGGGAGAAGCTCTTGAAGGAGGTGAAGGAAGGGAGGATGGTGGGTCCTTTTCGGGAGACATCCCTGCCGGACTTGATCATTTCGCCGATTGGAGTGGTTCCGAAGAAGGAGCCGGGTCAGTTCCGGCTGATCCAGCATCTGTCATGGCCAGAGGGCACGTTGGTGAATGATTACATCTCGGCGGAGTTGGCGTCGGTGTCGTACTCGTCTGTAGACGTGGCGAGGAGGCTGGTGACGACAGTGGGGCAGGGTGCGCTCATGGCAAAATGTGATGTGAAGTCTGCGTTCAGGTTGTTGCCGGTGTATCCAGCAGATCATCAATTGTTGGGGATCCAGTTTGACGGATTCATTTTCGTGGATAGAGCACTTCCTATGGGCTGCTTGGTGTCGTGTGCATTGTTTGAGAGGTTCAGCTCCTTCTTGCAGTGGGATTTTTGCTGGCGCTCAGGCTCTGAGGCGGTGACGCACTACCTGGTGGGTCGGCCCGGTACGACGGACTGCCAGCGGCAGCTGGACGGTTTTACGGACCTGATGGGCTACCTAGGGGTTCCCTTGGCGCCGGAGAAGACTCAGGGTCTGAGCACAGTGCTGTCCTTCCTCGGGATAGAGCTCGACTCAGCGGCCATGGACTTGGTGAAGGGCATGTTGGCCCGGCCGAAGGTGAAAGTGCGGGAGGTGCAGGTGTTGCTCGGGCATTTGAACTTTGCGTGCCGCGTTGTGCGGGCGGGGAGGACCTTTTGCCGTCGTTTGGGGCTGGCATTGTCTGGGCTGACGTTGCCTCATCATCACGTGCGCCTGTCGGCGGGTTCGAGAGAGGACTTGAGCATGTGGCTGGCTTTTCTGGGGCATTTTAATGGAGTGCCCAGGGCGCCAGCGGAGGACTGGCAGTGGGACGTCATGATGTCTTCGGACGCGGCGGGAGTCGGCGGCTTCGGTTTGTACTGGGCAGGGAGATGGTGTGCGGAGCAGTGGCAGGCGGGGGGGAGGAGCATTGTGTTCCTGGAGCTTTTCCCGTTGGTGGTGGCGGTGACGGTGTGGGCGCAGGAGCTGGCACACAAGCGAGTCTTGTTCAGGGTGGACAATATGTCGGTGGTGCAGGTGGTGAATCGGCAGTCCGCAAGGGAGCCACAGGTGCTGAAGCTGATGCGCGTTTTTGTCTTGAAGTGCCTGGAACATGACATTCTGTTTCAAGCTCAGCATGTGCCGGGGGTGGACAATGACATTGCGGATGCTTTGTCCCGTTCACAGTGGCGGAGGTTCCATGGGCTAGCCACGGAGGCGGCCGCAGTCAAGACGCCGGTGCCGGAGGAGCTTTGGTTGGTGGGAGAGCGCGGGTCGTTCAGTTGGTGAGGTCGTCTGTGGTGGCGTCCACGTGGAAGGCGTATGAACAAGCTTGGCTGGAGTGTCTACGTTTTGGAGCGGTAAGGCAGCGGGGCAAGTGGCATCGGGAGGAGCAGGTAGTGCGGTTCATGCTCAGTTTGATGGACAAAGGGCTGGCGAGGGTGACGATTGCGGGGAAGTTGGCAGGATTGGCGTTCATGGGGAAACTCTGGTGGGGTTAGGCGCCTTCGGCAGGAAAGTTGGGGGGGCGTCTCTTGGAGGGTTGGGAGAGGGAAAAGGGGGCGCGGGCGCGGCAGTGGCGTCCGATTTCCGGGGTGATGCTGGAAGGCATGGTGCGCCGTTTACCGGGAGTGTGCCGGGATCGAGCGGAGACAGTTTTGTTTTCCACGCTTATGTCGTGGATGTTTTTGGAGTGTTCCGGGTGTCGGAGTTGGTGGGGTTGCAAGGATGGCCGGGAGTGAAGTGGAGGGAAGTGGAGTTGCGAGGACAGAAGGTGGCGGTGCGTCTGCGACGGTCAAAGACAGATCAGTGTGGGGAGGGTACCTGGGTGGTGCTGGGTCCCGGGACAGAGGCGGTTTGTCCGGCGGAGTGGGGGAGGCGACTGGCGGGGGGGCAGGCGCAGGACGGGGCGGAGGTTTTTTGCCGGGGAGAGGCCGGTCGGGTGACGGTGGCTCAGTTACTGTGGGTCCTGCGGCACCCCCTGTGGTCTATGGGTGAGGACCCGAAGGAATTCGGAATGCATTCTTTCCGCATTGGTGCGGCGACGGAGGCGGCTCGAAGGGGTTGGGGCAAGGACTGTTATAGGACGTACGTCAGGATGCGGGGTGAAGGAGTGGAGTGAGGTTGACATGCTTGGCCCATTGCTTATCTATGTATCTTTTCAGGTGCGGTGGCGGGGCCTACAGCGGCAGCGATGAGCATTTACGTGGTGAGCCATTCCTTTGTAAAGAGAGCGGAGATGCCCGAATGGGAGAAACATAGGAGCCTCAATTTGGAGTTGGATGACCAGTTGTTTTGGTGTCATTGGATGGGAAAAGGGGGCATGCGTTGGCACGGGTTGGTGCCGGTTTTGAATAATGTTGTGCGGGGGGGGTTTGTCCGGATGTGGTAGTCATTCACCTGGGTGAGAATGATTTGGTGCAGTGTAAAGGACTGGCACTAGTAAAACAAATGAAGAGGGATTTGCTGGAAATTAGGAGACAGTGGGCGGGGTGTTATGTCATTTGGTCGGAATTAATTCCCAGATGATGCTGGAGGGGGGCAGAGAGGCCTGCGGCTATTGACAGGACACAGAGGAAAATTAATAGGGAAATGCGGATTTTCTGTGAGAAGGAAGGTTTGGGTAGGATGGAACACCCGGAGCTGCGGTATGGGGCAGTGTATTTCTTCAGGGAGAATGGCGTGCATTTATCACGATACGGGATGGAACTGTATATTGTGCAGCTGAATAAGGCAGTGGATCGGGCTGTAGGGGTGCGCAGGTATCCGAAGGTGCAGGGGCCCTAGGGGGGGGGACGGAAGCCGTATGGGGCTTCCGAGTGGCGCTTTTTCCTAGTTAAGGGGGGGGGGGGTAGGATAGGAGGAATGAGGTTCCTGGACAGAGGGGGAGGGAGTGTACAGATGGCAAGAGTTTAAACAGTTGGGGCAGGTGTTTGGAGAGTTGGTACTTATGTTTATGTTGTTTGTGGGGGCAAGGTTTTAGGGAAGGGGGTGGGGGTTTGGTCAGGTATGTGCATATTTAGTTAGGCCTAGTTTTGTACGGCAAAGGCCAAGGATGTGGTATTGTTAAGATGCACCTGTTTCCCAATAAAGCGGCCTTTATCACACCTTATATTGTCTCCGGTCGGACTTTCCCCTCCCCGTCTCCCGATGGGCCCCAATGCTGGGGATGCGGCATCAATGTAAAAATGCAATAAATGTAGTTGGCATGAGTCAAGCTCCCGGCAGCGAAGGGGAACATCGGGATACCTATGTGTGGACCAGGGAGAGTACATTCTTTTACTAATATCAGTTCTGTTACATTAACCACAGCGATTAGATCTTATTGCTCTTTAGAAGCATAGGCGTGTAGTTGGCACTAACCCTGGGCGAAGCACTACGCTACGCTCGCGGAGTTTGCGAAGTTTTCGCACCTTCGCACTACGCGAGCTGCACGTAGCACAGTGCGAACATGCGTAGTGCAGCGTAGCGTAGTGCAGCGGTCATTTTTTGTTTGTTCGCGGTCCTGAACGTCATGTTCGCGACCGCGAGCAAGCAAAATGACATCCCGGCAAGATTCTCAATGCAAGGAGGTCAGGTTTCTCATTGTCAGTGGTTGCGCATGCCCGCGACCGCTCTCAATGAGAAACTACCTGTTCGCGTTGAGAAATTGCCGCTCGTGTAATAATCTACTGGAGCAGCAGAAAACTACAGCTCGCACTGTGCAAGATGCCGTTTTCAATGTTTGCACAGTGCCGGATGCTTGTCTGCACTGTGCAATCATTGAAAACGCATCTTGCACAGTGCGAACATGCTACTACGCAGCTCGCGTAGTGCTACGTGAAGTTCGCGTGGTGCGAAGTGCACTTCGCGTAGCTTTGCGTAGCGCTACTACGCGAACTACGCCCAGGGTTAGTTGGCACAAGGTTGCTCAGATTTAGTGATGCACTCAATTAGAACAGCAGGAGTGAGGCTGTGCCCAACTGGGGAAGGGGGTGGCTCACTTGGCAAAGCAGTCACCTTTAGTCTGGGGGACTAGTCAAAATAAACAAGCATTTACAATGCAACGGTCTCGCCTTTGCCAAAGTTAGAGCTATTGGCATTGTAAATGGCAACATTTTTATTTATGTGTTGGTTTTGAAAACAGATAAATAAATGGCATTGTCATTTACAATGTCAATAGCTCAATCTCTCGCAAATGCGAGACCTATTGCATTTGCACCCACACACACACTCAGAGACTCACACACACACACAGAGACTCACACACACACACAGAGACTCACACACACACAGAGCCCCCCCACACAGAGCCACACACACACACAGCACCCCCACACACACACAGCGCCACCCCACACACACAGCGCCCCCCACACACAGAGCCCCCCACACACACAGAGCCCCCACACACACAGAGCCCCCCACACACACAGAGCCCCACACACACACACAGAGCCCCTCACACACACACACACAGAGCCCCACACACACACAGAGCTTCACACACACACAGAGAGCCCCACATACACACACAGAGAGTCCCCCACACATACACACACAGAGCCCCACACACACACAGATTGCCCCACACACACACAGAGAGCCCCCCACACACAGAGAGAGTCCCCCCACACACAGAGAGCCCCCCCACACACAGAGCCCCCCAGACATACACAGAGAGCCCCCCCACACACACACAGAGAACAACACACACACAGAGCCACACACACACAGAGAGCCACACACACAGAGCCACACACACACACACAGAGAGCCCCACACACACACACAGAGCCCCACACACACACACAGAGCCCCACACAAAAAAGCACGCACAACAAGGGAACAGGGGGCAGAAAAGGATGCACAACGAGGAACGGGGGCAGAAAAGCACGCACAACGAGGGAACAGGGTGGGGGCAGAATAGCACGCATGAGGGAACGGGGTGGGGGGCAGAGAAGCAAGCACAACGAGGAACGAGGGGGGCAGAAAAGCACGCACAACGAGTAATGGGGGCAGAAAGGCATGCACAACGAGGAACGGGGCAGAAAAGCAAGCACAACGAGGAATGGGGCAGAAAAGCAAGCACAACGAGGAACGGGCGGGCAGAAAAGCAACCACAACAAGGAACGGGGGCAGAAAAGCAAGCACAACGAAGAACGGGGGGCAGAAAAGCATGCACAATGGAATACACTTGTATATAGTGTGTGTGTAGATAGATACATATACACACACGGCACTCTGTTTCTTTTCTCTGAGTAAGCCTCTTTCTCGGGAGGCTTGCTGCCCACCACCCTCAATTATTTGTTTTCTGAGCGATCGGGGCATTATTGGGGAGATGGGTTAAAACAGCCATGAACTTAGCAGGTATTGATTTGACAAAATTTCAAGCTCATTCTATTGGAGGTGCTATGGCCAATAAAGCTCTATGGTCTGGAGGTAAGTTAGATGATATTCTTAAAGCAGCTGACTGGTCGAACGCTAGTACTTTCGCTAAACATTATTGTAAACCTATCGAACATATGTCTAATGTTGTATTACAAAGCTACCAACAAGCATGATGTAGCCTCCGTTCTTGTAAAGAAATTGCGATTTTCCTATTACCATGACTGGAGAATCTGGATTTCATTAAAGACACGGAGGCTGACATTATCCCATCCTTACCACTCCCTTGTGTTTGGCGATTTATGATTTATGATTTGTGTTTACATTTATGCTGATGTAATGCTTCATTATTTGTTTACATTCATTCATGCTTGAAATGTTCTGTTTTGCCCTGAGACTCTCATTACTTTCTTTCTTTTTAGGTAACCCTTCTTCATAACCTCGGATACCTTGTGCTGAATCCTTGTTTGGTTACTTTCCTCTTCACGTCTCCATTTGGATCCTTTGGAAGCCTTCAATTCTTCAATCCGATACCTTTGAACTTTCGCTTTTCTCTTTGCCTGTTTTAACTGTTGTCATGCCATACCATTTATCTTGTTTCAATGTTCTTTATGGAACCTTTGTATAATGACATATGCGGAGACTGCAATAAAAGACATTGCATAATGTCAGCCTCCGTGTCTTTAATGAAATCCAGATTCTCTAGTCATGGTAATAGGAGAATCACAATTGTTTGAGAAGCTGTATTGGTGTTTGGCTGGGTGTGTGAGTGTACTGGTGTTTGGCTGGGTGTGTAAGTGTCTGTATACATGTGTGAATGGCTGTTTGAGAGTCTGTATCAGTGTGTGGCTGGGTATATCAGTAGCTGTATCAGTGTGTGCATGGATGTTTGAGAGGATATATCGGTGTTTGGATGGGTGAGTAACTAACTGTATCAGTGTGTGCCTTGGTGTATTAGTGACTGTATTGGTCTGCAAGTGACTGTATTCGTGTCTGCCTGGGTGTGTACCCTGAGAATGTAATCTTATGGAGCGGGGGAACCACTATTCAGACCACTGACCTGTGTGAGAGAGTTTGCTGCACGCTGAGAGGAGAAGCGCAGGAGCGCTATCACCACCCAACGACCGCCACCGCTACCTCCAGCTGCGCTGCCGATTCAGGACTACCAATCCCGGCATCCCTTGCGGCGGCGCCTAGCCCTGACGTGTTTGCAGCGTCAGGAGGGGCTTTAAGAGAGCTGTGCCCTCGGTGGAGCGGGGGAACCACTATTCAGACCACTGACCTGTGTGAGAGAGTTTGCTGCACGCTGAGAGGAGAAGCGCAGGAGCGCTATCACCACCCAATGACCGCCACCGCTACCTCCAGCTGCGCTGCCGCCTCGGGACTACCAATCCCGGCATCCCTTGCGGCGGCGCCTAGCCCTGACGCGTTTGCAGCGTCAGGAGGGGCTTCAAGAGAGCTGTGCCCTCCGCATCGCGGGACGCCGGGCGAAGCCCGGGCAAAGGGCGGGCCCTCTACGGCCCTCATCGGCAGGAAGAGTCAGGGACAGGGCCTGGAACGCTGCCCAAAACACCATATGTGAGTTTATACCATATACACCTAACACTGCAATTATAGGAAAGTTATCCTGTGTAATAGTATTGTTCGGTATAACTTGGGGTAACCGGTGTTACAACCTCCTAATATGTCGAAGTCAAAAACGACTAAAGCTATTAATACTCTCGACAATTATATGGTCCAAGTTGTTGCAAAAATAAACAGTGATAGGAGATCCTCACTGGGGTTGAGCCTTTCCCCTGTACTGCCATCACCTGATATTATGCCTCCAGACATACCTGACCTTGATATTAGCAATGAGGTTTTTCAGCAACCTGAGAATAACCTATTAACCCAGCTATTAGTAGCTATAGCTGACTCAGACGCTGAGAGTATACCTGATGAAGACATAGTATTGTTAGAAGAGGAGCCCCCAGCACCGGTACCAGCCCCAAGAGTTGCTAAGGGGGGGAAAAGAGTCTTCCAAAACGGGGCGGGCTTCCCTCAAGCAAAGAACGCTCAGTTGCATCCCCACCGAAAAGTACTGGAGAAGATGTAAGGGGAATCTCTGGAGGGAAGTTACTTTTGGACGAAGATCAATTTAAGAAACTGTTAAACGCCCTAGATAGTAAAATCAAGACCATAACTAAACCCCTTCTATGCAAAATAGATCACCTCACTGAAGAGGTGAATAGGTTGGGGGGACTTTTGCAAAAATCAATAAAGGAAACAGCAAAAAACATAAAGCAGGAAACACTTAGAGTCCAGTAAAAAAAAAAAACACAGACAGCACCCAGGACAGAACCCTTGGAAAATACTCCCCTTATTCCTATGCCATCTAACGATATAGGGGGGGGGGGATCCCAGGAGACTGGGTACTAATATCGGTGATCCTGAAAGGCCAAGGCAATGGGACAGGTTGGTAGACTCCAACATAGAGAAGGGACCAGTAGAATTCATTGTAGAGGCATCCCCCCTAGTACTGGTCCTGGCGAATGTCCCACTCCTAGAATCTGGGCAAGTAGAGAACTCATCATCCCTAATAAATAAATCATTGCACTGGCTAGCAAGGAACATGGCCTTCTCTCCAGGGGGCATGGACCAGTTGGCACAAGAAGTTGTGAAGGCTAGAAGAGTAGAATGGATCGGGGGTGGTAATAAAAAATTTAGAGGGGATTGTGTGGTGCTACATTTTTCTGATCCTGAAGTGCTGCCAAACATTCTAGCAAACATATATCCTCCCCAGCGCAGATCTACAGAGATAGTTCCTCTAACGCTAGATTTTTTCTATGCAAAGAAAGGGAACACTTTAAATCCCACAGTACTTAGAACAAAATGGAATCCTGTGGTAAGGAAAGGCAAACCCCTTGGTATAAGAAGTAATTGGGGCATGCCGATGGAAAATAGATACTCTGCCCTTTCTGATCTCAACGAGTGTGACTGACTGAATGGGCAGATGAGTGCAGTCAAGGGAAACATAGTTGGGATCCAAGAGGGGGAAACTGGTATTGCTAAGAAGCTTATTGTCACTAACTCTAGTAATGGGAGGACACCGTGTCGTACGGGGGTTCATTCTTGTACTATGGGGCACTTGGCTCCCACTCCCCGCATTATTGAAAATAGCAGGGCAACTAGTCCCCCTCCTACTCTGGCCCAACCCCTGCATGCCCAATATGTATCACCACCGAACGTGAGGGCTAGCCCGTTGAAGGAAGGTCTTAAATTCCTATCCTGGAATCTGGCGGGAATCTTTAACAAACTAGATTCCCCAGAATGGTGTGAATTTATTGACCTCCATGATGTAATTATGTTCCAGGAAACCTGGGCAGTGATCCCTGCCCATCGTCAGGGTTTTTTAAATTTCTTTGTCCCTGCGAAAAAGCATCCAAAAGGGCGGCCCTCAGGGGGACTAATCACATGGGTACGCCAATCATTACAATGTACCATTAGAGCGAGACCCGTTAATAATTGTGACTTACTGCCAATTGTGATAACCTGGGCTGACGGCCAGGAGATGGCCCTCTATAACATATATGCCAGGGGAACAATAGGGGGTAAAGCTTCAGAGGTGGTAGTAACACTTGATAACGATCTGGAGCATCTACCAACGCATATCACTATCCTAGTGGGGGGAGACATGAACACTACATTCGAACCACTAGGCCAGGAGGATAATGAAATGTCCCTAGAGGAAGATACTAAATGGGGAATTCCCCAATTGGATTTACCCGTGGTAAAGAAATGGTCTGAAGTGGCAGTACAAGTAAAGAGTTTGTGTTTGGCCAGGGGGTTGAGGGCAGCAAATGGCCGCACCCCTTCAGACCTTCAGGGTGTTCATACCTTTGACAACACAAGGGCAAGCAGTCGGATAGATTACATCCTTGTAGATGTCAGAGATTGGCATAAGATGATAGATATGAGAGTGACACCTAGATTGGAGAGTGACCACAACCCGTTGTGCTTGCTCTTCAAATTGGACCAAGGAGCAATATTGCCAAATCCTGAAAGGGGCGTCATGCCTCTAGATATTATTTTAACCAACAACCAACGCCATGTCAAATGGGCAACTCTGTTGGACAAGCCAGGGAAAATGCAGGATTTATTGGAGGCTGTTGCAAATGAGGTTAGCAGCTTGCAGGATCATTGTAATGCGCCAAATTTTAATAAATTAGTCGAAGAGTCACACGTCAATTTTTTTTCCAAAATACAGGGGTTCTTTTAAAAAAAAAGTTCATCAGGGAAAGGGTGCTTGTCCTCGTAGAAATAAAGGTTGGTATGACCATTCTTGTAGAAAGGCACGGCAGAACCTCAGCCAAGCGCTGAGGAGTAAAGAAGGAGTGTTGAAGGCCAGGGACGACTATAGAAAAGCTCAAGCTAGGGCTAAAAGGCTGTGGGACGAAAATCAATGGCTAGATCTAAAAAAAGCCTGTGCAGCTAAACAGCAAAAAGAGTTTTGGGCTATCTTAAAATGGGGTAGGGGGGGAATTGCAGATTGTCCAAAAAATCATGTGGCTAAGGAAGCATGGGTGGATTTCTTCAAACCGCAATATGCTGATAACTCGCCTCCGGGCTGCCACCCGCCCCCCAAAATGGTATTCTATAGTTATGAAGTTTTCACATTGGGGGATGTAAATGTAGCATTGGACGGGGTGACCAGAGGTAGGGCTCCAGGAATTGATGGAATACCGGCAGATGTATTTTTATCCGACCGGGCTAACTGGTGTCAATATTTTGTTTGGCTTGTAAATTCCATCGCTCAAGAAGCTGCGATACCAGTTTCATGGAAGGGCGCGGAGATCATTCCAGTTTTCAAAAAAGGGGACAAGGCCTTACCAAGTAATTATAGACCCATCAGCCTTATCGACTCTGCACAAAAGCTGATGGGTAGAATGATACAAAATAAAATACAAACTTGGATAGATGATAATGATATCCTCTCCCCGTACCAAGCTGGCTTCCGCCCCCTAACTAGCTCTGTCGATCAGGTATTCCATTTTTTAACCCTTTACTGGAAAAACGGGACCTTGACAAATGGCCCATTATATGCCGTTTTTGTTGACTTAAAGTCAGCATTTGACTTAGTACCTCGTAAAAAACTATGGATTGTTCTTAGCGAGCTTGGAATCAGCCCCAAATTATTGACATTGTTAGTGCGTATGCACGAAAATAACTACGCCAGGATTAGATGGGGTGCACAGGGGGACGTCACTGATTCTTTCCCCGTGGAGCGTGGGGTGAGACAGGGATGCGTCCTGGTCCCCGCCTTATTCTCCCTTTATATCAACGGCGTAGTAGACCATCTAAAAAAATCACCAACTGATGCTCCTATGCTAAATGGGGAGCGGGTTCCAGTATTAATGTTTGCTGATGACACTTTACTGGTCTCGCGGACCCCTAGCGGATTACAAAAGACAATTGATGCATTTGGAGATTTCTGTCGGATTCGGGGCCTGGAATTAAATACTACAAAGACCAAGTTCATGAACCTAAATCCTGCTAAGCAATTCAGGGGCAAAATAAATTTTGATGGGTCTGTTCTGGAAGAGGTGAATGCTTTCACTTACCTTGGTATTTCCTTGCAGGGTAGTATGAACTGGAAATCACACATTGATTCTGTGGTCCTAAAGTTCCATCAGTTGGCTGGGGCCATAGCACAAAAATATAAATCTTCGCCAACAAAACCAATCCAGCCTATTATGGAGATTTATAGTATGAAAGTGCTGGGTGCCTGCCTTTATGGATCAGAGCTATGGGGCTTCGCCAATCTGAGTGTCTTGGCTATTGCAGAGAACAAATTCCTTCGCCGGTTGGTTGGTGTCCCGCAGAGCACTCCATCGATCCCACTCCTATATGATCTAGGGAGGAAAAAGATCGAGGATATGGCTCGATTGCGCCCACTTTTATATTGGAGGCGCATAAAGACAACACCTGAACTGGACCATTATGCATCTGCTCTCATGGACATTATTAGCTCTGACCGGTTCCATAAAATAACTTGGCTTAAAGAAATTAGGAACTTGCTACAAAAACTGCATTTAAACCACTTATGGACTACTACTGACCCTTCCGCCTTTCCATCTAAGGTGTTGTTGAAAAAAATGTATTGGGACATGGTACACCAATCGGTTTTAATTTCCAATCAACCCTCTATGTTGACATCCCAGTATTTGGAGACCAAATTAGCCCCAAACTGTGAACAGTACTGGGATCTGATCACAAAACCCTTGGACAGAAAGCTGTATTTCCAGTTCAGAGTTGGGTGCCTACCTCTAAATGTTTTTACTTTAAAATGGTCACCGAGTAATGTTAATACATGTTGCTATTGCAAGGTCCACGTTGAGGATATTCCACACTTTTTGTTTGTATGCCCCCTGTATGCTGCTCCAAGAAGCAGATGGCTATAACCAGTGTGCAAGAATTTGGGGATAAGAAAATACCTAGAAGCACTGAGAATATTAAGATCAAATTGTGCCCCCAATCTTGCAATTGCCCTAGCCAAATATTTGGGTTGGGCCTGGATCGTCCGCACCCGCACTTTAACTGCGATTAATTATGAATGATGAAAAGTTTTTTGTTTTAAGCTAGATTTATCTTTTACGTATTAGACATAGTGACCCTGTACTTTTAAACTGTATAAATTCCTTTTAGAGGAAAGTATTCGCCGGCATTTTGTATTTAATGTGTATCTTAAATTGATCTTAACTTAGTATAGTAATTATTTATGTTTAGAATAGGGATAAAATGCTTTTATGACAATGCTGTCGAATAAAGTATTGAAACTGATAAGTATGAAAAGAAAAATACTAAAATATGAGTTAGTATTATAATTTATAAAATATATATTCACAATTTTAATAATACTTAACTTCATGATAACAAATTACTATTCATTTAATATGCTATGTTACATTAAAATTAAGCATTTCATTTTCCCTTTTTTATAGTTCTCAGGTTCCATACTCATCCTCATACACTATAAATGATGTACCATTGAAAGAATCATCATTGAACAGTGGGGAAAAAATAATCATAAAGATTATTGAAAAAAAACGACATAGTATGTCACTACAATTAAGAAACATTGTGCATTGCCTTCACGACAATTTTTTAAGACGAGTTTGTGCATGGAACCTTTTGAGTGATCCATAAGGCAGGGGCTGAGAAAAAAGGGTGGTCCCAAAACACAAAATCCCAATGTGTTTTCCATAGACTTCTTTATGAAGGGCTTGTTGAGATTAAGAGAGAGACCCCTTCAAAACCAGGGGAATGGGGTACTGTACCACAGTGTAAACAAGAGTATCCCTTGGCTCAGTTAAATAGCTATTGAAACCCAAATACTAGTCTTGGACACAAGCAACTAGAGGTTAAATCATAAACATGGCAACATTTTTTGTATGAAAGTATATAAAATATTTTATTAAAATCATTAACAATTCATAAATATATGGACAAAACCTTGAATAAAAATAGAGTTAAACTACTCTATGCAGAAATTATAAAACATTGTCACGAAAAAAAAATTTCTTTGATTTAAAAAAACATGAGTGAAACATATGTATACAATATCAATAAACAATCAATCAAAAAGAAAGACCTGCTCAAGTTAAATAAGGACATAAAGAAAATAGGGGAAAGACGTTTTTGGTGGCAGAGAAGTTAAACAAACACAGACAGTCACAATTTGTCATTGAATTTTGCACATTAAATATCCAATCTGACTCAAACCAAAACCCGATTTCTTCTCGGTGTTCTTGGGGCGAGTTTGGTGGTTTAATTGTGCACTAGTATGCGTCGACGCGTTTCGATGGCTTTTTTAGATGGATGCCATCTTTATCAAGACTTGTGCTCTTGTTATTGACTCTGCTACAATGGCACTGGATGGTTGCCTTTGTGTATAGATCCTGTTGGTAAATATAATTCAATAAGTATATGGCATGAAGAAACAAGTTATTATCACTGAAAATCTTACTTTAGGCCTGATCGACTTTTCTTAGATAATAAGACCAGCATTAGCCATTACCGTATACATTTATATTGTCCACAGGTTTGACAAAGCAATAATCAGCTAAACCTTCTTCTTATAACATACCTTAATAATTTTAAGGCACATCCTCTTAGAAAGCATCTTTACATAAGAACCTCCTTGTCCTACCAGTATGTGGGCTTCCATTATAAGAATAACCCCAGGGCTCTCAGGCTGGGTATCCGTTATATTATTCCATAGTATTGGCATGGACCCTCCCTCGGGCAGGCCCTGGGGTAATTGCCCATGTATAGACGGGGGTGAGAAAAAAGGGTGGATTACCTTATATCATTGTCTTTTCAGGTGTACAGCTCTGGATGTTTTAAATTGATGGATGGTGCTCAGGGACAGGTTTGTCCTGTAAATACAAGGTTTGCCACGATTGGATTCTAGTACTCTGTTTGTAGTTCTATATTAGCGTTATTATTAAAGGAGAGGAGATTACCTGAAAGATATATTCCCTCCTGGCAATGTTAGTCTTGCTTAACCATTCTTGCACTTGGATTTGTAGATATGAGGGCATGGATGCAATCACACCTGCACAGTAGATATAGATATTACTTTACAAAGGTGTTGTCATTTAGTTGTATTTTTATTCTAGAGTCTCTTAGTCACTATTAAATTCCATATGCCCAAGTACCTGTGAATTTATTCTCAGTTTAGTACTCCCGTTTCTTTCTGCTTCCTGTTTCCTAATCAGCAATGGTCACACTCTGTTAGCTTCATATCCTAAAATAGATGTTAATGGTAATGAGGATACCGCTACTCTAATCTAATTTTTATAAAACTGGCTTGCTGGGGATATTGTCTTACCTATTAATGACAAATGCAGGGTCTGAGGATCGGGTGGTAAAAGCACGGTGCCCAGTTCCTGCTCAGGAGCGCCTGGCGTGCCTTAGAGGTGATAAAGAAGAGGAGAGTGGTTAGTTCGCTCTCTCGTTTTATAGTTAAGGGCTCCCAGGGTCATGGAACCTTACCTGTATTTCTTTTCCTGTTCTCGTCCCGCCCGTCCGTATCGCTACTGCTATCTTCGCCGTCTTCCGAGAAAATGCTAATTCTCGTGAGCGGTAGAGGTCTTTTATATATGCCGTGTTTCCGGCAAATGGTTAGCTGATCAATGATCTAAAACAGCTGTGTGGTATAAGCTACTGAGCGGGGATGTATCAGAGCCTGAAGCGACGCGGGTTAAATTACTTCCGCGTTCCAAGTCTCGTGTTGGCTTGATACACGCCTCGTTATGGATGTGCTTTGCATATTTTCATTCGGATCCCGACCGTTTGGATCTCACCCTACAAGTTTTGTTTAAAAGGGCACAATTTGTTACTTTCGGGTTAAAAGACATCTTGGTTTGGTATTATAAACCCATTTGTCTACATTATACAGGGTCCATAAGTTTACCGTCTGGAGTGAAACGCTGACGCGTTTCAAACCTCGTACTGAGTTAATAATCCCTGTTAGAGGCTGAAGCGCATGTGGTGCTATTTCCGCGTTACAAGCCTCGTTTTAAGTGGGTGCGCATACCCTTTGCATTGTATTAGCGCACATGCAGCTTTGCTAGGGCTTAACCCATTTATCTTATGCGCACCTCGTGATAATCATATCTCCCCACATAGGGTTCTGATTTACACAAGCCTGTGTTGTGTGCTTTGGCTGTCAACCCTACTCACAGAGGGTAGTCATATTATTCTCAGCTTAACACCATGGATTTGTTCATGTTATTAATGCCTAGTGTAATTTACACGGTAATTCGCCCCTAATTGAAAATGGAACATGAGGGACCCTAAATAAAGTTCTTGTCAGCTGACAAAGTGTTTTAAGTCAACCCAGATAAAACCATATACTGATAGGGGTGAATGTTATGAAAATCACTAAAGTTAATTTTACAGATTCAAGATAATTTTCATCCACTCCTCCCTAGAATTAAGGCCCTTTTCAATGGTTTCCAAATAGCATATGAACCATTGTTCTCGTTGTTTCCTTTTGGCCTCAATACTCCCTCCGCGTCTACTAACAGTTATTTTTTCGAGGATGTACCACGTGAATTCTTCACAGCCATGTTTTTTGTCCTGATAGTGCTGTGTTAATGGTGCATTTTCTTTGTTATTTCTGATTGATGATTTGTGTTCCAGGAGTCGAATCCGTAACTCCCTGCCAGTCTCTCCCACGTAGCCTAAGCCACAGGGACACACTAGCAGGTACACCACATTCTTGCTTCTGCAATTATTTAGACTTCTCGGTATTAAAGTTCTGTTATTGAAGATTAATTTCTTTGTCACAATGCAATTTGGGCAAATTGCACAGGATCCACACTTATAGTTACCTCTTGCCTTAGTATTATCTGTTAAGGTGGTTTGAAAGGTCTCGCAGGGATTTTTATAGGTTCTCACTAGACTGTTCTTAATGGTTTTATTTCTACGGAACGAGAAAAGTGGTTTGGATAGTGGTGTAGGTAAGCCACTATTGATGATTTTCCAATTTCGATATACAATGTTTTTTATTTTATTGCTTATATTGGAATATTGGCTTACAAAGACTATTCTATCTTGAGTTTTATTGGCCCTTTCTTTGTTCATGTCTATTAATTTTTCTCGGTCATAATACCTGGCACGTTTCAATGATTGTTTTATTAATTTCTTAGGATAACCCCTATCTAGGAGTTTCTTTTCCATGGTTTCTGCATGTTTGTAAAAATCAGTTAGATTTGTACAATTGCGCCGTAAGCGTAAAAATTCCCCAAATGGGATATTGTTTTTCTGAGCTTTTGGATGGTTGCTTTTATATTGTAAGAGAGTGTTTTTGTCGGTCGGTTTGGTGTATAATTCTACTTCCAACGGTTTGGTGTATAATTCTACTTCCAACTGACCGGCAGTGCCCCCAGCCTGGCATGTTTGTATGTCAGCCATTTTGAATTGAAACATGTATATAATGACATGGCACCTTTCTTCGAGAATGTGACTCACTGGCATCGTTTCATTGACGATATTATCTTCGTCTGGAACGGTGCTAGTGAGGAACTGGACTCATTCCTGGAATGGTTAAACCTTGGAGACAGGAATCTCAAGTTCACTGCAAATTATAGCAACAAAAGCGTAAACTTCTTAGATATAAAAATTAAAGAGAATGCCGGTCAGTTGGAAGTAGAATTATACACCAAACCGACCGACAAAAACACTCTCTTACAATATAAAAGCAACCATCCAAAAGCTCAGAAAAACAATATCCCATTTGGGGAATTTTTACGCTTACGGCGCAATTTTACAAATCTAACTGATTTTTACAAACATGCAGAAACCATGGAAAAGAAACTCCTAGATAGGGGTTATCCTAAGAAATTAATAAAACAATCATTGAAACGTGCCAGGTATTATGACCGAGAAAAATTAATAGACATGAACAAAGAAAGGGCCAATAAAACTCAAGATAGAATAGTCTTTGTAAGCCAATATTCTAATATAAGCAATAAAATAAAAAACATTGTATATCGAAATTGGAAAATCATCAATAGTGGCTTACCTACACCACTATCCAAACCACTTTTCTCGTTCCGTAGAAATAAAACCATTAAGAACAGTCTAGTGAGAACCTATAAAAATCCCTGCGAGACCTTTCAAACCACCTTAACAGATAATACTAAGGCAAGAGGTAACTATAAGTGTGGATCCTGTGCAATTTGCCCGAATTGCATTGTGACAAAGAAATTAATCTTCAATAACAGAACTTTAATACCGAGAAGTCTAAATAATTGCAGAAGCAAGAATGTGGTGTACCTGCTAGTGTGTCCCTGTGGCTTAGGCTACGTGGGAGAGACTGGCAGGGAGTTACGGATTCGACTCCTGGAACACAAATCATCAATCAGAAATAACAAAGAAAATGCACCATTAACACAGCACTATCAGGACAAAAAACATGGCTGTGAAGAATTCACGTGGTACATCCTCGAAAAAATAACTGTTAGTAGACGCGGAGGGAGTATTGAGGCCAAAAGGAAACAACGAGAACAATGGTTCATATGCTATTTGGAAACCATTGAAAAGGGCCTTAATTCTAGGGAGGAGTGGATGAAAATTATCTTGAATCTGTAAAATTAACTTTAGTGATTTTCATAACATTCACCCCTATCAGTATATGGTTTTATCTGGGTTGACTTAAAACACTTTGTCAGCTGACAAGAACTTTATTTAGGGTCCCTCATGTTCCATTTTCAATTAGGGGCGAATTACCGTGTAAATTACACTAGGCATTAATAACATGAACAAATCCATGGTGTTAAGCTGAGAATAATATGACTACCCTCTGTGAGTAGGGTTGACAGCCAAAGCACACAACACAGGCTTGTGTAAATCAGAACCCTATGTGGGGAGATATGATTATCACGAGGTGCGCATAAGATAAATGGGTTAAGCCCTAGCAAAGCTGCATGTGCGCTAATACAATGCAAAGGGTATGCGCACCCACTTAAAACGAGGCTTGTAACGCGGAAATAGCACCACATGCGCTTCAGCCTCTAACAGGGATTATTAACTCAGTACGAGGTTTGAAACGCGTCAGCGTTTCACTCCAGACGGTAAACTTATGGACCCTGTATAATGTAGACAAATGGGTTTATAATACCAAACCAAGATGTCTTTTAACCCGAAAGTAACAAATTGTGCCCTTTTAAACAAAACTTGTAGGGTGAGATCCAAACGGTCGGGATCCGAATGAAAATATGCAAAGCACATCCATAACGAGGCGTGTATCAAGCCAACACGAGACTTGGAACGCGGAAGTAATTTAACCCGCGTCGCTTCAGGCTCTGATACATCCCCGCTCAGTAGCTTATACCACACAGCTGTTTTAGATCATTGATCAGCTAACCATTTGCCGGAAACACGGCATATATAAAAGACCTCTACCGCTCACGAGAATTAGCATTTTCTCGGAAGACGGCGAAGATAGCAGTAGCGATACGGACGGGCGGGACGAGAACAGGAAAAGAAATACAGGTAAGGTTCCATGACCCTGGGAGCCCTTAACTATAAAACGAGAGAGCGAACTAACCACTCTCCTCTTCTTTATCACCTCTAAGGCACGCCAGGCGCTCCTGAGCAGGAACTGGGCACCGTGCTTTTACCACCCGATCCTCAGACCCTGCATTTGTCATTAATAGGTAAGACAATATCCCCAGCAAGCCAGTTTTATAAAAATTAGATTAGAGTAGCGGTATCCTCATTACCATTAACATCTATTTTAGGATATGAAGCTAACAGAGTGTGACCATTGCTGATTAGGAAACAGGAAGCAGAAAGAAACGGGAGTACTAAACTGAGAATAAATTCACAGGTACTTGGGCATATGGAATTTAATAGTGACTAAGAGACTCTAGAATAAAAATACAACTAAATGACAACACCTTTGTAAAGTAATATCTATATCTACTGTGCAGGTGTGATTGCATCCATGCCCTCATATCTACAAATCCAAGTGCAAGAATGGTTAAGCAAGACTAACATTGCCAGGAGGGAATATATCTTTCAGGTAATCTCCTCTCCTTTAATAATAACGCTAATATAGAACTACAAACAGAGTACTAGAATCCAATCGTGGCAAACCTTGTATTTACAGGACAAACCTGTCCCTGAGCACCATCCATCAATTTAAAACATCCAGAGCTGTACACCTGAAAAGACAATGATATAAGGTAATCCACCCTTTTTTCTCACCCCCGTCTATACATGGGCAATTACCCCAGGGCCTGCCCGAGGGAGGGTCCATGCCAATACTATGGAATAATATAACGGATACCCAGCCTGAGAGCCCTGGGGTTATTCTTATAATGGAAGCCCACATACTGGTAGGACAAGGAGGTTCTTATGTAAAGATGCTTTCTAAGAGGATGTGCCTTAAAATTATTAAGGTATGTTATAAGAAGAAGGTTTAGCTGATTATTGCTTTGTCAAACCTGTGGACAATATAAATGTATACGGTAATGGCTAATGCTGGTCTTATTATCTAAGAAAAGTCGATCAGGCCTAAAGTAAGATTTTCAGTGATAATAACTTGTTTCTTCATGCCATATACTTATTGAATTATATTTACCAACAGGATCTATACACAAAGGCAACCATCCAGTGCCATTGTAGCAGAGTCAATAACAAGAGCACAAGTCTTGATAAAGATGGCATCCATCTAAAAAAGCCATCGAAACGCGTCGACGCATACTAGTGCACAATTAAACCACCAAACTCGCCCCAAGAACACCGAGAAGAAATCGGGTTTTGGTTTGAGTCAGATTGGATATTTAATGTGCAAAATTCAATGACAAATTGTGACTGTCTGTGTTTGTTTAACTTCTCTGCCACCAAAAACGTCTTTCCCCTATTTTCTTTATGTCCTTATTTAACTTGAGCAGGTCTTTCTTTTTGATTGATTGTTTATTGATATTGTATACATATGTTTCACTCATGTTTTTTTAAATCAAAGAATTTTTTTTTTCGTGACAATGTTTTATAATTTCTGCATAGAGTAGTTTAACTCTATTTTTATTCAAGGTTTTGTCCATATATTTATGAATTGTTAATGATTTTAATAAAATATTTTATATACTTTCATACAAAAAATGTTGCCATGTTTATGATTTAACCTCTAGTTGCTTGTGTCCAAGACTAGTATTTGGGTTTCAATAGCTATTTAACTGAGCCAAGGGATACTCTTGTTTACACTTCTTTATGAAGGGCTACAGTAAAATCTGCTGAAAGAAATTAGACCAAATTTGGCAGGAAGGCAGATCTTGATCCATAGTTTGTGCTTTTTGTGATCTGTTGTGAATCTGTTCAGTAGTTTTTGAAAAATTACGGTTAAAAAAGTATTGCATATTTGGACAGTTGGGTTCACAAGATGTTCGAGAGACTCTCATGGAAGCGCCAATTTAAAAATAGAGTGTTCTGATTGGCCCTGGGAGCTTAATTAAATGCTACAAGTGGGCTTGCAGCACTGATTGGGCCTCCCACATAAGTAGCCTTTCAAACCTGTCTCAGGCCTGCCACTGCAGATATTGTGTGTGCAGTTTCACTGCCTCTTGGCCTTGGCATTTAAAAGCCTTTGTCAAGCCTTAAACTCCCCATTTATTACACAGAAGTCACCCTAAGGTAGCTCTAGATGGCCCATACAGCAGGGTGCTCTGTACGTAATAGGTAGGACATGTACGTTTAGGTTTGGCGTGTCCTGGTAGTGAAAACCCCCTACATTTATTATTCACTACTGTGAGGTCTACTCCTCCCATAGGTTAAGATTGGGAATTAATTAACATACTTGTTACCTGTAATTCCTGATTAGACAGCAGTGGCTGTGTGATGTTTATATCTTTAGAATGGTTAGGATATATTTGCTTTAGTGGTAATGTTGGATTTAATATTCCTGTTTTAGAAATGCCACTTTGAGAAAGTTTCTCTGCTCTCACAGCTCTGCGTGCCTACAGCCTGTCTCCAGTACATGTCTGGGGTGGGTGACAGCTGCATTTTGTGCATTCCCTCTGGACAGCAACAAACACAGGAAGTTTAGGATAAGGTGTGCTGCATACTCAGAATTAATTCATATTTGGCCCTTTCGAATTTGAAACTTTTTAAGCCCTTGCACTTTTAACATTATATTGCAATACATTTGTGCAGGTATTCCTTATGTATGTACTGTCCATTAGAGCACTGTGCACATTGGAAAATGTGTGTAATAAATTAGGTAAAAGCTTGTAGGGTTACTGTTTACAATGTGAGACTAAGTATTGCACTTTAGAGTATGGTGGAGGAATCCCCCACATATATCAAAGTTGTATGCTTTATGATGAGAAGTTCTGTGAATCTGAAAATATCATTTAGATGAATCTCTTATGGTAGTATTTTTTAGTTAAGCACTTGTACCTAAACATTATAGTGCAATATTAGTGCAGATTTTTCTAATTTAAATTGGAATTTTTACTGTTTTGCATTTCAACTTCATTACTGTTTTGGTCCTGCATAAATACTTTACACATTACCCTAAGATAAGCCTGTCTTCTCTGTGTCATAGCTTCCACAGGGTTGAGCGCAGGTTAATTTAGTGACTTTGAGGATTCACTCCAACAAGTGTTGTGAATGTGCGTTTAAGTGGGTAGTCACCCACCCCAAATAATAATCCAGTTTCTTGCACTGTGTATTCTATTATATTGCTATTTTATTACAGCATTTTGTCCATATCTTTCACCATTGTTGAAGTATGGCATAGTTTAACACTCAGTAAAATCAGGTATTTCACAGTAGTGCATTCAGACACATCCCCCAGACTGATCCAAAGATCAGACTAAAATTCACAGATCAAATTGCCTGTTTGAGCTACACAGTGCCAGTGCACGTACTGTGGTTGTCACATAGCGATGCTCACCTGAGTGTCACATCAGATTCAACAATAAAAATGCAGTTTTCAGCAGTTCTTGAACATAACAGTGATCTCAACTTCCAGTCCAAAGACACATGACAAATGTATTGAGGTAGGCACAGTTCTTATCTGATGAGCTGAAATAGGTTAAAAATTAGGAGCAATTATAATGTCTAACAACTTATCCGGCCTCGAGTGTCTGATCCGATGATCAACGGACCGAGCAGTGCCAAGTATAATCTACAGTACACAATCCTCTTTTAAAGCATCTATTTGAGTTTCACTGCAGGCACTACTGTAGCAGTCACTGTACAGTTATCAAATTGCGGCAGATGTTTGATCCTGTAGAAGGGACAAAATTGCAAGATAACGTTTTTGGCAAAAATTTTCATATCCAGGTACTCGCCCGATCTGCACAGACCCTTTCCAATTTTAGCTCCAAGAATTGGCCAAATGCTGCCCCACTTTAGAAGTGGGGCTTCCCCCACCATATCCGCTTTCCCTTGGTACCACCAGGCTCAGTTTCTGAGTATGAGCACCGCCATAATTTCAAACTCTTTATTGTTTTTTCCTTCTGCAAATTCTTCCAAGTTCTACCTGGAGGAATTTGAGTGGAATAAAGCTCACAATTACACATTTTGCAGCTCAATACAAGAGAAAGTGTGCATAATGAAACCAATCCTGCATATTATCGCTCATTCTGACTAGTGAAACTCACAATTGTGAGGTAAAGCAACCACAGGAAAGACACACAAGGAACTGTACTAGTATTTCGCTGGGTGCTCTTACCTCCACTGAATACTGCTGTCACAAAATAAGGCCCTGTAAGGGTGTTCATGAAAAATGTATTGGTTTTCTATTCTCCCACTGGAAAGACCTCCTTTTTAGGTCGAGCATTCAAGGCCTCTTGTATATACTTTAGTATATACTTATATAGTGTATGTACTTTGTGGGCTCTGGAGATCAGCCCAAGGATTTGTCTGCTTCTGCTTAGGGACTTTTTTCTGTTCAACTGCCTCTATTTAACTGTCTTAATAGAAAACGACCAGTAGAGTTCAGTAAAATACCAGAATTGCTTTTTGCTTGTTCATCTGCGTCTATTTAACTGTCTTGATAGAAAACGACCAGTAGAGGTCAGTAAAATACCAGAATTGCTTTCCGCCGAGGGACTTTATTTTTTTAAAAAATTCTGGCACCTGCCTCTCTTTAACCTTCTTGATAAAAAACGGCCAGCAGCAGTCAGTAAAATACCAGAAACACTTTAGCATTCACTAGACTCCAGACTATAGAAATTGTCTTCCTCGAGC
Organism: Lissotriton helveticus; assembly: GCF_964261635.1. Classification (NCBI taxonomy): domain Eukaryota; kingdom Metazoa; phylum Chordata; class Amphibia; order Caudata; family Salamandridae; genus Lissotriton; species Lissotriton helveticus. The sequence continues at coordinate 797,933,062 of NC_136059.1, read as the reverse complement.
ACCCGTAGACGATAATATTTTTTTCAAATCTTGTATTTTCAGTGATATAACCGCCGAAGACCCTGATTTTATATTAAAAACAGAACTTTGGACTATACCACTTCCCCCTGAAAGGTAATATTTCTCTCCATGTGTTCCCATACCTGGCGTGTCACGCAGTTTGGTGCTTACTTTCTCTCCATGTTAAAGAACAGTAGATGGTTCAGCACCCTGGCTAATGTGCTGCATAGCTAAATACATATAAGGTCCCAAAGGCTAGAACGAGTGCATTGCAAATGCTTGTTTAAACCAAGCAGACCTTCCAGGACATGGCAGTCTGTTTTTCCAAATTTTGTGGCCACAAAACAATAACATTAATTATTAGGCTACTGCGAACTTTTAATTATGCTGCAGTAATCGAAGTAATGTCAGTTATTTAGCTTCAAAATGCATCCTCTGGCCCATTTTGGACATGGCCATGCATTTTGCACTAAGTAAATACAGCTAAATGCTGGATTATGCTTCTCACTCATAATTACCAGTAATTGTGTGGTAATTACTAATTATAACAGTAGAGAGAATTACACTAGTTACACCCCCCGTAAAAAGAATGGCTAAAAAAGGCTGCCACAAAACAAAAGTGGTCGAGCCAGAACAACAGCACCAGGAAGCAAGCGTGATTTAGGAAACAGGATTCCAAAGAGAGAACATATTTCAGTTTAAGATTTGTGCCCTTTCTGAGCCCATCCTCACATGTCTCTTTTCAGTGTGACATGCATGTCACTCCAGGGAGCTGTTAAAGTAGGCCCCTGCACCCTACTAACGCCCTGATGTAAGGTGGGAGGAGGGCTGACGGAGTAACTGTAATTGTTACCTGCAGCAGCATGTATTTCACGCTGCTTAAAGTGCGAGGCTGGTGTAGGTGGGAGGAGTAGGGAAGGGGGTAAGAAGGTGACAAGGAAGGGGTTGGAGAAATAAACTGCTATAGAGGGAGCCGGGAAAAAGGTGAAACAGGAGGGATGGGAAAGAAATGCCAATGAGGGTGGCTGGAGTTTGAAAAGGAATGATAAGGAAGAGGTAAGAGCACCAGGAGAAAGGAGGACGACTGCAGGGACAGGTAGGTGGGCGGAGGGCGGAAGCAAAAGACAAGGGAAGAAACAAGGAAGACGTCTGCCAGCCGGTGCCAGGCAGTGTGGGTCGGTCAAAACAAGAAGAGTCTTTGTTCCACGACTGTTAAAAGACACTCCTGATGCTAAAAAATAAATGGGAGCGGTTAAATTTAAAGTGCAGAAAATTACATGAAAATGCAATTTTGAAATAGAATTGAATTTCTTGAAAACGGTGTTACATCAAAATTATTGTTGTCTGTGTTCTATTTGAAAATGTTTTTGTCCAAAGGAAGAATAAGAAATAAAGAAACTAAGATTATAAAACGATTCAAACACATCCTTGACGTCAAATGAACATCAAATATATTGAATTATCTATGACTAACCTCCCTTTGAAGAAGTATTAATTCCATACCGAAGCCATGGTGTTTTGGTGTTGTAGGTGTGAGGCTCCTGACCCCTTCCTTAGATGCTCACATACCTCCTGTGTTCCAGTTCCCGCCAATCTTTTTTCCTTTTTTTCTGGTGGCCTGCTGCTGCTTGTTTTGAGGTTCCTAGAGGTAGGATCTGCTTCCTGGAAGCTCACAGCGGTGTCACAGGCCACTCAAAGCAGGATAAAGAATAGAAACTCCTCGCTCCTGCTCACCGTCCCTTTGTTGATCATGTGCAGCAGTTCAGGGTAAATAGGAGGGTGTGATGTCCTCTTTTGCTTCCCTTACCGCTCACGCCTTGACTGGATGTGAGGACTCTAGGCTTTATGACTGGTGGAAAGTGATACATTCTAAAGAGGGCTGATTGGAGAGGCTGCATTTGTGCTAGGCGCTGTTGCCTCCTCTTTGTTGGTTTGTTTTTTATTATCTGTTTACTTTCTAAAAGTAACTTAATAAATCCTCTTTTCCTGCAACACAGATATTTGAGGGTTTTCATGTCTCCTCTGTACCTAATTACTTCTATTGGATGAGAGTGTCAAATATGTTTCCAAAATAATTTTTATATTTTGCAGGGTCCTTTGTAAAAATCAGAGGATTTTTAAAAAAAATCAATTTTTTTACTTTTTGTGCAAATCGTGAAATCACTTAATCATGCAGAGTCTAAGGGCCACATGTACAACAGTTTTTTAGCAGTAAGCGAATCGGGCCATTTGCGACCGTTAAAATGGCCTATACAATGCTATTCTGTTTCAAGGTACAACTTTTCACCAATGCTTTCATTATCTGGGTTTATTTGCTTGACAATATTAGTTATTTTAAGTTTTTCACTTCTCCATATTATACATTTTGCCTTTTGGTTTTTGTCATTTCTATATACTTATTGTTGTAATGTCATACCTATGCTCTTATTTGCTTCAATTAAGCTCTTTAAACTAAAAGAAAATAAATAGTGGCCTATAACATGTATCAATTTTATTTTGCGAGTCGGTTACCTGTTACCCACTCACAAAATAGGGTTTGCAAGTCTCTATTAGGAAGGGTCATTGCAAGCGTATCCCTTCTTCATAGAGAGCCACAGAGGGATGTACGATTGTTTTGTAACCGGAATGCAGTCGGGAAAAAAATCACAGTTTACCACCTACTTCAAGTAGCTGATAAACCAGCTGATAAGCCAGTTGCAAACAGGAAGCCAGTTACAAACAGAAAGGGGTCCTCAGGGGACCCTTCCTCCTGTGTGATTGGCAGCAAAAAAAACATTTTGAGAGCAGGCAGCGGTCTTGCAGACAATGAAACAGAAAAGTTTAATTTTTCTTTTTTAAATGTATCCCATTTTTCTTTAAGGAAAACGGGCTAAATTTTAAAAAATATGCTTTACTGAAAAAAGTAGTCACTCTACAAACAATTGGGGATATTCTATTTAAACATGATTGGCTACACAATACCCCAACAAAACAATCCAAAAGGAGAAACCCACTGCCGGAACTTTATTTAAGGAAAATAGCTATACATTCATGGATGGAACCAAAAAAACAGCAATGTTACATCCCCCGACGTAGAAGTACAGCGTGCTCAAAGCCAAAGACCCTAATTTCAGAGGGCACAAATGATCTGAAACCAAAATGTTAGAAAAATATATACATGTTATTACAACAGAGGCAATAAAGGGCAGAAACATGTTGACCTCTCATGAATGAACATTAGGTGCGGTAAATCATTTACACATCCACCTCAGCACTGGCTTTGTTTTTAATGTTACCCCTTCCTGCCTAATACAACTCGGAAAACAGGAAAGGAGGTAATTTTAACTCTCACCTTTGTTTCACATCTTTTGCATAACTGTCATAAACCAGATGGTCTCCCTCCGGGTGGATGAGTGAAGACCGCCTGGAGAACTGGAAACTCAGGCGGTTAAGATCCAATAATGACGCTATTCACCATACTAATCAGGCAAAGAATCCCCCCAAAGCTAGAGTGAATCAGTGTTTTTAAGGACCTATATTATAGTCCCTGGTAATACTAGACATTTGATTCATTCTCTTTTGAATGATGTGACCCCAGCACGCCACCATCCCTGTGAGTGCCTGCCATTCGCAATGAGTTGCAAATAGCAACCTCCCTCATGATTATTAATGAGGCAGGTCCCTTACAACCTATTTGGGAATCGCAAACAGTGTCTGAGACACTGTTGTACATTTCATTTTGCAACTCACTAATTGCGAGTCGCAAAAAAAAAATCACAATTTGCGAGTTGCAAAATGAAATAGTAGTACATGTGGTCCTAAAAGAGTCCCTAATTGCTAAATGTAATATAATGTATTAGGGCTCTATTACGAGTCTTACTGCCATTCCCTGGTGGTGTTGGGGCGGTCAGGAGGCCGTAAAATGCTTAGCGGGACCGCCACAGTACATTACAGTCCATGCCGTGCAGTAGCTGTTTTTGGCATTCCCATTGCGGTGCCTATTTTCAGGGCACCACTGTGGGAATGTAAAAAAAGCCTGGGTTTGGTGATGCGGCAGCGGGGAGGACCCAGTGCCGCACCGCCAAACTCGTAGTCAGGCCCCTAGTGTCTTCATGTTTGCATCAAATTCATGTTCTCAAATTACATGCTTTGTAAACCAGATTTTAAATATGTACATATATATATATCTATGCAGTGGGTTTTGTCAAGTTGCAAGTCAGACATACAAATGAGGTCTTTTTGGTGAATTAGGGCCTAGATTTATACCAGCGCCCTCAGGTGATAACACTGTGCAGACCACAGAGTTCATTCTATAAAATCTGTTCTCATTTGGTTACATGCGCTGTTGATAGTGCATCTGTTGACATTCAAATTAAGCTGAGCATGCACTCCGTGGAAAACGTATATTACCAGCTGTGGGCATTGATTAGTTTGCACATTTGCAGTGCCACCATCACAACCAGTAGAAGGGTTTTCGAAATTCCAAGGAAAATGTTTTTTTCACTATTTGGGTGCTTCCCTTAAACTAGCAACAGGAGCATTTCTAAGGCGATTTGTGGCAGCCTGGCACCCTCCTGTGTCCATTTGCTGTAGCAGCATATGGCAGCTGTCCACATGAGCGTTTCCCCAACTGGGGGCCACGACCCACTTGTGGATTGGAAGCCAAGTTTTTGTGGGGTGTGAAAGTTCAAGAAATAAATAAAGAGACGTCTTTAAATTCTGCATTTATCTTATCACATTAGCTGTGTTTCAAAGACAGAGGTCAAATGTCACGCTTTGCCCTCTGACAAATCGTTGCTTATTTTTTAATATTGGGATTGGTGTTTATAAACTTCTCTTGCTTTGAAGTCAGAGAAAGAAGTGTGAAAGGAAAGGTTGTAGTCTATAATTTTTCAAACATCTCAACAAAATGTAAATATCTTTAAATGAACTGTACACATTCAGCAATTAGGAAAGCACAAATAAAGCATTTTTTTGTTATATGAAGTGGGATAGGAACAAAGGGGCATATTAACATGGCGGCGCAACACAATTATCGCCGCTTTTGCAGCAGTTTTTGTCTGAAAAGTGGCGATCATTTTATTGCCTTATCAGCAAAGACACGCTATTGCGTGTTTTGCTGACTTAGCGACCGTTTCCAGCATGCCTATTTTTGCATCGCTAATGAGATGCAAAGTAGGTGTGGCTGTGAAACCTACAAGGGAAAATATCGCAAAGGAAGCTTCGCGATATTATTAATGGAAACCAAACGGGCCACTGGTAATAGGATACAACCCTACCAAGGAAAAATTCTGGTTTGGAAAGAAAGAGGCACCGGGCACAGTGCTGTTTCCATTAGAAGGGCATATGTTCACCAAATACTATAACCACATGTAAATATCAACAAGAAAAGTGTTTTAATCTCTACATTTGTCTTTATTGGTTTTTATATAAAAAAATGTTTTTTATCAAATAGAAAATACTTCACATATAAAAATCACATTTAAACAATTGTTAAATATTCATTCCCAATGATCTCATTAGAGCCACATCTATATGTGTATACGCCTGATCACATAATGTTACACTCGACAATCAATACATTGGACATACAAGTTCACTATTACAACTGGCATAAATAAATACTGAAAATTCACAATAGCACAGTTGCCAATATTTCAATTAGAATTTTATTACTACAATACAATGTGTAGAGACTGATGTCATATGTAGAAAAGCAAAGCCTTCATCAGGACTCCACGCTTGGCCAATAATGTTAAAGAGGCCATAAACCTGTGCTGGTATGTGAATATTGGTGCTGCTCTTCTCGCTATCAAGAAATTCACAGTATAGTACGTATGTCAAAAAGTGAAATTGTGTATAGATGGAGATAAATCGTGAATGTAAAATAACCTTCCGAACAAAAATGCAAATAGCCTAGACCCGCTCACTTTCTCAGGGTTAATAGATTGACTACACTGAAAAGATTAGAAAACTCAGAGAAGTGTATTAGATTTTTATTTTGGGCACAGCAGTTACAGGACTGAACTAAGAGATACCTTGGGACCAAGCTATCAAATACAATACCTAACTCGGTTCGCCTCTGCCTGCACCCCTTCATTAAGGCAGGTACCATCACATCAGTGTCACCGCAGCAATTAATCATATAGGTATTTGATTACGCCATCCATCTTGTTTTATGGGGATAGTGAGCGAATCATCTCTATCTGCGTTACATCAGTCAGGTCAGAGCACTTATATATATATATATATATATATACGTCACCAAGCTATTTTGTAGTATCAAACAGCCAAGCTCGAGCCCAAATTCTTTCAGCGTGTTATTTATTCATAAACAGTGTCAAACAACACCCGACGCGTTTCAGTGCAGCTCATATATATATATATATATATATATATATATATGTGAACCAATCACCCAACTCCCACAGAAATTCCATGGAAAGCAGGCACGGACACGAAGTGGCATTGGATTCGGCATTTATTTCTTAGTGCAGGACGCCCTCAATCACGAGCACAAGGAGAGACGCGTTTCAGCCTTCAAGAGGCCTTTGTCAATCAAGTTTGGCAATGCATAGCTCATGAGTTAAATAGCCCAACCCACTGACCCAATTGGTAAACATGGAAAACATACTATAGCGTGTGAATTCCCATTACAGCTAAAATGCAACATGCTCACACTGCGTGAAGCTCTTCATAAACATTAATGCAGGTAAGACGCAACATACTGATATATAGTGCCCAGTGCAATTACCAAAGTAGCAATGTTACCAGTAAAGCAGACAAAATTAATATGGAGAAGCATGTATAACAATTGAAACACAGCTCAGTGGGAAGCATGCGGGCACTTAAATAGTTCTGCCAAACTCGCATCCAGTGTTGCCTATATATTCTAAAAAATATCACAAAATAGTAATAAAAGTAAAACTGCTGCTGCATATACACGTCGGAGTCCTTACAGACTCTCCCATGTCCCCTTAGCTTAATGAAGCTGTTGTCTATCCCGCCACAACACAGCATCCGACATTATCCAAGAAGGAGAAGTAATCTCTGCCTTATCTTTATCAACAGCTGCTGCTGCGTGGAGCCCCGGTATCGATAAAACAAACATAGCGCTGGAGGTAACAACATTGCATCGTTATTGATATCTCGCCTCAAAGTTAATTCGAGCACATGCTATATATATATATATCCACTACCGTACATCCACATAGTACTGCTATCACAGTTTCCCTTGAGTAAGGACTGTATCATAGTCATTGGATAGAGTAGTTAAAGAGGTCCATAAAATGCCCTTTAATCTATAAACCCTGAGAAAGTGAGCGGGTCTAGGCTATTTGCATTTTTGTCCCGAAGGTTATTTTACATTCACAATTTTTATCCATTGATACACAATTTCACTTTTAGGCATACATACTATACTGTGAATTTCTTGATAGCGAGAAGACCAGCATCAATATTCACATACCAGCAGAGGTTTATGGCCTCTTTTACATTATTGGCCAAGGGTGGTAATTTGGACCATATTCTGTGGCAAGGGCTAAGTGGAGGTAATTATTAACCTAGAGAAAATAAACCATAGTTTACTAGTTAAACTTGTGTATATTTAATAGAACTAGGACCCATAAGCTATTTCTGTCGTATTAACCATCTTCGACACAATAGCCCATTATTACAAATATCATGTCTATTTATGTCCGTCCCTTGCCAGTATAATCTAGACCACACCTATATAGTAAATGGTGGTCATTTGTTATTTGCATGAATCAAGCTATTTTGTTATTTTAGAAACACCCACACTTTTTGCATGATTATCACATTGATTCACTATGTATTTTCTCCTTGTTTCCACCAGTGGCTCCACCCCTGAAATCTTTTGACTAGCCTTTTGCATATCCTTCATGTATTTAATTTAACATAATTATTTTGTAAGTACCTATAAAGGCTTTGCTGTTCTCCAGCTTATAACTATATTTATATATTCCCTATTTAGCAAACCACTGTGACAAAGTCCTGATGAAGGCTTTGCCGAAACGCATTGTTTTCTACATATGACATCAGTACATTGTATTGTAGTAATACAATTCTTATTGAAATATTTGCAACTGTGCTATTAAGAATTTTCAATATTTATTTATGCCAGTTGTAATAGTGAACTAGCATGTCCAATGTATTGATTGTCGAGTATTACATTATATGATCAGGCGTATATACATATAGATGTGGTTCTAATGAGATCATTGGGAATTAATATTTAGCAATTGATTAAATTAGATTTTTATATGTGATGCATTTTCTATTTGATAAAACAAAAACATTTTTTATATAAAAAAGAATAAAGACGAATGTAAAGATTAAAACACTTTTCTTGTTGATATTTACATATGGTTATAGTATTTGGAGAACATATGCCCTTCTAATGTAAACAGCACTGTGCCCGTTGCCTCTTTCTTTCCAATCCAGCTTCGCGATATTAACAAGGAAGGGTAGCGATTATTTAAATCATGTTCAGTATTCCATAACACATGAATTTATACCATCAGTTAAATTCCTGACTAAGGCATACTTAACATGGGGGATGGATTCTGTGGCTAAAACCACAGGCCCTATCATCCACCATGGAAAACGGCGATATCCACACTATCTCTGGAATTTTTATCGCCGCTCCGATGCGCGTTGTTGATAACGCGCTAACCGGGCGATAAATTCCAGAGATAACTGGCGATAAATATGCAAGCGCTAAGCGCGCTTTGCGATATTTATCGCCGGCCCTTGTTAATATGCCCCAAAGATCTTAATAGGACCAAAACAAAAAAGAAAATGTACTTGTTAATGCACAAATTATAAATATTTACTGAAGCCCAATTTCTACACCTTCTAATTAGTGTGTAGTGTGGTTTTATCGGTAAAACTGTAGGTCTGGGTAAACTCATTTGCCTAGTCAATGGAAAATGTGCTACCTGTAAATGGCTATGTTACAATACGATGCTTTAGTTATCTTAAAAAATCGTCCCCTTTTGATCCATTAAAGCTAGACGAGTCGCAAAAGTATGTTGTTCTAAACTTTGGGCAGTGCTTCTAAAACGTTTGGGAAGCGCTGGTTTACAATGTCCTTACTGTACACGTGCCCTGGCCACTGTAGTGCCTATACTGCACATGTTCTCCCTGTGAATGTAAGACTTCATATTCCAGCTATGATTATCTTGCACCTTTCTGCATCATTAAACCTTAGCTCAGAAATATTCACTTGAAACTGTCAAGGACCATATTTTCTTGCAATGTACGATATTCTTTTTCAAGGTAGGTATAGGTTCTTTTTTCTAAACTCAATCTACAGCGTTTTACCTAGTTTTACCTCTAAATGTAAGGTCATTTGCTTTTCTTGGGGGAATTATTACGGAAGGCAGATCTGAAGATGGCACTTTCACATCAGAAATCATATTTCAGCAGCTTCCCTCACATCTTCAGCAAGTGGCATCTGCCTTTCAGATGAAATCAAACCATTATGAAACATCAAATATAACTATTTTGTTTTGAGGATTAAAGAGTAGAATCCAGCTCAGTTCATGTGTGATAGGACTATTGTATATTAAATATAAATCTGATATTTGCTAAGCTGCTAATGCTCTGTATTTGAAATCCACTGATGGAATCCGCACTTCCTGATTACTGAAGGCTTTTATGTGCCTCTGCATGTTGCACTTTGTTTGATTTTATTAAAAAAAACTCCACTGATATAGATGTATATTTTGAAAGGTAGAACAAACAAAACCTAGTATTCAGTTGTACACCGGAAGAGCTACAATACTGTTTTAATTTTGTAATACTGGTCATAAAAACAATAATCCACATCAGAAAGAAAATCACTTGACAAGAATATCCTACCCCAAAGCCCTCCACTCTATGGGCTAGCTGTAGGTAACTTCAATTTACCGACTCATAAATACCGAATTTTACCGATTCGGTATTTATGAATCGGTAAATTAGAAGGAGGGAGATGTAGGTAAATTCTTTTTTTGAATTACCGATTCTGTAAAAATCTGTATTTACCGAATCGGTAAATACCGATTCGGTATTGCCCATTGATTCCTATGGGCCTTGAAGACCATAGGAATCAATGGGCAATACCGATTCGGTATTTACCGAATCGGTAAATACCGAATCCTGCAAGGGTGCAGGGGGTGTCACTTTGACACCCTCTACCACCCCAAATACAGGCACGTGTAACATGTGGCACACATACATGCCCTAAGGGCATGTCTGTGTGTCACATTGCACAGGTGTGCATGCACAGATGTGCATGCACACCTGTATTCGGTATTTTACCACCCAATAGGAATGGGTGGTAAAATACCGACTCTTAGGGGCCTGTGGCACTCTGTGAAGTGCCACCTACATCTCATTTACAGAATCGGTAAATTTACCGATTCGGTATTTTACCGATTCTGTATATTTACCGAATCGGTATATTTACCGATTATGTAAATGAAATGCCCCCTACATGCCAAATCCTAAATACCGGTCGGTAACGGCCGAAATCGGCCGTTACCGACCGGTATTTGGCCTCCTACATCTGGCCCTATATCTTTGACATCCATCCTTAAGCAATTTGCAGATGCAATCGTCAATAAAGTGAAAGATTGGAACGCAGGTAGGTCCGGAAGTACAGATAAAAGACTTGTTACCAATTCACACTGCTGTTCTGTAGCATGCTATGGAGTCTTGAATGCCAGGCATAGGCAAATTGAAGTGTGTGACTGTCAGCAAGAGACCAGCACTTTTACATAATGGTTTGCCATACAGTAAAGAGTTGGGTGAAAAAGATATGGACTGCACACAGCTCATTACCTCTTCCTCCAGTCCTTACACCATGAATGAATCCCCAGTGTAAAAGATATTGTTTTTCCTAGCCCAACCTAAAAACAAATCCAAATATTTGTCCAACATGCAGAGCTACCTAAAACAGAAACTCGCTATAAGCATTTCCTGTGTTTTCTTTTGTCAGAGCAGCCTAGAACCAAACATTTGTATGCACATTATTATTATTATCCTTATTGTTTTGTTTGTAGCAACTTTTATTTCTCTTTTGTTAGAGCCAGATAGAGTGACTTTGTTTTAATAGGTGACGGTCAGCTCCCTCTTGCTAAGCAGACAGAACAAGAGCTCACCCACATAATACACTCAGAGCCTGATTACGAGCCAGGTCCACACTGCCACTGCACCCCCAAAGCTGTGGTCAGGCCGCCTGCCAGGTTACGAGTATTTCTTGTTTTTGGCGGGCTTTTTTAAAGTTCCCACAGTGGTGCCCTTCAAGTGGGCACCGCAATGGGAACACCAAAAACTGTTTCTGCACGGCATGGACTATAAGGTCCATGCCGTGCAGGAACTGTGGTCCATGCACACAGGTGGGTACATGTAGTGCCTCCCTGCATGCACCGCAGAGGTACAAGGGGGGCCTGTAGGGCCTCCTTTGTCTCCTCTACGGTACGGTTTTTATAGAGGAGGAACCACCATGAAAACCATGGCGGATAGGAAACTCGTAATATGCTTGGCATATTGCGGCCTCCTGACCATTGCAACACTGCCAGGGAACGATGATTCCCTGGCAGCTGTGGTGGGACAACGGCAGTCTGACCACTCTAATTGTAATAGGGGAGTCGGAAGACCGCCGTGCCCCCACAAGTCTAGCGGTTTGTGGACTGCCAGATTCGTAATTGAACGTTAGTGGTCATTTGTTGAAGCATTCAGGATTCAAAAAGGGATTTTTAGATTCCCTTTTTAAGTGTTACAGGCCTAATTTATTTATTTCTTCGGTTTTGGCTCCCCACATGTCTGCAACCTATTTGCCAGGTTTCAACATAGCAGTTCTTGTGAGACTTCACAGGCTGTTTTAATTAGTTACTTAGGGCCTCATTACAAGTTTGACGGCGCTCCCACACCGTCAAGCCTGAAAGCTGCTCGCCCGCCAGATTACGAAACGAATCGCTGTCTGGCAGGCAGTCCGTGTGACGGTCCTGCAGCAATGCAGTAAAAAGGCTCAATGAGTCTTTAACATTGCCCTGCCTTTGGACAGACACAGCGCATTCCAACATGGTATGGACTGTAAAGTCCATGCCAGGCTGGAACTGGGGGGGTGCTTGCACACGGAGGGGCACATGCACCTACCTGCATGGGGCAAGGAGGGTCCTGTAGGGCCCCCTTTGTTTCCGCACTGCCAGCTTTTTCATGGCTATGCTGACCACCATATAAGACTGGCAGTTAGGAAACCCAAAATATGCATGGCGGTGGTGCAGCAGCAGCACCACCAGCATATCCTGAGCTCCTGACAGCTGCATTACCACCACAGAACATGGTTTCCTGGAAGTTATGGCGGTCAAATGGCAGTGCGATTGCCAAACTTATAATACAGCGGTTGGACCACCAGTGCGGTGGTGGCTGAACAACCACCCCAACACCCCACGAGTCTGGCGGTCCATGGACCACAAGACTTGTACTAAGGCCCTTAGTATCCAGCCAAAGCAGAAAGCTTAAGTTGATTCCAATTATTTTAGTGCAGCAATGTGAGACTCAGGCTTCCCTAGAAAGCTCCACCACGATGATATAGCTTCAAACCTCATCCCTCTTAAGGATGTTCTTTAGTGCATGATTGCGGAGGCAGTGGAAGCAGGCTTAAAAGCAAGAGAGATGATTTCTCTTACTAAAGTCCAAAGAACTGATGTACGTATGTACATATCCGGTATTTATATAGTGCAAACTAATCACGCCTATGGGTCTTAAGGGCACTTGGGGCAGTCAGGGAGATTAAGTGAGATTGCTCAGAGTAACAGGGAGCTTAGCTGAGCTTTCACCGGTACCGGGAATCCAACCGAGTGAGCCCCGTGCTCTGGAGTCGGCTGCTCTGGCCACTGCATCACACCTCTCTCTGGTGCTAGTGGCATTCCTGTGGCTCCTGATGAAGAGGAGGTCAGAGGTTGCTTTGTCTGGTTTTTTTTTTATCTTACTAAAGTAATGAAGCATCTAAAAGACAATTTTGGATTTCCTTCTCCACTTTTGTGAACTTTTTTTGCAATACCAGTGCATACAGCCAGAGTCTCTTCTTCGATTAAACATTACATCTTAGAGATTTTTGCTGAAGTATTTCTGGCTGCACTCAAGGTGGACATTTATTGGCTGACCTTTCCTCACAAATCAATGCGATCTTAGTAGGTGCTCCCTACAGAACCTGTAGACAAAAAGACGCAGTTAAATAAGTGTCAAACTAATGGGAAAGTAAGAGCTAATGCATATACGACTTACACAGTAACTAACCAGATACATGAAGGGGTAGCTTGCTCTTTCACACTCTCAATGATGGAACAACAGTTCTGTCTCAGCTATATCATTTGATAATCTGTATGCGACAGCAGCAGTTTGCAGAGCTTCATCTGTGGCCTGCATGCATATTTGGATGTATTCCTGGAAGGCTGATGCAATCTAGAGGTGGATTCTGATGAAACTACCATTTGGGAAAGCAAAGATGTTTGGTGAACAACTGTAGATATGGTCAAGAAATGTATTGAGACCAATAAATTTGATGACTTGTGCTCCTTTTCCAAAGGCTATGGAATTGGGGCAAAGAGAGCATTTGGCCCTGAATCTTCTAAGGGCAATACTGAGCCCTTTTGAGACAGGAGTAATGGCCAGGGGGACACTCAAAGACGCTAGAAGTAGAGGTCTGAGGGGTGCTGCAGCACCCCCAAAATAACCATGCTGGTATTCAGAAGGTAAATGGGCAATATGGAGGCCTTTAAACATTGTTTCTACATTGTCACATTTGCTGTGTGTTCAAAGATTGAGGTCATTGTGTCTGTGTCTTGTGACAAATTGGTACTTCTTTTTTAATATGGAGATTGATATTTATTTTTCTTTCTCTGACTGCAAAGTGAGAGAATTTCGTAAAGTGAATTACATGGCAAGCTGTTGGCATACAAGTAATGTGAATGGAAAGGCTGTAGGATCTCTATTTGCTAACACAACAACATGTAAAATATGTGTAAATTAATTGAACAAATATTTCAAACTATAACACCAATTAGGAAAGCACACATGAAGCAGATAAACCTCTAAAGTGTGATAGAATGAAAGGTTTTAACATGATCAAACTAAATCAAGACAGTTTACTAGGTTATGCACCAATGATGAGTATTCGCTGAAGCTCCACACGTTATCTATTGTTTGTGCCTGTATAGTATTATCAGTAAAGATGTATGTCAGTATAAATTTAGTGCCCATTCCAATGGAAAATATAATGTCTGTAAATGACAGTGCATAATGCCATAATGATATATTTCAATATGCACCAAAATGCCCCACTAGCTATGTATTGCACCATGATAGCTCTTCCACTTAATTGGCATGGCTCATTTGCTATGCTTGTTCTCTGTGTCTTTAGTTATGTCGCATTGAAGCCAGCACCCTAACAACTCAGTATCAGCCTCTCTCTTCCTCCACAGATTCTCCTCCCCCAAAAGGCATGACTATGTCAGCATAGAGGGACCTCTGTTGTTGCTCCAAAAGGTTTGCCATTCTTCAAATACAGACACATGGGCTCTAGAGATTTATCATGAGGCTCCCAGCTAGGCTCCCAGCTAAGTTTACCAGGAGACTACTCATCAGCATTTCTGTTGGAACCAACTCCCTGGTTGTACTGTTTGATGTCAGTCCAGCCAGGGAAGAATCCAGCTCTTGTGGAAGATGGCGGCAATAATTCTGGTACCTCAGCTGGAGAAATGTCAATCCTGTTCCTTGTTCAAAACGTTTCAGAGAACGTTCGTCTACTGTTGAACCTCAAAGTTGTGAATATGTTTATTACTCACCAGTCATTCAATATGATATCCTTACACACCCTTCTACATCTCGTCAGGACTTGGGGAACTTTTTGACTTTCATGGACATGTTGAATGCATGTTCCCATCCACATGAACTTTCAGAGATTCCTATGCTTTTCAGTGATTGGCAGCCGTTATCAATTCCAAGTATTACCATTCAGCCTTGCCTCAGTGCTAGGAGTTTTTCCAAAACTTATGGTTTATCTATTGGGTATTTTTAGGCTGTCCAGTTTTCACTGTCTATGTTTTTTTGTATTTTGGTAGTGTTTGCTCAGTATATTCCAAAACATTTTAAATCACTGCTTATCAGTGTTTGTTCAGCAGCCTAACACCCAAAATAAACAAAAACGATGGCTTTTTCAGTGTTTACAAACATAGGGGCTCATTAGGATGGCGGACGGAGGAGCTACCGCGGCCCTGGAGTACGCGGAAAATGCCTTTTCCGTGTCCGCCTGCCGCGGACACTCCGTCCACCATATCAGGATAGGAAACAGTGTCAAATTTCCGTCTGCGATGGAAAATCACGCACCGCCGCCCAACTACACCCGACCACGTGGCGGATGGAACACATCCTGAGACTCCACCGTACGTACTGACGTCTAAGACCGTCCCCCAAATCATGGCGGAAATTACACATAAAACCGCAGCGGAAAAACAACCTGACTGAACACGGCGGATTCCCCACAGCGAAGAAAAGATACATAGCAGAGATACCCATCACAAGCTGCTCGCCACCATGGACCCAGCGCTACACGCTTTCCCGATGCTCTTCGCGATCCACCACGTCCTAGTCTTGGCCCACCATGGACGCCGACGCAGGTAAGGCACAAACCATTGGCTGCATGGAGGGGAATACCTGCAAGGGTCGTGACGTAGGGAGGGGGAGTGTCATGTTACCGAAACCACTGATGAGAAGCAAATAGAAATACACATTTGTAGTACGCCAGCATGAATGACAACGACAAACCACGAGACTTGATTGACTACCTTTATTGCACATAATAGGGGTATAATCACAGTGTGTGCGTGAGCATGGGCAAAGTGGGCACCAGAGCATGAACATCAGAGGTAGCACGTGAGAGGGCAGAATGCAGTATCAGAACAGCAACAGGGCATTGTGGACAACAGAGCAGGTACATCATTGGCAGCACGTGAGAGGGCAGAATGCAGTATCAGAACAGCAACAGGGCAGTGTGCCCAACAGAGCAGGTACATCATTGGCAGTAAACGAGAGGGCAGAATGCAGTATCAGAACAGCAACAGGGCATTGTGCCCAACAGAGCAGGTACATCATTGGCAGTAAACGAGAGGGCAGAATGCAGTATCAGAACAGCAACAGGGCATTGTGCCCAACAGAGCAGGTACATCATTGGCAGTAAACGAGAGGGCAGAATGCAGTATCAGAACAGCAACAGGGCATTGTGGACAACAGAGCAGGTACATCATTGGCAGTAAACGAGAGGGCAGAATGCAGTATCAGAACAGCAACAGGGCATTGTGGACAACAGAGCAGGTACATCATTGGCAGTAAACGAGAGGGCAGAATGCAGTATCAGAACAGCAACAGGGCATTGTGCCCAACAGAGCAGGTACATCATTGGCAGCAAACGAGAGGGCAGAATGCAGTATCAGAACAGCAACAGGGCATTGTGGACAACAGAGCAGGTACATCATTGGCAGCACATGAGAGGGGCTAAGTGCATCAACAGTCCATAGCACTGAACATGTCCATCAGAGGCAGCACGTGAGAGGGGCTAAGTGCATCAACAGTCCATAGCACTGAACATGTCCATCAGAGGCAGCACGTGAGAGGGGCTAAGTGCATCAACAGTCCATAGCACTGAACATGTCCATCAGAGGCAGCACGTGAGAGGGCAGAATGCAGTATCACAGCATCAACAGGGCATTGTGCCCAACAGAGCAGGTACATCATTGGCAGTAAATGAGAGGGCAGAATGCAGTATCAGAACAGCAACAGGGCATTGTGCCCAACAGAGCAGGTACATCATTGGCAGTAAACGAGAGGGCAGAATGCAGTATCAGAACAGCAACAGGGCATTGTGCCCAACAGAGCAGGTACATCATTGGCAGTAAACGAGAGGGCAGAATGCAGTATCAGAACAGCAACAGGGCATTGTGGACAACAGAGCAGGTACATCAGAGGCAGCACAAGTACGTGTCCCAACCAACCCGTCCCAGGGACCACAACAGTGCAAGGCTGTTATCAATGGACAATGGACACACCATGTGAACTCACATGTGAGTGAAGTGATCAGCACCTCACATCACAGAATCAGGTGGACTGCGTGAACTACCTGCCTCGGACACACTGCCAGCACCAGAAACAGGAGTGTGAGACACAGTCACAGCCCGAGTGACACACACATGTGCCACAGACCCAGACACACTGCCAGCACCAGAAACAGGAGTGTGAGACACAGCCACAGCCCGAGTGACAGACACATGGGCCACAGACCCAGACACACTGCCAGCACCAGAAACAGGAATGTGAGACACAGCCACAGCCCGAGTGACAGACACATGGGCCACAGACCCAGACACACTGCCAGCACCAGCAACAGGAATGTGAGACACAGCCACAGATGTAGTGACTGACACGTGAGCCACTGACCCAGACAGACTGCCAGCACCAGAAACTGGAGTGTGCGACACAGCCACAGATCTACTCACTGACACATGAGCCATAGACCCAGATACACTGCCAGGACCTGCAACAGGAGAGGGCACAACTGAGACTGTGCTACTACATGATGCATGACCGCAAACAACAGACACAGTGGCACTATCTGATACATGAGAGTCAACTGCACCTGCGGCACTGGGACCACTGAAATGATGAGCCACAGGGCTGTATGGGCCAGGAGGCAGGGTGGCCCTGGGAGCTGGGGATAGCTGACCTTGAGCTACATCGGGGTGGGCAGGTGTCAATTGTGTGTGTCTGCGTTTCTTAGTGATATGTGAGTGCACCCTGGACAGGACAGGACTGGCAAGTGGTGGGGACTCAAAACAAATATCATCCACCATAGGTGGAGCATCTGCAGCCGGGGATCGGGAGTCTGGGGACGTGCTGGAGCATGCTTGTCGTTTGCTGTGTGCCTGCTGCCTGGACTCAGATTCATGTGTAATGGGGGATGCAACAACAGGGGACTCCCTCCTCTGCTTCTGACTGGCCTGGATGGGAGTGGAGGTATGGGGGGACTCCGCCGCGGAGACATCTGTTTGGCGTTCAGTCGAAAACATCAGCCGCAGTGCAGCCAGGGGTGATGTATGCCTGTCCTTGACTGCGCCATCGTCCATGGTAGAAGCCTTGTCCGTAGGAAGTGCCTTACCCGTAGGTGGAGTGTTGTCTCTGGATTTTGCCTGTGCCTTGGTCGGTGCCCTGTTCCTGCCAGCAGACTTGTCGTCTGTGGTGTACCTGTCTCCAGTAGACACCTGCTCTCTGTGTGTGTCGCTGCCCTTTGGAGATGGACCATGCTCTGTTGTGTGTCTGTCCTTGGGACTCTCCCTGCTCTTAGGAGGTGCCTTTGTCTTTTGACTGTCCTTGTCCTTGGGAGTGGCCCCTTCCTCTGTTGTGGGCCTGCCCTTGGGACTCTCCCTGCTCTTAGGAGGTGCCTTTGTCTTTTGAGTGGCCTTGTCCAAGGGACTGTCCATGGACTTGTGAGTATCCCTTGCCATGGGAGTACCTTTTGTGTTGAATGCCTGTGTAGCATGTGAAGGCATGTCCCCCAACAACACTTGTGGATCCTGTGTGTGTACTCCAGTGTATCTGATGTTGTCTTCGTGAACAGATTTTGCTGACCTACGGGATGGTGTCTGTGGCCTCCGTGCCCTGACACTGCTTCTAGTGCAATAACCTGTATTAGAGTCCTGCTCAGAAGAATCACTACCCCCTGAGACATCCAGTGGTCTAGATGCGGAAACAGAAGTAGCACCCTGTCCATGCGACTGTACTATTGCAGATGACACACTGCTTGCCAATGACTGCACTGTCCTGTGTAGACCAGCAAGATCACCATGCATCCCTTCCATGAATGCCACCACCTGCCCCAACTTCCTATCATGGTCTTGGAAAGCATTTGTCATATTGGTCTGCCCCACACACAGCTGTCGCAGCAGATCAACGGCCTCAGCACACAGTGCATTTTGGCTCACCGTGGCAGGGGCAGCGGTGCCTGCACCGAACGCCACTCTGCTCCCCCTACTCCTGCGTGCACAAACAGTACATGGTGCAGTTGGTGGCAGTGAGGGCCCTGTGTGCTGTGTTCCGACAGAAGGTGTTGATTGCCCACTCCCAGTCTGTGACAACAGTGCTGGCTCACCAAGAGTTTCCGAAGATGAGGACGATGGTGTCTCCACATGCGAGTCCTCAGGGACGGTCCTATCCCCCTCTCCGGCGCTGCCCTCCTCTGTGTCAGTCTGCGTGTGTGCGAAGTCTGACCCGGACTCATTGCCTCGACTAATCTCCTCCGTCTGTGGCTGAGTGTCCTCTGTCATAGCTGAAATGCACATAAAAGAGGTGTAAGTCATGGGAACACTCACGTACAGAAGGACAAGGATTCCCTAATTCCATAGCTGACAAAGTTCTTGTAGCCCCCATCCTGCACACGGCCCACCTCTACCAGTCATCCTCACATTACATAAGCGTTGGTGGCCGTGACACATGTACAGCAGGCGGACAGGGCAGGAGCACGTACATCTGCACACATGTCTTGCCATGGGGCCACGGACCACTACGGCATGTGTTTTCAACACTCAACCGGCCATGTCCACAACCGCCGTGCCACCAATGTCCACAACCGGCGTGCCAGCCATGTCCACAACCGCCGTGCCAGCCATGTCCACAACCGCCGTCCTAGGCCCGGCCAGGCACGGCAGTTGTGGACATGGCTGGCACGGCGGTTGTGGACATGGCCGGCATGGCCGTCCTAGGCCCGGCCTGGCACAGCGGTTGTGGACATTGGTGGCACGGCGGTTGTGGACATGGCCGGCACGGCCGTCCTAGGCCCGGCCGCTCCGGCCTGTGTACGGTGGATGATTCAATGTGACTGTAAGAGGGGACATGAACTGCCATGTCCATTGAGTACATCTAAAGGGTGTGTAGGCCTGCACCTCCCCCGCTGAGTACGTGCACCGCCATGGTGGCGCCAGTGATAGAACATTGTTGCAACTGAAGCTTCCGTGCAGGAAGCTTGCACGTGCGGTTGACGATGTGTGCCCGTGACGGTCGTGCACATGCAGCCAATGGGAAGAGGGACGCTGGCCGCGTATGGCCATTGGAAAGTAGCGGAAGCTGTGCACCGCCATGGCGGCGCCAATGATTTTATCTTGTCAGACGCTGCACCGTGATGTGTTGTCTGCAGTTGCGTCATGAGGGTTGTGAGCGTGATAGGGAAACTTCATATGTCATTCACTATTCCATGTGTGTCCATACTATGCCCATCGGTGGGCACACAATGTGCAACTGATGTGCATTTTGACGTATTGACGTCGGGTGTGACCCTACAGACGTTATTACATCTTCACTACTACACAGAACATCACGGCTGTATGGGCAAATTATGATTCTGTTGTCAGTGTGTGGTTCTGGCGAGGTGACTACAATGGTGATGGTACACATGCATTCAGTGTATGTGTCTTGGATGTTGTGTCACCATGCATGTAATTACCGTATGCTCAACATTATTGGTGTTGGCATTTGTGCATGATGACATGGTGTGTGTATCATTATCGTTTGTGTGCATGCACTTGCATGTGTGACTGTGATGTGGCTTCTAAACATTAGGGTCAAGACACACGTATTGTCAGTAATGTTCACATGTGACTAAGTAGCGTTGTACGTGTTGACACACTTCCTGTTGCACGTGGCTGCACATTGTTAAAGGGCCACTCCGTATTGTATTAACTATCAGAGATGTCACACATATGACCATTCTCCTAAACATTTTTGTTCTTGCTAATGTAGGCTTACATGTGATGGAGTTGCACACGTATGCGTCGTTTGTAAGTTGACTCAAGTTACATCTCTCTCCCACACAGGAGGGCTCCAAATGTGCATCGGCCATACACTGTGCTGGAGGATATGGTTGACGAGGAGGTGATTAGGAAATTCCGGCTGGATCGACGTCGGTTGATGGAGCTTGTTGCCCAATTGTCTCCTCATCTGCAGCCACGAAGGACGTATCCTGGTTCTATTACACCCACAGCAAAGGTTATGGCGGCACTACATTTCTTTGCTACTGGCACCTTTCAGTACACAGTTGGATATGCCGGGGGGATGTCACAGTCCATGTTCAGCACGGTACTTCGGGATGTTTTAAGAGCTATGATGCTGTACAAGAATGACTACATCCATTTCCCACGGCCGGAAGAGTTGCCAGCAGTCAAAGCAGACTTCTATGCACTGGGCCAGATACCACACGTAGTGGGTTCAATTGATGGCACACATATCGCTATCATTCCACCACGGGCACGTGAGCAGGTTTTTAGGAATCGCAAGCACTTCCATTCGCTGAACGTGCAGGTGGTGTGCCTGGCAAACAACATCATCTCCCATGTGTGTGCAAGATTTCCAGGCTCCGCACATGACGCCCACATCATGCGGAGCAGCATTGTCCCCCAACTGATGGCAAATCTGCGACCCGGTCAAGCATGGCTTGTTGGTGAGTGTGCAGTGGGGACTTTTGTGATCTCTGTGTGGCATGGGGTACCCACCATATCTTGTTGTGATATTTGTGTCTGTCATCCCCCTACATAGGCGACTCGGCGTACCCAAACCGGCCCAGCTCCTGAGTCCCCTACGTAATCCTACAACAGCGGGTGAAATGCGCTACAATGATGCACATGGAAGGACACGGAGAGTGATTGAACGTACCTTCGGACTGCTAAAGTCTAAGTTTCGGTGCCTGGATAAGATCGGAGGGGCCCTGCCTTACTCACCAGGAAAAGTATGCAGGATCGTGATTGCCTGCTGCATGCTCCACAACCTGGCCGTGCGCAATGACATTGAACTGCTCTTGGACCCTGAAGACGAACAAGTTCCTCGGCCTCCCATCCCACCCATGTCGACTGATGAGGATAGTGGTGAGGAGGAAGGTGTGGACCAGAGGCCAGCTCATTGATCGCTACTTCCCTTGAATGTGAGTAACTACCTCTTGTGCCGGTTGACAATGCCTTATGTATGTTTGCTGGTGTTGTGTGGATGTGGGGTGCATCAGCTGTGTGTTCTGGTTTGTGATGGTTGCATATGTGTGTCTTCATTTCTTTGGACATACAAGTCTCCATGATGTGTGTCCTCACATCCCATGCTTTAGTGATGAGTGTAGTTTGTGGAATGTTGCTGTGCAGTGTGTTGTGATGTGTGTGAATCTGTTTCATGTCGTGTGTTTGCTGTCTCTGATTTTCCCTAGGTCACTCCCGCAGCGCCATGATTATGTACGACTAGGATCCCTGCACCTGTTGACGTCTGTTTCTGAAGGCAATCTTGTGAATAAACATGGAGGCAAAACATAATTGAGTGTGTAAGTGACATTTATTTACAGGTTGTGCATTTGTGCTGGTGATTATTTACAAGTAAGTGGGGGGGGAGGGAGTTGGAGTTGAAGGTAATGGCAGATGAAATGTCCGTGCTGACACCACATTGGGGGGTGTCAGGCTAGTCCAGCAGACCAGTGGCAATGATTGTCTATGTGGGACAGGGTGAATGTCTGGCACAGGCAGTGACAAAGTCATTGGCGGCCCCTATTGGAGCGTGTGGATGGCGCTCCAACACTGCTCTCACCCACTTCCAGCCTCGGGCGGCCCCTCCGTCTCTGAGGTGGAACTGAGTCAGCTGGGGGTGCAGGTTGTTCATGGGCCACATCCGTCAACAGGGGCACAGGTGGTGGTGGTGGTGGTGGTGGAGGTGGAGGTGGAGGTGACGGTGGCGTTGGAGGTGGAGGTGACGGTGGCGGTGGCGCTACGACAATTGGTGGAGGGGGGGTGGGGTTGTTCCGGGCAATCCATTCCCTCCACATTGTTGTCTGCTGGCCCATGATGTGCACTATCTGGCCAAGGTACCCCGACATTTCGCGCAACATGTTCGTGTTGCCCACCGAGTCCTGGTGTGCACGATCTGCATGTTCCTGGGAACGGTCGTATGACGCCTGGCACCTGGCTAGGGCTTGAAGGGACTCTGCCACAGGATGGGGTAGCTGTCCTTCCTCTGTATGGCGGAGTGTGGGTCACCTGATTGCCTGATGTGCCGTCGCCTCTCTCCTTTGTGGCCCACTCACCCTGCTTGGGTGTGAGGCCGATGGACCTGCGTCGTGCACTGGGTTAGGCAGGGTGGCACAGGCAGGAGTGGTGGTACTGGTGGTACTGGTGGTGGTGGTGGTGGTGGTGGGGGGGAGTCTGCAGATCACTGAGGCAGGTGTCGCTGGAGTCACACATGCGACGGTTGTCGGGCCCGGGAGTCCCTGTGAGCCAGATGGCCCTGGCTGTCTGCTTGGCCCCGCACAATCCTCCGCACCGGAGCTGCCTGTGTCATCGTCCCCAGAGAGTCCGGTATGTGTGGGTGGCGAGTCTTGCGGCTGGGTGCTGGTTTCCCCAGTCAGTTCACGATCACCTGAGGGACAAGAATGAGCTGGTCAGTAATGTGGACATTACATGTTCATATCGATTTGTAAACATTTCTGTTTCCTGTCGCACACACCCCACACACCCTACCCTCCACCACCACCGCCGCCCTCCCCGTGAACATGGGGGCCTGTTGGGAGTTGTAGTTGTGAGCTCTCACACACCCCACCCACCACCACCACGCCATCCCCGTGAACATGGGGGCCTGTTGGGAGTTGTAGTTGTGAGCTCTCACACACCCCACACACCACCACCACTGCCATCCCCGTGAACATGGGGGCCTGTTGGGAGTTGTAGTTGTGAGCTCTCACACACCCCACACACCACCACCACCCTCCCCGTGAATATGGGGGCCTGTTGGGAGTTGTAGTTGTGAGCTCCCACACACCCCACCCACCACCACCACCGCCATCCCCGTGACCCTGGGGGCCTGTTGGGAGTTGTAGTTGTGAGCTCTCACACACCCCACCCACCACCACCACCGCCATCCCCGTGAACATGGGGGCCTGTTGGGAGTTGTAGTTGTGAGCTCTCACACACCCCACCCACCACCACCACCGCCATCCCCGTGAACATGGGGGCCTGTTGGGAGTTGTAGTTGTGAGCTCTCACACACCCCACCCACCTCCACCACCACCATCCCCGTGAACATGGGGGCCTGTTGGGAGTTGTAGTTGTGAGCTCCCACACACCCCACCCACCACCACCACCACCATCCCCGTGACCATGGGGGCCTGTTGGGAGTTGTAGTTGTGAGCTCTCACACACCCCACCCACCACCACCACCGCCATCCCCGTGAACATGGGGGCCTGTTGGGAGTTGTAGTTGTGAGCTCTCACACACCCCAGCCACCACCACCACCGCCATCCCCGTGAACATGGGGGCCTGTTGGGAGTTGCAGTTGTGAGCTCTCACACACCCCACACACCACCACCACCGCCCTCCCTGTGAACATGGGGGCATGTTGGTAGGCATGTACATATTGGTGAGTATGTGTCCGACGTGCATGGGTTGGGGCGTAGGAGATGTGTCTTCTCAGTTTTGTGAGCCTGACCATGTCGTACTGATCGTGGTGCTTGGTTTGTACTTACCAGCCTCTTCTCCTTCATCAAGTCCGTCTAGGCTCTCTGGGTGAAGTATCACCAGCACCTTCTCCTCCCAATCGGTGTAGGGTATGGGCTCCGGGGGTGTTCCGCCGCCAGTATGATTGGCTCTTGCATAGTTTTTGGCGCGGATGCCTTTGACCCTGGTCTTCAGGTCA
The DNA here is from genome assembly GCF_964261635.1 of Lissotriton helveticus. Taxonomy (NCBI): domain Eukaryota; kingdom Metazoa; phylum Chordata; class Amphibia; order Caudata; family Salamandridae; genus Lissotriton; species Lissotriton helveticus. The sequence continues at coordinate 797,908,320 of NC_136059.1, read as the reverse complement.
TGCCACCGCCTCTGAATTTCATGCTTCGTCCTTGGCACGGTCCCTGACGCATTCACCCGACTGACGATTCTGTCCCACATGTGATTCTTTTGCGCCACGGAAGTCTGCTGGACTTGGGCCCCGAAGATGTGGGGCTCAACACGGATGATTTCATCTACCATTACCTTCAACTCCGTCTCCGTGAATTTAGTTTTTTTTTTGGGTGCCATGGTGTGTGGTGCTCAGTGTGTGGGTTGAGTGAGTTGGGGGGTGCAGGTGTGTGGTGTGTGATGTGTAGGAATGGTGTAGTGGGTGTTTGTGTGGTGGGTGTGGTAGGGTGGTGGTTGTGTGTCTTCTATTTGAGTAAGCTGTATATCGATTTGGGCCTCTTGCTAGCAGCAATGCTGTGATGCAAAGGATTGTGGTAGTGGGTGGGTGTCATTTTATAGTCGTGTCTCAATGGTTGTTGGCAGTCAGGTGGTAGGTGGGCGTGTTGACTACTGTGCATTATTGGGTACTTGGGGGTGTCATGGAGGCTTGTGCTTGGTGTTGGTGTATCAGGTGGGGGGGTTGTCAATTTTCGTGTGTTTGCTAATTACTTGCGGTACACTTTCTGACATTTGTTTGACGTTAGGGATGTTGTGCGTGTTGGCCTTCCGCAGTGATGCACTGTTTATCGTTACATTCTTTCCGCCGCGGACGTGGACGTGCGTACCGTGGTACAGGCGGATTTATCCTAATTGCGGACACGGAGTTTTCACAGGTATGGCGGTAAATGTGTTTTTTTCCACGGTCATTGCCGTCCGCGGCCGTGGCTGTTCATTAGGCTCCGTCCGCCGCGGACGGAGTTAGATGTGTTCCGTCCACCGCGGACGGTGTTTGTTATGATCCGTCCGCCGCGGTCGGAGTTTCGTGACATGAATATCCTAATCGCAACCGCGGATTCTCCGCGGTGCGGCCGGAAGGAAAATTTCCCCGAACATGATTGACAGTACCCGTTTCCGTCCGCCATCCTAATCGACCCCTATATGTGTTTTTTGAAATTATTGTTATAAAATACATACTTGTTTTAAAAGATATGTAATGAAGGCGATCTAGTGTGTTTCTGGACATAGTTGAGGTAATTCAATGTCTCCTTACAGAATAATATGACATTGTAGGGGGTGGTCAACGCTATCAACAGCATTGTACCATGTGAACCCTTTATTTAGAATTTTGAATTACAACAGATTAATTTGTAGTCCTGCATTTTAAGGCACCTGAAACTTGATGCTTTAAGCATGCTTGTCACTGCTTTTATGCTCTCTTTGTTTGACTACATTAAGGTTGTGCTCCTGTTGTATGGTCATTCATAGCTGTCAAGTGTTCCCATGCCTAATGTCTCACCTTAAGTTGTCCTTGGAACAGGCATTGCATTATGTGCTGAGCTTTAAGATTTTGGTTTTAACATTGTAACTATGGGCTGAAAAAATCAGCAGTAAAGTTCAGTTGGGTAAAAAGTCAGGATTAGCTGAAGATACTGCACAACGGGGCACCTTGTAGCTATGAATTTTGCTGGTGTGTGGAAAGTCTTGTGTCATGTTTTCACCACTGTCCCATGTGCATGGTGTCAGCACTCTTTTCATAGATACCTTTCCCTACACCTCATTTGAATGTTTAAATCCTGGTGTGTTTGGCAGGCGACCTGCTATCAATACTGACTTTTTAGAAAAAGGGACTGATGTATCAATGATACTCATTCTGTGTCTGTGGGTAAATGTTTTTAATGACATCCCTAGACAGCATAACACAAGCTAACGTTTCTTCCAACTTACAGAAAGAAAGAAAAATTACTTATTCACTTTCCTTTCTTTGAATGCCATTTAAGTTTGTGGCTGTTCAGGGGTTTATCGGTGATTATATGCTTGTATTGTTGAGGTTATTATAAAGTTTAAACTTAAAACAGGATAGCTTAAGAATTTTGCACGTGAGTCGTATTCAGGTATAGCCATACTTGGTTGACCATGTTGAAAGCATCTTCTCCTTTTCCCAAGAGGGAAGAAGACATCCAGCAGATTTGCAGGGTATGCCAAAAAGATACATTTTCTCCTCAACTTCAAGGAATCACACCTCAGCCCTTTGCAGTGTCTTCAACTCATCTGCTTTTTGTGTTCTGGACAGAGTTCTGGACAGATCTGCAACAGCTGTCACTAAAAGAAGAATGGAAAGGGGCGACCACTCGGTCCCCCCGAACGTATGGATGGGTGCCCCGAACCTCCCGGGAAGCCATTTTGGGCGGGGTGGGCGTAGCCCGGCTGGTATGCCCGAAGCGGCGTATCCGGGGCGCGCCTTCCCCCGCCCAAGAGGGGTTGTCCTAGACACCTCAACGGAAGACGACCACGCCCCGTAGGCGTACCGGGGACGGGTACACGCCCTCCCGCAGAAGAATAAAGGAGCGGGAATCCAGAGGAGCGTCCTCTTGTTCCTCGGATCAGAAGGCTGCACCACTCGTTGCCCGTGAGCCCTCGACGGAACAAGCAGCAATTTTGACCCACCCACCAGCCCCTTATGGCAAATGTTTGGAGAAATAAAGTCTTGCAGAGAGATGGAAGTATAGGCCTTTTTCCTTGGTAGAAAGAATGAAGGAATGTTGAGTATAAAGATTGACCTTTTGCAGAGATGTCTTCTTGCAAGAAAGAGCAATTGATGGCACAGTAGGATGATGTCGAGTTTTTTCTTTCCTTAGTAGGTAAACAACTGTCGTATTTATTTGTCGGGCGGTAAGGTCATGATCGGTGAGCAGTAATTTCAAGGTCCCTAAAGTAGGGCGCCACCCACAATGGATGGGAGCGCCCGGGGGAAGACGGCCATTGGCCCCTTCCACGGGGAGGCGGCACCCACTAAGGATGGGGCGCCTAAGGGGAGATGGCCATGGGGCCCCTCCCAGGGGGGGAGGCGGTTAGATGCCCCTCCTACTAATTTCCCGGGGCCGGATATCCGCGACGGCGGATAGAGAGTGTGGGGATGGGGGGAGAGTCCACGCTGTCCTTCCTACAGAGACCTCATACGGGAACTCGGACGACCCTTAAGATGGCGTCGAGTAGAAAGGGGGCCCCCACCACGACAAGGGAAGTTACAGTTGGCAATGAGGGTATAGTCCTCTGCGCATGCGCCGCTCACACCGTGAGGGCGGGAGTCTGGTAGTAGGGATCTGACACCGGTTAAGACCTTGCCGTTGGCCCTTAATGCTAGGATGTACAATTTGAGTTAGAGTGTATGCATTTCCAGGATGTTAGCCAAAAGTACATGACTGCATCGAAATGTAATAAATGACAAATTGTACATAATGCATAATGATGAAACTTTTATTTAATGTTTTAAATTTTGTTTCATATTTTAATAAATACGGCCGGGAGGGTGACTCCCTCCCGCCTTCCAAAAGTTCAACTATTGTCCGACTTCCCATTCTTGGGGAAATGTGTTGGGAGGGGGTGGCGGGCATCCCGGCCATACCTGCTCTCTCATTTGTCACGCCTTCTAGAAGAAGCTAGGCTGAGTAAAACGTCAGGATGAGATCAAATCCAGTCTTTCCATCCTGCTCTGGGAGCATCACCATCTCTAGCTTTTGGCCCACCATCTTCTGCGATTTTGGAGTCCAATTTTGGCTATGAGGTTCTAATCCCAGTGACTTCAGTGAATACTTGAAGGTGGTTAAATTCTACAAATCTAAATCGGGGTTTTTGTTTGAGGTCTAGTGTGAGGAAAGGACATATTTTGCAGTATCATCCCCACTTTTTGATAGATTTAGCGATGATGTATGGATTCTGGCCACTGGGATACTGATTTCTTGAGCCCATTGTATGTCCTCTGACCCCTAAAGTATATGTGCCTTTTGCTTATACCTGATTAGCATATTAAACTTACCTATAAGCCCCTAGTATATTAACCTCTGTGTACCCAGGGCTTGTAAATTAAATGTCACCAGAGAACTGCTGCACTTCTTACGCCACCGCTACAGTGACAAAGCGGAAACATGACTCTAGGCCTGCCACTGCAGCATTACATGACATTTCATTAATTCTAGTTTGACCTGGAAAAATACACCCTTTGCCAGGCCCAAACCTTTCTTTTTAATGCTGATATGTCACCCCTAAGGTAGTGCCCCTAGGTCAGGGCGCACAGTATTTAAAGAGATAGACCTGTGTACTTAAGATGTACATGTCCTGACATTAAAAAATCTCCAAAATAGCTTTTCACTGCAGAAAGCCAAACTCTCCCATTGAAAAGCACTGGGTTACAATATAACACATTATAGTGTATAGCTTTGGTTTGGGTATAGGTAGACCTATGGTTCAAGAATCCAAATTACTAGGAATTTCAAATCTAATCTGCTGGTAAATTCAGATTTTAAATTACTATTTTGATAACACACTTTTAGAAAGGCTGGAATTTTCCTGGCTAAAGCCTTTAGTAGCCCTTTCTGAGAAGTTGTCACCTAGTAGCCTGCTAGGAGGTGTGAACTACTCAAGATAAGAAGGAAATTGCCTTGGCTGGAAGAAGGTGTGACAGGAAAGCCTGGGGGATGTGGTCACCAACTATACAATATTCAAAGGGGCAACCCTTATCACTGGCACTTATAATACACATCTAGGCCTGTCCCTGACATTTTTTTTTAAAAGGCTTTATTTCGATAAAAACATATCTTAAAAGCATGAGCATAAAATCAACACTTTTTGTTAACACATCAAAATTTATCACATTACAAAAGAGTAAAAGCTTTGTATAAGTAGCCAGATAAGCTTTTCCTCTACTTGTTTTGAAGGAGAAGTTCCTTATTTCCCTAGACACACCTCAGGGTGTGGCCTGAGCTCTGACTAAGTAAAAACGGTTTAAGCCATGTTGGATTTTGTCTGGGCAGGGCATTGTGGAACTGTTTAGGGCAAGCCCCAGGAAACGATGTCAGAGTAGTAGAGGTTGCCTTTGGGAGCTTTTTCCTTCTTGGTTAGAGAGTCACCCCCCCAATCTAGTGCCAGACATAAAAGTGGCACCAGGGCTACCTTCCTCAGAACACTGTTTGACCTGTGGAAAGCAGAAGGGTGCACCTTCTGAACCAAATGGCTGGAATTCAGAAGTGCTGAGGCTGCTGTTTCGCCTGTGGAGAGAAGCTCCAAGGACTAGACATGTTACCACTTGAACCCAGGACAGAAGAATGGACTCCTAGGGATAGTTTTCTAGTCTCCATTTAAGTTACAGGGTTACAAAAAGCTGAAATAAACCTAACTTCCTGACAAGCCCAACTGACAAAATCCGAATTGGTTTGCCCTGGACCCTGCTGGTGACTTCACCTGAAGTGAGTCCCTAAGGTACTGGGGCCCTTGGATATGTGTCAGAGTGTACACCTCCTGCCAACCCCTACCTGACTGAACCTGGCCCCACCAACCTCCACTCCATCTCAGTTTTAACTTTTGGCTTTGACCCGGTCTAAAAAGACCAGTTACACATGATTGAAATCATATCTTCAGTTCCCCTGATCTATTTCTTTAAAAATAGGGTGTTTATTTGTTTATTAAAATTTACACAATTTTTCTAGATTGGAGTGTGATTTTTATTTTGTTGTGCTTTCGACGTATTGTCTGTGTTGATACTGATAAATGCTTTACACTTGTTTTTTTTAGTTAATCCTACCTACTCTGTCCCACTGCTACCCAGGAGTGAGCTGAGGTTTAAATTATAGTGACCTAACTGAACCAGATACAGAATAGTTACATTATTACTAGGGTTGAGCAGAACTCACAGAGTTTCACTCCATGGAATTCCACAGAGTTACAGAAAAACCCAGTGAGATTCCGCTTAATTCCACCAATTGGCAGGAAATATGCAGCTCGTGCTGCAATTCAGCAACAGTAGCATGAGCTATGCTGAAAATCAGTGCAAATTACACCATTTGTTCAACAAGTCTGCATAGCCATTTGCTTTGATTTTTCTGCCGCTCGAGTAGAAAACTGCTAGGGCATCAGCAAAGCTACTTGAATGGCAGCTGGGACTACTCATGAATGCCGGTGACCACCTGCGTTAAAAGAATCATGCTAGGGGGCACCAAATCTCTCTCACGTTTGACAGTTTGCAAATTCAGGAATCTCGCAGGAGAAAACCTCCGTAACACTGCGATTGGCAGAATTTGGCCAGACCTCTGCAGTAAAAGTAACTCAGTGTGTCCAAAGTTCCACCAATTCCACAAGCAGAACAAAATATTTCGCCCACCCTTAATTATTAAATCATGGGTAGATCACTGCTGTAAATTTCCATCTCGCAGTGATCTAATATAGACACAGCTTACTCATTTAAGCATTTTAACATTTTAACATTTTTGTGCCCTCCAGTGGGCGAGTGTAATACTGGTGTGAGACCATTTTGTACCGACAAGATCTGGCCTTATGTACTCTTGTACAAAATGTTAAAATGTTAAAATGCTTAAATGAGTAAGCTGTGGCTATATTAGATCACTGTGAGATGGAAATTTACAGCAGTAAATACTAATTGAATTTATGTAAATAATGAGATAAACTATCGTTTTGAATATCATATAGTGTAACGAATACATAGTGTGAGATGCATTGAACATACCAACGCATGGCCCACTAGAGGGCGGGAATTGGTTCAGTACATGAGGCTGGTTTCATATCAATTGTGAACCACAATGAAGATGAAATAACCATTTCAGGCATAATTTGTTATAAACTACATGTCCCATAATGCCATGGAAAGGAAACAGGAAATTATGTCATTGTTTTGTTGTTTGTGCATTTTATTTAAATCACGTAAAACAATATGGTGAATAACAGTCCTGTGAGCAAGGTCTCTGAAGAGACCGAAACGGGTTAGGTGATGCTGGCTTGCCGTTAATAAATTTAATTATCACCAAAATTGATTGTTGATATCATTGTGAAGCCTGGGAGTGCACGAAGAAAGCTACCCCTCGGGGAAACGGAGTTCGATTAAATGGCGGCTGGGCTCTGCCGCCCTTCGAGTGCACCGCCGCAGAACACCCGGAGGTCTTAAAGTGGGCTACTTTGGATTATATATATATATATATATATATATATATATATATATATATATATATATATATATATATATATATATATATATATATATATATATATATATATATCCAACAGCTGCAGAATACCACGACAGAGACACCACGGCAAGTCCAACGTTACTCTAGGCACAAAGTTTATTTAGGTAGGGTTTCCAAAATCTGACGCGTTTCGGGCATCCGCCCTTGCTCACAGACAGTCAGTAAATGAAATAGCTATCACTTAATAGTACTTGTTCCACAGTTTTTTTCACAAAGGTATTTTTTTCTACTTACATTTCCACCACGTGTAAATGAAAAGTGAGGACACACTACTCAGAGAAAACCATGTTGAGTACCTCTTCCAAACAATTTAAAGTGCCTTGTGCAGACACAGAATAAAAATCAACATTATTAAAATTCTGATGTGTACGAAGTAAAGCAAACTAAATATCCATTGAAAATGTTAAGACAAAGTATATTAGGGAAAGGGGGGGGAAACCTTTTCATATAACAGCGTAAAATGCATTTAACCAAACAGGTTTGTATTCCAAAAAGTTGGTTGTGGTCCATAATAATTAACACCTGTGCAAAGTAAGCAAATTGACCAGATGTGCAAATAACGCACCGTATTCTGGTGTGCAAAATATTGCTCAAAAAGTGCCTTAAATGGACAATCTTGTGCAAAACCATGCTTATCAAAAGTGCAAACATCGCGATATGTAAACAATTAAATAATTTTGAGCGTCCATATTAACGTTTCCTTAGACCTCAATGTGCAAAAATACATAGGGTATATGGACCAAAGAGTAAATATATAAATAGATATATTTCAGTTATTAAAAGTGGTTGAAATAGCCATATGGTTTTAAATATCTATATATAAAGAGAGAGAGAGAGGGGGAGAGAGAGAGAGAGAGAGAGAGAGAGAGAGAGATGCTTTTAGACATGCTCAAACAAATTCACAGATGTTGCATAAAATTCAGATGTCTTCTTTGATTATATATGGGAATCAGTAACAATTAGTTTGTGCTTGGGTATTTCCTCATGGCGTAAGGACTGGCAGAGGAAGATAGACAAGGAAGTAATTACCTGGTTATTTACCACTAATCTTCATTACTCCGAGTCTCTGGCTTCTCATAATGAAGATTGATTTTTGATTCCGTCCTTTGTTGCTATGTGCTTGGTTAATACAGGAAGTAATCATAGTGAGTTCCTCTTTTTCCAATCTCTGGGTATTTATTGCCATAATGTGGGTAGTTTTTAGGTGGGGGTAGGCAAACAATATGTATGAGACTGGGGATTTACTCATAGTGTAAGGATTGGGATGAGGAAGACCTAGACTCAGGGAAATGAGGATTACTGGTAGACAACCAGGGCATTGTTATGCACAACACACGGTCATTGTTGGGTTCTTTGGGGCAAAATATAGTTAGCAGAATCCTTGTCTGTGTGAAATCAAACATTATCTAAGCTACACTATTGTCTCTTACTTTGAAACCACTAAATTAACAGCCTGATTCATGAAGGTAAATGCGCTCGCAAAAGGGCCAGATTCTCAGAATCTGGCCCTTTGCGAGTGCAATTTTTGCATTTGGGATTCATCATCCCAAATGCAAAAATCGCTAATAAAGAATTAGCAAATATGCGAGGATTAGCATTTAAGGAATCTCTATTAGAGATTCCTTAAATGCTATTCATGACACATTTAAAAATTGCGAATTAGCAATTTTGGGCCGCTATTTACCGAGAGGTCAGACCTCTCGGTAAATAGCAAAAACTTAGAAAAATGCTTTTAAAAGCATTTTTCTAAGTTGCATGTTGCACACACACATGTCCCTTGGACATGTGTGTGCGCAACACCTGTTTCAATTAGCATTTCAGGGGTGCTACAGGGTGTCCTTTGGACACCCCTGGCACCCTTAAAATCGCTATCTTATTTGCGAGTAGCAAATTGCTACTCGCAAATAAGGGATACTCCCCAATCATTCCTATCGGCCTTTTGGCCCATAGGAATGAATGGGGAGTTATTCCTTATTTGCGAGTAGCAATTTGCTACTCGCAAATAGAGAATATGTAGGAATCGCTATTTATTTAGCAATTCCTACATGAATACCGTTTTGCGAGTCCTCAATAGCGATTCGCTATGAATCGCTATTAGAGACTCGCAAAACGGTACCTTGATGAATCAGGCTGTAAAGTCTTTCTTCTGAGAGGGGACTAGGGAATTTAATGTTTATTATGATTTTTATTCAAATCATATTATTTATATATAATTTTGGATTCACCCAATTCAGCATTATGCTTCCAGTACAAGTTTCTAACATTCCCCATCCATGGAGAGGGCAGATCTTGTCAGTCGTGTTCCACTTTTTGATGGCTCGTCTTGACGAGAACGTTTTTAATAACGCCACACTTTTGTCCCCGGCTGATTAATAGTTGAATGATAAAACATTCACCTCCAAAGGGGTTTCTGCACATATTACAACCCCTTTATGTACTATAAGTGCCTGCCTAAGTTCCTTATTATAAATGTACTTTTAATTCCTATTCAGCCTGTAGCAGGAGTTAAAAGATGAAGTATGATTACGAATAGTGCAGGAGCAACACACTCCTAATTTGCATTGTGCCAGGAAAAACCTGCTGAAATGTGGACAGAGAAATAGAATGAAATGTGGAAAAAACTGTGGAAATTGGTGTAAAAGTACTGATTTCCTAAGTTATTCCCCATTTACAAGTTAAGAACTTTGAAAGGATTTGTATTACTGATACCCACAAATACAAATTCCGAGGGTATTGATAGTTCTGGATGCGGAAATACCAATGCAGCATTCCCGCAGCTTGGAGAACCCTCTCAGGGCTAGATCTACTTTACTGTTGTTGCTGGTGAATGACTTTATACCAGAGATAATAAATATCCTCACATACTGAGAGAGAAAAAGATCCATTGAAGTAGTAGCCCACACTAGGATAGAACCTGCTACCAGTTTCCAATCACTTTTCTATAACAAAGAAATCATAGAAAGTCATGCATGTGCATCTTATGGCAATATGGCTTATATTGAGAATACGTACTATAGTCTCCTAAGGGAAATTCACTCTGGCCCATTTGTGAGAACCAAGTCTGAATGTATTAATGGCCTGAACCACTATTTTGGGCCGTTAAGGAATTCAACATAGCTTTTTTGTTTGTACGAAAGGCATATGCGGCATTGCAAATAGCTATTTCTACAGATTCGCTATTTGGGAATTACTACTTGGGATTTTTCGTACATTTGGGCCATTTGTGCTTTGTATGTTGTATGATATTGAAAAGAGCGAAATAACAAAACTGAAGTAAATAAAACAGAGAACATATTACAACTTCATATCAAATGTCCTTTATAGTTGTCCTAAAAAAAACACACTATGGGCCTCATTTATGAGGCTCCCTTGCGCCACCGGAGCGTCACTTTTTTTGAGGCTCTAGTGGCGCAGTGTGCTGGCCATTATTTACAAGGTCAAGTAAAGTCACCTGCGTCACTTTTCATGGCCTTGTAAAGTCACCCTGAGTGACTTTTCATGTCCTTGGGCCCCTTTTACACATTGCTCTGCGTAAAAGGGACATTCTGTGGGTGTTACTGTGGTTTCTCCCATGCAACATCGATGGAACCTGACCCATTCCCAGATTTAGAAAGTGTTGTAAACCTGTAGTGCGTCAGAATCCTACGCCTCCTCCTCGTAGGAGTAGTGCAATGAGGAGAAATGCTATTATTTCTCTTTGCTTTTTGCTCTTTCTCTATGTGCTACATTCTGCAACACACATAGAATGAGCAAAACGCCATTAATTATTTTTTTGTGCTGGAAGGTGATCCCTTGGTGCACAGCAACAATCATCCCTGCAAGGAAGGCACCCTTGCACCAGGGCACAAATGTGTTTGCGTTGGCGCATGGCTGCTGTTTGTGCACCGGTGCAGGTAAGAAGGACAGGAATGTGCCTTATCTTGTAGATACAGGGCATTCTTCCCTTATTATTTTGATGCTGGACAGCGCAGCAGGAAGGCTTGCTGCACTGCAGTGAGTCAAATATAGTAAATAAGGGCCCGTATGATATAATTTGTCGACCATTAACATTCTTTATTTCTCACAGTAACCTTCTTGCCTCTTTTAGTCACAGAATTGCAAAAGGTTGGAATGAATGCCTACATGTTCTTGTTTTTGTGCTGAGTTAAAAGACTGCACTTGTCAAAGGGTGGATACCTGATACACCGAAGTCGCACTCGCACACGGGTCATTGCTATACAGGTTGAGATGTCCCGTTCCGCTATTTCAACTTGGCTAGTTACAAAATTGTTGCAGATGTACCTAGCATCTTAACCCAGCGTGAAAACCATGGGAGGAACTTTTAGTAGGGTTTAAAGCTCAATACATTTCAGTTTGAATAAGACGTAAAAGAGGGTGTTCTCTCATTAAAAGTTATATTTATTCACCTTACATAAAAGGAAATTTATATTAATTGCAGCTTTCTGCAACGAGCATTTCTAGAAATTAAAAGCCACGCAACTCGGTTTTTCTAGTGCCTCTGAGGCACAATCTAGCTCGTGGTGACCTTCAGGGCGTAGCAGTATTGCAAAATAAAGCTCTTTTACACATTACAAAAGGCTGATCCCTCTTAGATGTACAGCCCAACAATTATGCTGAATCAAATCTAATAATTCCTTTGTGGGGATTACAATAGGAAATCAAGCCGGCTCCGACGATGCATGACAGTAACATTATTTAATAAATATAAATCTGCCCTTTTGCTAAGCTGCTGAGTACGTCTAGGAGGTCGTTGATGTGTCTCTTTCTGAGTGCGGAAGCCAGCCCTGTCCTCCTTGTCTGTACGTTAAGTAGTATTAAAATAGTAAATCAAAAACTGTCCTGGGCTTGCATCTTTAAATGTTATCTGTTACTTGGACCTCATGAGATTTAATATGCAATCATCACAGGGCACCTCATCACAGTTTAAACTGCCAAAGAATAGACCTCCTTGAAGAAACTGCATGCTTCCATTTCTACTGCCACCCTTCCGAATACATCCTGCTCCCCAACAATATGCGTTCACCATGTAACTGGCTGATCATCCTGAAGGGAACCCTCACTTCCTCCCCTTTCCCCCACTTTGCCAATTACCCTTGACTGTTTTCACTTGCATGACAAACAATGGTGCCACGAACCCTGACCAAGCGGTGTGCATTCCTGTACATCTCCTTTGTTAATTCACCTCTTTCCTTTAACCAAGGGAACTCCTCTCCACGGATATATGCCGCTCATTCAGCTTCTTAGGGCCCTCTCCTCCCACTTGCAGTATCTTGTCCTCATGCTCTCTTGCATGGCTATTCTTATAAAGCACTCCATTGTTTCGACACTAGGGGGCATATTTTCCATGTGCTGAGCCCTTTTTTGGTTATTTGGGTTAGTTCGCGCTTATGTCTTCATACATTTTTGCCCACATGTGGTATCTATGCCAAATCTGCGTCCTTTTTAGGTTGAGCCTGAGCTAGCGTTCATGTGCTGATCTGGTAATATGCTGTAGTACAGTACGGACGAGAAGCCCCGCCCACTCTCCGCCCATATTTTTCATTGGCTTGTGTCTTTGTCCTTTGTAAATGCTGGCTCCTGATTCTGTAATTAGCTTGTCAGTCCCTTCTTATTACGGCCATGTCTTCATTTGTAACTTCCCTTGGCTACTTGCCCCTTAACTTCAGTTGTTACATGGTACGAATTATTTAGTCTATAAGCACTATTTTCTTCATAGAGTTTTTCCTACTTTAGGCACGACAACGTGCTTTGCTGACATTCAGCGTGCCATGCATGGTTTCACTTTCAAAGCAGCTGGGACAATGCGTCCGTTTGCTCGCAATGCCATAGGTCTCGCATTTAAATGCTGGGCTTACAGTATCGCAAATATTTCTCCCCTTTGCAGTCTTTTTATACAGTGCAAACTTGAATCAAATTTATTGGAGCTGTGAATGGTAGGCTCGGGGAGACTAAGTGATTTGCTCTGAATCACATGATGTTGGGCCGACGCCGAGAATCAAACCTGATTCCCCAGCTCCTCCTACCTGCAGCTGCTTCGCCTTTTTGTTTTGTTTCCTCAAGTGTGTCTGCATGTGCTTGTTGTATTGAGAGCAAAACTTGGCGATGAGGCTGGCCTGATAGCAAGTGAACGTGTGGGTGTGCAAAGAGCTCACCTTGACTCGTTATCTGGAGGAGGAGGGCCTTCAAGTGTGTTTCTGGGGATTCTTCATGCCCTGGTCGTCAGGAGGGTGGGGGGACAGCTGTTCACTCATAAAGCCATGTAGAAAAACCTCAATCAGAACCCATGCATAGCCTATCTTGGAACTTTCTGCACATGCTGCTGATGTGGAGCGATACCAATGGGGATGATGGACGGAGCACTTGAGCAAATCAAACACTCACCCCCAGTCAACTGATCTGGGTTTAATCCATCTTCATTCTTTAGCTCACTCAACCACCCCAGTTCAGACTTGGCCATATGCAAATCAGTCTGACCCTGTGCCTCATGGGAACAGTCCAGCCCGAACTGCCAAGCCATGTCTTCCCTGGACCTGAAACAAGCATACTGGGACCGGTTTCGGGTTTATAACCCTCATCAGCCAGGCTATCTTGAATCCAGTGGCAAAGTGAGCAAGGGACCCACGTCTGGGCATACCCTGCCAACTTAGGGCGAACAAAGCGATACCAAAGGGGATGATGAACGGAGCGCTTGAGCAAATCAAAGACTCACCCCCAGTCAACTGATCTGGGGTTAATCCATCAGCATTCTTTAGCTCACTCCACCGCCCCAGTTCAGACATGGCCATATGCAAATCAGTCTGACCCTGTGCCTCATGGGAACAGTCCAGCCCGAACTGCCAAGCCATGTCTTCCCTGGACCGGAAACAAGCATCCTGGGACCGGTTTCGGGTTCATAACCCTCATCAGCCAGGCTATCTTGAATCCAGTGGCAAAGTGAGCAAGGGACCCACGTCTGGGCATACCCTGTCAACTTAGGGTGAACAAACGCGATACCAAAGGTGATGATGGACGGAGCTCTTGAGCAAATCAAACACTCACCCCCAGTCAACTGATCTGGGTTTAATCCATCCTCATTCTTTAGCTCACTTCACCACCCACTGCAAGCCCGTCTGCGCCTGTCCGCACCAGACAGGGCCCAGGACCCAGCACCATCTCCACCAGTGCTGCACACTCAGCTGTATACGCAAGGGAGGCTCTAGTCCGACTTAGACATACCCCCCAGCTGAGCTGCTCCCATACATTCACATTGGTGAATTCGCTCACACATTGCCCATCATGCCCTTTCCAACTTCAGGGACCCGAGCACTGTCTTCCCACATGGGCCCCAGTCAACATGGCCCTACTTAACTGCCGTTCGTTGCAAGAGACCAACGTCTGAGCATACACTACCAAATTAGGGCGGACAAAGAGATACCAAAGGGGATGATGGACGGAGCGCTTGAGCAAATCAAACACTCACCCCCAGTCAACTGAATGGGATTATTCCATCATCATTCTTTAGCTCACTCCATCAACCCAGTTTAGACATGGCCATATGCAAATCAGTCTGACCATGTGCCTCATGGGGACAGTCCAGCCCAAACTGCCAAGCCATGTCTTCCCTGGAACGGAAACAAGCATCCTGGGATCGGTTTCGGGTTCATGACCCGCATCAGCCAGGCTATCTTGAATCCAGTGGCAAAGTGAGCAAGGGACCCACGTCTGGGCCTCCTACTCGGGGTGAGTGAGGTGGCTAAGTGGGCAGGAGTCGGTGGCATGCCTCATGGGTATATATATTGCTACCCCTAATCTAGGGGAGGTAGGCTTTGGGCGACTTTGAACGAAGGCCTTTACCTGTGTGGTTATTAAGGTGCGAGTGTGTGAAGGCGGGTGCTGTGCACCTTTGTATTGGGTGGCCTCCCATTGCATGGGCATCCTGGAGCATTTTTCATGTAATTAGGGGTGACATAATACAATGTTACTTTATTTAATTTTAAATTTCAAAGGCAACAAAGGTATTGGGGTGTTTTACATGAGCACCAGTTACATTACACACGTTCATTCTTGGTAGGCACAGGAGAAGCAGATTAAGTGATTTGCCCAGAATCACAGGGTGCGGAGATGATGCAGAGACTCAAACCCGGTTTCCCAGTGCCTCGTCAGCAGCTCTGGTGTTACGCCTCAACATCTCCCCTAAAATGTCTATTTTACATGTGCACTTTACTTTCTTCACATCACTATTGTCATCACTACTCATATTAGGCTAGTTAGGAGGCCATTGTATAGACAGAAAGTGATGGTCTCCTTTACAAGCATAGAAGAGGGTGTACTGCTTCATTCACGTGGGGCAAGAGCAGCGCTTTGAATGGGCAGGTACTGAGTACCTGAACTTCTATAATTTGAGAGACATGGCACTTCATCGTCCTTTCACAGGAGATTTTTAATACTTTATATGGGATAGTACCGGCACTTCACAGTTTGAAGCAGGCACTTCTACATTCTCATTTAAAGCACTGGGAGAGAGCTGCTCGTTTCACAGTGACGTGACAAAGAGAAATGGCATTTTTTGCTCTACCTTAGGATGCTACACCTGGGAGGCTGAAAGCGGGGCTGGGTGTTTCTGTTTTAGTGGGCCGGTGGGGACTTTTCCTGACTGATATCATTTTCCCACAATGTCGACAGCGATACAAACACCTGTCACCAGGATAAATGACAGTCGCTTCGGAGCTCAGGGTAGGTGAGGTGTGCTTTGCATTGTGAGCCTGGCATCCGTGAGGCTCAGGGGTTCCATGGAGACACAGCCCGCTCCCCCACGTATGGAGGAAATCAGCCCCCCTTCACTAACAGAGGACGGCAGCCAATGCCTGTGCATGAGACCTGCTGACACACAGAGTTTATTTCACTGCTGTCAAAATGTCAGTTTGGACGCTCGCTGGACACCAGTGGGGACACATTGTGTATGTCTTCATAATCCATGTCCAGACCTCAAGCTGGAGTGTCATAAGTGACTGGAATAATTGAATGGAGCGCAGGTCCACATGCCACCTGTTGGTTATGTGGGCTTGGGGTTTTATCACTATTAAAATATACCAACACATACTCCGTTGTTTCACAATATGTTTTCAGTGTAAAATGAAGGGCTCGCATAGCTGCAGTAGTATGGCACAAAAGAGGTGAATTTGGAAAGTTAAAAATAATGTTAATGTTAATGTCATTGACATTTCTAGAGCGCAACTGCTACCCAAAGGTGTCCTGGCGCTGTATTTGATGTCCTGCAGTGGCCTAAACGTGGAGGGGGTATTGACTAGTCATTAGACAGCGAATAGCCATGTTTTCAAGGCCTTCCTAAAGTCCAAAACATTTGTCATGCTTCTGAGAGGCAAAGGGAGGTCATCCTATGCTTTGGCTGCACCGACCAAAAAGCTTCAGCCACCCCAGTGAACTTTTTTTACGAAGGGTACTGAGACTAGTTTTGCTTCTGAGAAGAGCAATGATCTTCTAGGTGCATACCAGTGGAAGCGTGAACCAGGTGAAGGGGTCCGTTTCCATGAAGAGACTTATGGACCTACACACAGAGCTTTAAACAAAACTTGCTTTTTGACATGCAACCAGTGGAGCCTTTTAATCTCCGCTGAGATTGAGGCATATTTTGGTATGACAGTGAGCAGTCTGGCAGCTGCTTTCTGTAGGAGTTGGAGTTTTTTCATAAGCCCCTCCTGGATATTTAGATATAAGCTGTTACAATAAACCAGTCTAGACATGGCTAAGGCAGTAACAACTGTTTGTTAGCTGTCCTTGGGTAGGAAAGGCCATCATTTTTTGCAGGATTTCAGAGTGTACAATGTGGCCGAGACCACTGCATCCACTTGATCCTTAAAAGTTAGTTTATTGCCTATATAGACTCCTAGATTTTTTACCTCACTACTGGGAGTTGGAAGAGGACCAAGTGAATCCGGCAACCATGCCGGGGTCCAGAAATTTGGATCATTGCCGAAAAGTACCACCTCCGTTTTACTGGAGTAAAGTTTAAGGCAGTTTCGGGTCATCCAACCACCCACCGCTGTCATGCAGTCGTGGGAGCAGGACACCATCTCCAGTATTCTCTCTGGAAGCAGTGATACTACAATCTGGGTGTCATCAGCGTAAGAGGTCAGATTGAACCTGAAGGATTCAATCAGAGGAGCTAGCTGTGACACATATTGTTGGACTTGGCCCTTTTGGCAGGTTCACCCCTAAACTTTTTGCTTTCAAGTGAGACCTAATGTTAGTTGTTTTTGGCTTATGCGCACTTTAACACTGTGTCCCAGTGTAAAGTGCATGCACAGTCTGAGTGCGTGTGGCGAGATTGGCCTGCCCTCCCATAGGAATGCATGGGGAATATGTGGGTCCATGGTAGTTCCTGATGTGAGGAGTGCAGGGGCGAGTTTGGTATGTGCGAACTCGTGAGATTAAATGCTGCGCGACGGTGTGTGCAGATTTAATGTGTCTAGTGTAGAAGTGCCACTTCTAGAAGTTGGCATGTCTGTGTGCAGTGAATGTGAATTGCCTGTCTGGCTTGTGAGTGACAGGGCCTGGCTGGTGTGCCTGGCTCCAGGAGTCAGGAGGGGTCTGCCCGGTGGTGAATGGACAGATCTGCATGTTGATGGCAGGGAGGAGTCGCACCTGGGACCTGAATAGGGTTGGGCCTTCCCTCCACAATGCTGGCTCCACCCCCTGTGGTGCGTCTGATGCCCCTAGCCTGCCCTGTGAATAGGGAGAGGGGCTGAGCTCAACAAGGTGCTCCAAACCAGTTGCATCTGATTTTCCCTTAACCCTGTACTAGGAGACAAAGGAATATGTGTATAAAAAGGGGCTGTGACCCCATTAAAAGGGCTCTCTGCCTGTTCCTGATTTGAGGGGGGCCTGCTGCTGCTGGGAACAACCACTAGGGACTGCCTCCCTGCTGGAGGTAAATATAATAGTGGTCCCAGTGTCTTAATAGCTTTAAGAAAAAAGGGAGGGGGAGAAGTAAAACGATTCTTACAGGACACAAGTCATGAAAAAGAGAAATATGTATCACCAATGTTATTTAATCACATTGGGAAAACAAAACATATTGGAGCAACAAAACAAAATGTTAAGACAACTTTGCACAAACACCTTAAACAGGTTTCACATTAAAGTGTGTGGTGTCAAGAGGGAGAAAGTAAGAAAAATTAGTAGTGAAATAAAAAGGAAAGTCAAGTGGAAGTGACAAAAATTCACATACAGTTTTGGTCTGTATACATCAAGTAACAAAAGGTTCAAATCCGCAGTTTACTTATATATATGCCATAAAACCCTAATGAACACAGTTGATTAGTCACTGTCAATTCGGTATTGCCAATTTGTTGTGAAGTCGACGTTTCGACCCCTATATCCGTAGATATCTTGAACCTTACTGCTGGAGTCTTCTTCAGGACCAGTGAGGTGTTGGGGAGGGGTTGTGTGACACCAGAATGGAGAATTGTGCGGGGGAGGAAAAGTATCTTTCACAGATCAGTTGTGAAGGGAGGGAGTTCCTTGGTTCTCCAAACTTGAAACATAGAGGCAAGAGTGAGACGTCACTGCATAAAATTGCGCGGTGCGCGCAGCTCCTAATATCCAATGTAGACCGGTTAGAGATAGAATAGATCAAAAAGTGTCAACTGCCCAGTTCAACAACAGCAAGTAGTGGGCAGCTGCCACATTTAGGCCCGAACTCTTGCGCATCTTTGCTGTGGCTGCCTAGGCAGCGCGCCCTGATTATTTGGACAAAGGGCGTTTGAGCCCCTGTGGAAGGCCAGTGGCCTGGGGTCAGTATCTAATGTGATTTTTGTGCAATGTGATTACATGCTATGTTTGTGATGACATTTGCCTAATGTGATTTATGCGTAATGTGCAATGCTTTTATGCCTGTGATACCTCTAAATGTGGTTTCATGCTTAGGAGGTTGTTTTGCCTAGTATAGTATATGCTAGTGAGTTTATGTTTCCCTGCGTGATCTATGCCTAAGGTGATTAGTATTGCGTAGTGTGTACCTACCTTTTACCCGTGGCTACTGGTTGTGTTCTACAATTGTTATTTTGTGCTACAAGTATTCTATGTTCTAGAAGTGCTAGTTCTACTAAGTGCTGATTCTGATAGTGGCCCACGTGGCCATGTCATGCGTATATAATCCCCTGTAAATACTGCCCAGTGCCAGGTGGCACAGTGTATCTGTGTGATTATGATCTAATGTGTTTATGGTAATACAAAGGCTATTTTTATATATAACCTTGTGTGTAGTTCCTTTTTGTGGTGTGCCTAGTGTGTTGCTGCTGTGTGTGTGTTGCGCAAACGGTTTACACATTGCCTCCGGGATAAGCCTGACTGCTCGTGCCAAGCTACCAAGGGGGTGAGCAGGGTTTATCTTTGGCGTGTAACTCCCTTGCCCTGACTAGAGTGGTGGTTCCTGCCTGGCTTTGGCGCAAGCCTTAGCCAACCAGAAATCCCAGTTCTAACACATATACATTAAAAAGAGTTGGACTCATGGATGACCCCTGAGGGACTCCACAGGGAAGTGAGAAAGGTTTGGCAGTAAAGTCTCCAAGGGTGACTCTCTGTACTCTATTGGCTAGGAAAAATTTGACTAGTTTCCAGGCAGTGCCCTTTACTCCGATCTCTTGCAGCCGGTCCATCAGTAAGACATGATGAACCGTATCAAAGGCTGAAGAGAGTTCCAGCATAATCATGGCAGCGTTTCCTCCCTGATCCAATGTAATCCTGATTTCTTCAGTGGATTTAAGGAGAGCAGACTCCGTGCTGTGTCCCCCCCCCCCGGTAGCCATACTGGGTAGGGTCCAGCAACCGTCCCTCTTTCAAAAACACACTGAATTGGGTATTCATATTTTTCTTGCAATTTTAGCAGGGAGTGGAAGCCTAGACATGGGTCTAAAATGACTGGAGTCGTTAGGATCTAGATTCGTTTTTTTTTAGCAGAGGAAGTATGGATGCCGATTTCCATGCTTTGAGGAAATATCCTTCCAAAAACATTGCATTTATGGTTGCTGTTAAAGTTAGTGTGACTGGTTCAGGTGCTAGTCTTAATATAGAAGAAGGGCTCGGATCCAATGGTGACCCTGATTTTGCTTTCACCAGAAGTACATAGATGTCTGAGCCTGTGACAGGGCTAAAAGTATGGAACTGAGGCTCTGTGCTTTTTCCAATCTTAGGATTTGCCGTGTCTGCCAGAGATGTCTTCTTTGTAGAGCCTACGAATGTAGAGAAAATAGCATTGACTTTGTCAAAGAAAAAATTAGCTATCTTATCACACAATTTCTGATTCGCTGTAATGAGGGGGGGCTGGATGTGCCAGAGCCGCAACTGTTTTGAATAATTCTTTGGTTGAGTTTTTTGCAGAATGAATTTTATTTGCAAACAACTCTTGTTTTGCTTTATGAAGTAACTGCTTACACTGTGCTAGGCTTTGTTTGTATTAATTTTTTCCACTCTCATTTTGCTACCTCCTCCAGATTCTTTCCAAGTGTTTACAGGTCAGTATTTTCTCTAAGCTCTTGGGTATACCCAGGTCACGTGGGTAGTTCCCTATTGTGCCAGAGGTTTTTTTTAGGAGCTAACTTGTTACTAGCTGCTTCCAGCTAGTTAGTATAGACAGAAGGTGCCTCATCTAGATCTACCAGAAGAGCAGATCAGGTAGAGGTTAGCAGGTCCTGTAGTTCATCGGCCTTCACCCTATTCCGTGCTCGACTGACCACCTGTTTCTTTACTGGTTTCTTGGTACCTCGGTCAGGAAGTGTCCACTCAAATAGCACTGCCCTATGATCTGACCAGACCACAAGAGAATGTCAGTGAATACTAGCTGCCCATTATTGGAAAATATGCCATCCAGTGTGTGCCCTGCCTTATGTGTGGCACCAGTGACCAGTTGCTTTAAGCCAACGCTACTCATTAGGTCTAGTAGCTTTAACGTATCTGGATCATTTTCAGCTTCTAAATGAAAGTTGAAATCCCCTAATATCATGTGAGAGCATGCACGTAGCTCGTTTTCCAACCAGCTGCCAGCTTGTATTATAAATCGGCTTCTGAGACCAGGTGGCCTATAAATGAGGGTGCCTTTAAAAGTATAGTGATGAGAAAAGTAAAAACAGAAATCTAGTGCTTCGCATTCCATATTGGATGAGTAGTTAAAAGTCACTTTTAATGAGTTTTGATATATTACTGCTAAGCCACCCCCTCTTTTAGCCAGCCTATTTAGAGTATAGCAAAGGAAACCCGGGGGTGTGGCTGTAATCAAGTCTGGGCCGGAGGATTCGTCCGTCCATGACTCAGTAACAAAAGCGATATTGATTTCTTCTTCCTCAATTAAAGAAGCACAGTCGATACTGTGTTTAACTAAGGATCTTGCATTCAGTAGTACACACTTATAGTCATTTTTCTCCACACGTCCTTTCCTACCTTTAGGTGTATACTGTGTACATTTCTCCTGCTGGGCCATAAGCATCGGTAAGTTCGTCCTACACCCAGGGCAGATTTTGTGAACGTTTGAAGATTTCCGGCCAGGTTGAATACATATGCACAGTGAGTTATGCTTGATGACATTTAAACTTTGCAGTGTACTGTTACAGTAAGTATAGGGTCTGGGATCCTTTGTGCCCAAACCGGCAAGAGGGCTGGGCTGAGCGTGGGCCGTGAACGGACGTGCGCACACGGGCTTGCCTTAGGTGCGCCCGCTGTGCACGACTGCTGCGCGTTAGTGCCAGCTTCCGGGTTAAGTAGGCAAATTGGGCGAACAACTAGCCTGCTAACCTGCTTCCTCCTCCCAAAATGGCGGTCTTGCCTTACTAACGGGGACCCCGGAAGTAAGGCTAAGTGCTGAGTGCAATGTACAAAGATCGCAATTTAAATACATTTAAAATCAGGCAAGTTCAATGTAGTTATTTTAAAATAGACACAGGTACAATGGCAATTCGTTGGTCCATCTGGCTCAAGCCTCAGGGGACATCAAACTGCGAACAACTAGCCTGCTAACCTGCTTCCTCCTCCCAAAATGGCGGTCTTTCCTTACTAACACGGACCTCTGGAGTAAGGCTAAGTGCTGAGTGCAATGTGCAAAGATCGCAACTAAAACAAATTTAAAATAAGGCAAGTTCAATGTAGGTATTTTAAAATAGTCGCAGGTACATTGGCAATACGTTGGTCCTCCCAGCTCGAACCTTATTTACACAGACGCCAAATGGTGAATGGTGTATCCGCAGTTTCTTTAAATATGGACAGCTGGGGCCGGTGTGTTTCACGTGAACAGTATGCTGGAATGAATTCCACCTGGCACAGGCGCACTAGTTAGCATCAGTATAAATGTTTCAAAGAGTGTCTGACAAGTTATACAAAGGTTCCTTAACCTCTGACCTCGACCACAAACCAATTTTTTTCGAAAAATCCTTTCCAACTTTTTCATTGTAGTAAAAATAACTGCGGCCAGTTTCCCATCACATTGGGGTGATGGGAAAGCAGTAACATTGCATATTAGCCTCATTGAACGTTATCATGCAGGTGCACATATAGTGTAGGGGAGTGGCTCTTATTTTTGAGCTACAGTGTATTATTTATTGCTATAAAAATGTTTACAGCATCAGGTACTTCCAAAATATTTTAAAAAAATTATTGAAGGCGGCCACTGGCACTCCTGTTAAATCTGATTGTAAATCTTTTTAGCAAAGGTTTTCTCCTTGAGCGTGCTCTCCGGTACCATAGGGCTGCCTATCCCTATGTGAGTAACAATTATGAGCAATGGTAAATGATAATGTATCACAACCTTACAGAAGGCACAGCTATCTGATTGTTTCAACTCTTATTCTGTTTTTAAAGAATTCTACTTTTCATATATAGAGGTTGTTTTCATGAAATTTTCATATTTATTCAGCAAAAAAAAAATTCTCTGAAACTTCTTTGTTAGATCCCTTTCTAGTTCAAAACATATTTCATTGCATTCCAATGTAATTTACAACATTACATTACAGCTACATTGATGTTGTTATTTGTACAACTGTCAATAACATTTTTCGGCGATTGTTGAAAACGTTGGTCCGATGCATTTCGGGACAGACGTCCCTTCTTCAGGGGCCTCTATGAAAAAAATTAGTAAACATATGTAAATAATACATCGTTTTTAAGTTCATTCTGCGGTTATATATGCATCAATTGAGTGTGCCACCATATTTTGTCCGTAATTGTTGTATATGTTAATTTAATGCATCTCTGTCTTAAGAGCAACACTGTCAATATCTTCTGTATACACTAAACAGTCATGAATTAATCCATCATTATTTCAAGAACAATAATATAGATATCTACTGACTGTGCTGTTAATGAGCATGACATGCTACTATTGTTGCCTGTTTATTCATGACTCTTGTTACTTTCTGAAGATTGCAACTGTCAACACTAAACGCTTATTCGTGAAGTCTACTTTTACTGGGGAGTGCTTAGTCTTGCTCTATGTAATGGACAACTCCTGACGTCTAACGCCAAGATTAAGTGCTACTGTGTTTATAATGCAATGGCAAACAAACCACTCACGTGTTTGGTGTGTTTGGGTACCTTAAATTCAAATTCAAAATAATGAAATCTGGAAATCTAAAAATAAAAGTAATAGCGTTTTTATCACTGATAATAATGCACGATTTTTTTGGCACGGATTCAGTTTATAAAAACGCTATTACTTTTATTTTTAGATTTCCAGATTTCATTATTTTGAATTTGAATCCAAGAGTCTGTGGGTTCCCCTGTAGGGGACCAGTAGAAACTGTAAATTATAAGTAAATATTGAGTTTTGGCGGGAAAATAGGAATAAGTGCTCTGCAAAAAGGTGTCAGGGTTCTTTCCAAATATGACACCAACAAAGGCTTTTCTGTGCTAAACTAACCATCTTCCCAGCTTTCAAGAACAAGCAGAGCTGAATCAAAAGACCTCACTTTTTATCACAGTTTTGACAATTTTCAAAGTGGTAGCCAATTGTTCTATTCTCTGTGCTTTCAACCAAACCAGTGTGAAAACCATGGGTAATCTAGCTGTGGATTTTTGAAAAGTAGACACAATTCTGAAATTAAAGAAGGGGCTGTATGTATAACTTCGTTAAGGTTTTTCCATAGAACTTAACTTTTGAAAAAAAGAAATATTGAAAATTAGTAGCCATTTGTAACAACTTTTTCATCTGTAACTATTTGTCACGATGGTCAATCTACAAAAGCAATACACAATTACTTCCCATAGACGTCCCTTAGACTCTTCTGGTTGAGAGAATATTTAGGGTTTGTAGGTTCTCCAAAAACCTGAGGTACCCAGAGCCAACAACTGATATGCACCGTAGAATTATTTTTCAAGGTATACTGAATGTGTGAACCAATTAATACTAGGAAATATGTAGAGTGAATAATGGGTATCAAGGAAACCTAAGTATTTCAGAAATGGTTCCAAGATATGGGGTTTAGGCAAAGTGGTTTTTTGTACAGCTCACAATTTGTGGGTGATTCAGAGGGCATTTTTAAAAATGTCTTCTTTCATACACATTGGCTTACATTTGGAAGGCACAAATGCAGCGAAATCCAATTGGTAGTAACACATGTTATACTAAACTATGTTCCCACATGTCTTCCGATATAAATGGTTCCTCACTTGTGTGGTAGGCCTACTGCCTGACACAGAAAATGACCCAAAATGCAACATGGACACATCACATATTTCAACAGATAACTGACCCCTTTTTGCAAAGTGTGTATTTGTAGATATTGGGCCCTAGGCCAGCCAGCATTTAAGGAAACCTAGCAAACCTGCATATTTTAAAAACTAGACACCTGGAGAAACCCCGGGGGGGGGGTGGGGGGGTTGAAGTGGGTGCGTCTTCCAGTTTTTGCACCTAGAATCACTTGCAAACCTCAAACTTTGACTAAAACAACACATTTTCCTACCTTTTCTGTAATGGAAAGTCTTGGAATCTGTTGCGACAGTTGCAAAGTCATTTTGTGCCCTGGGCACCTCCATTTTTAGGTCTCGCCTAGCGTTGCGGCGCATGCGCTGCCCGCTGGCGAGAGGATGAGGACTTTTAGAAAGGGGCTTGAAGCCACGCCCCTCATTTCCATTGGCTGGCATCACCTTTTATGCTAAACGGTGGGTTGCCTTTGGAAATGAGCTGTTTGTGTTGCCTCCCTTTCGCCTTTTGGTCCGGCCCATCCAAACTGGATCGCCTGTGTCACGGCTGTCGTGAAGCAATTTCTTATCTCAAGGAGGCGGGTTATATAAACATGCAGTGAGATCCAGTCCCAAAAGGAGACAAGGCGCCACGTGTTTATGTTTTGCATCGCACTTTCACTTAAAGTAAACGTGCGATGCAAAAATATACAGCAGCTTCCTTCCTGCAATGGCTAGCGCTTGTCTTTTATTCTGGTAGGGGAAAGGGAGCTGTAGTGGCGCCCGCCATTGCGATCACTTGATCTCCCAGGTTTCACCCACCTCCCTGAAGTGAGATATATAATACATTTTGAAGACCTTTCTTACGAGTGTGGAGTATAGCTCAGAGCTCCATCAGCTACTTAGTTGTGGTGGAATATCTGTGGGAACGCCCAAGCCTTTAGGGGACTGTGGCCATCTCAAAAAAACTTCCAGATCCTTAGGTTCAGGGTACGTAACTGAGAGCGGGCTCACTGCTGAAAAGGATACAGGGCGGACGGAAGTCAGATGTTGGTGAACGCCACCTGATTTCCGATCACCCGCTTCGTCGAGACATACATGGCAAGGTAACGGGGCCCTGCGGGTTCCTCCCGAGAGCGCAAGCGCAAGTAAGCCAGTCATTCTTCATAACAAGTTACCCTGGCGCATGTGGTAAATAAATAAATAATACCCTATTTTTGACTAGACATATATCATAACAGATAGCTCAATAAAATAAGAGTCAAGATTCGAGGTAGTGGGAGTTTTGCAGGTTTAATACAGCATAAGGACAGGAACAGGACAACCTGCATAGGAATAGGATGACAAGGCCTAGTAGGGCGACAGGGGCTGGGTCTGGGATGAGCGCGCTGGGAGGGAAGGAAGGATAACCTTTTAATAACAATACGTGAGCATATATACATAACGCAAACACATAGCATTACATTGCAGTAGGCGTAGCAGTGGGTGGAGCAGAAGGCGTGACGCGTAGCAGTCGCGAAAGATAAGAGTAAAAAGAAGGTATAACTGGGCGGGTACATAGACATGTGGTGCAGACGTAACAGAATATGTCATGAATGGGGCGGAAACATAGGAGGGGGCTACCTAGGGAGCCGGGACCTCTAACCTGATGGTGGTGCGCAAACTGGCAATGACGTGTTACTAGGAGAAGCTGGGGCTATGAACTCTGTGCTAGGAGCAGAGACTAAAGTCTGGAGGGTCGGAGCGACATGTACCTAAACCCTATCTGGTATCTGATGTTTAGGGAACATGTTGATATAAACTAGAAGTCAGGAGGGGAAAGGCTAACTGACTCTAAGACTGGACCATGCATTTATTCTGCATATAGTGCGTGATGAAGAATATTAAATGACCATTAAATACAGTATTTCTCTTACATGGAGCCGAATAGGCTAGACAATGACGGAAATTATTGATGCAGTTCAGTAGCTTAGGAATGCAGAGAAGGAGGACTAAACTGATAGCTGGAATCATAACATAGTCTTGGCAGACTCGGAGGCAGAGCCAAGCTGCACCGGGCACTGCGAGGCAGGAAGTAAGTGAAGGGTCGAGGATACAGGTGGGGGCTGTATCGCTCCTCAGCGAGGCTTCAGGAGACAGGAGCTGAATCTAGTGTCCGGGCCCTGTTGAAGCCTGGAAACGGGGACTTTATAATGGAATAACGTGCACACTGAGAAACGTGGCAACGTAGCTTTACATAGGCCTGATATTCGTAGTATTCACGAGGACTAGAAACTGGCATACTAGAGGTGGACACAACTGTAATTGCGTCATTAATCAGACATGGGGAATAACAGATGCATATTGGTCATGCACACATAACATATGATGGATGATACGTAGGGACACAGAACATGACAAAATTTACTTTTCCACATTCCCTCCTTGTCACTACGTTTCCATCAGGAAACATCAATATTCATGATACCATCTATCATTTCATACAGTACCATTTGCTCGTCTCGAATTGTCTTGGAACGGGATTTAGAACGGGGCTTGGGACTAGGAGTACAAGAGGTAGCACAAATGCCGCAAATCGCAGGGCCACATTGTATACAGAGGCAGCAGCTGAATATGATCGCTACTGCGATACCTAGAAAGGACAGGACTTTCCATCCCCATGCGGAAATTATATTCCAGAACCAACCGGACCATGTCCAGGTGCCTGGATTCTGGTGTATCAGATGGGCAATATTATGGAGTCTGGTTATAGCTGAATAAACAGACGGCGCGTTATTTGGGATAAAAATGCAGCAACTGGATCCGAGGACTCTACAGGCCCCGCCCCTATCGGCCAGTATGACGTCAAGGACGAGACGATTCTGGAGCACGACAATTCTCATAAAGGATTGCTCTTCAGTTAAGTTACCTAGAGCGGAGGCAGTCTCATCTACTACTGCTTCAAGGGTTCTTGTTAACCTACGGATTAGCTTACTATTTACAACTGTACCTAAATAAGGGAACACACCTTTATCAATATCAATGAATTGCTCTGCAGCAGTTTCAGTATAATCGACAATCGGGAGGTTTCTCTTGTGTCTAGTGTGTACTAGGTAGGAATTCCTATGATAGTCAGGTGGTGCTAGAAAAACAGGTGGTAGTAGGAAGGCAATGTAACAGGTTCCCTCCCAATCGAGGGGCAGACGAACATATGCAGTTTGACCACAAACGAAATAAGAATGACGTGAAGCTTTAAAAATAGATTTCCCACTGTCACTATACTGGATAATAGTAGTACAATCACTATGTCCTACATGTACAGAACCATAACTACGAACACATAATTCGCCTTTGACTGGTAGTACTGAAATAGCAGGTGAGTCTGGAGTAGTATCAGACTGAACATTCAGGACCATGAAATTCGAAGAATAGTTACCTAAATTGTACACTTCATTCTCTAGATCTAAACCTGTTCTGTGGGGGAAACCTTGCTTGTCTGGGAAACATGTGCTGTTAAGAAAAGACATATCTGTCGAGGATGACGTTAACGTGGACCATGCTCCACACGAACCATTATGTGAAAAAGGATAAGGAAAGAGTGGCAGAACTCCCTTCGGTGTCTGAAAAGGGGGGAGTCGACCACACACCCAACAATTAGTGGCATTGCTGGTCTGGTGTGAGTAATGTAACATACGGATAAATGAGTTATTACGCATAGCGAGGCGGTATGAATATTCGTGAGGAGGCAGATCACTAAACGTGTGCTCTACTGTAACATTAGCAGACTTATTTACATGAGGAACTGGAAAATACAGGAAAAATGCGTAACTGGTGCAGGAAATCATTATGCTGATGAATAATATGAAACTTAGAAAAACGATACATTGAATTGAGTTTTGACTAACTCTCTCACTATGGGGGTCTATTTTATACATGTCAGAAACAGTCTAACCGTTTCACCTAGGGGAGGACTTAGACAATCAAACTGACTGACTTATTTTACTAGACCGGAGTTTTTGCTTATACTCCTGCTGCGGAGTTTTCTCTAACAGGGGAGGGGTTGTAGCAATGTCTTTTGCGGGACAGTCCTTTAAAACAATATTTTGGCAGGTCTTGATATCCTGGGAAATGTTCTTTAAGGCGGGTTTCAGTCCGTTAAAAAGTTTAACATGAGAAAGGTGTATCCATCCCTTGCGTCCTTCCAACTTCACGGCTGTACGGGTGGTGAGGAGGACCTGACGGGGCTCTTTCCATCGAGGCTCCAGCGGACTTGATCTGTCAAAGTTTCGGACCATCACCATCGAACCTGGAACGATTTCGTGCGGTGCCACCTCGGTATTGTCTGGAAATGCGGCGGCAACCTGTGAACGACATGAGTTGAGGGCAGACATCAAGGAAGCTAGGTAATCTGTCAGCATATTACATGAAACATCAGTAATACTTCGGGGTCTAGGAGTACCCCACATGTTAGGGGGGCGGCCGAATACGACCTCATACGGGGACAGACCTGATCTGGAATGTGCGACCATGCGCATATAAAACAAAGCGACTGGCAGAGCTACTAGCCAGTCCACACCCTTGTCTTTACATATTTTGGCAATTCGAATTTTCAGAGTCTGATTATGTCTCTCAACGAGACCGGCTGCTTCAGGATGGCGTACACAATGAAACTTCCACTGGTACCCTAACAACAGGGAAAACGTGCTTCATCAACTCAGATGAGAATGGCTGACCGTTATCAGAATATACGACTCTAGGGAGTCCATATCGAGGGAAAAATTCACAAACCAACTGCTTGGCAGTGGTCGCGGCTGTGTAATCTGGGACTGGATATGCTTCTGTCCACCTGGACAAAGCGCATACTACTACAAGGACATACTTGAAACCTCGACATCG
This sequence comes from Lissotriton helveticus, assembly GCF_964261635.1. Taxonomy (NCBI): domain Eukaryota; kingdom Metazoa; phylum Chordata; class Amphibia; order Caudata; family Salamandridae; genus Lissotriton; species Lissotriton helveticus. The sequence continues at coordinate 797,878,685 of NC_136059.1, read as the reverse complement.
CTCCATCTGAATATAATCCATCTGGAGGACTTCAAAAGGGTGGTCAGGAGGCTGGAATCCACCTTGTTCCACCGGGACACTTTTACCTGGATTAAACTGACAACATATCATACAGGTACGGACTTTCTGCTTGGCTGCAGCTCGTAAATGCTTGTTGAACCAAATGTTCTGGATACTGTCTAACATAGCTTTTTCTCCTAAATGTGCTGGACTATGTGCGGTATTAATGATGACTTGAACCATAGAGTCGGGGAGAAACCATGTGGCTCTACCCTTTGTTAACCATCCTTGATCTGTCTGGACCCCTCCTTGTTCGGACCATTTCTTGATTTCATCGGGAGTAGCATGTGACTGGATATCTATGACATCTTGTGTAGGGTCCTTAACTGTCATACATGTAATCGGATCTGGAGTATGTGTCTTGTTAACTGGAATGTCTGGAGTCTGGGCTGTAAGCTTGGCTGTGCGATCTGCTAGATCATTACCTTGGGAAATAATGTCAGTAACTTTCGTATGTGCTTTGCACTTCATGATAGCGATAGATGTCGGTAAATGTATGGCATCTAACAGGGCTTGAATGAGGAGACCATGCTGAATCTTGGTTCCATGAGAAGTCATGAAACCTCTCTCCTGCCAGAGCACTCCGAAGTCGTGTACGACTCCAAATGCGTAGCGTGAATCTGTGTAAACATTAACTTTCAGGTTCTTGGCGTGTATGCAGGCTTGTGTCAGAGCAACTAGCTCTGCTGCTTGAGCGGACAGGGTATCAATACGGTGTGTTTCAATAACTTCGGTGTCAGTAGTCACTGCATACGCGGCGACTAGTTCTCCTGTACTAGTTCTCATACATGAACCATCCACATAAAGTGTCAGGTCGGGATCTAATAACGGAATATCTGTCAGGTCTTGTCTTGGCTTTGTCGTAATGTTAACTACTTCCACACAGTCATGTGTGGCTGGATTTGAATTAACTGATGGTAACAGTGTAGCAGGATTCAGGATGTTGCAGCGTCTGATTTCTATGTGTGGCTGAAACAGTGTCAATTCATAACCTGTTAAACGTGCAATTGTCAAGTGCTGAGTTTGTGTTCTATTTAAAAGAACTTCCACGGAATGTGGAACTTGTACTGTCAGAGAGTGTCCTAAAACTATGGAATCACTTTGTCTGATAGCTAGGGCTGTGGCTGCAACTGACTTGAGGCACGCAGGCAACGCCTGGGCGACTGGATCTAATGTGCTCGAAAAATAAGCACAGGGCTTGTATTGTCCTGCTTGATCTTGTGTGAGAACAGATAATGCTGTACCTTCGCGTTCAGTAACGAAAAGTGTAAAAGGCTTACTGTAGTTCGGTGTCGCTAGAACTGGAGCTTGGCATAGGGCTTTCTTTAACTCGTTGAAACTAAGTGTATGTTCAGATGTCCAAGGGAGGACAGTCGATGCGGCTGCCTCCTGTGTCGTTAACTGTATCAGTGGCTTGGCTAGAAATGCATACTGAGGAATCCATTGTCGGCAATAAGAAGTAAGGCCGATAAAGGCACGTACCTCCTTCTGGGTTCTGGGCTGGGGAAGACTCGCTATCAACTGGATACGGTCTGGTGTCAACTGCCTACCCCTCTTGGACAGCAAGTGTCCTAAGTATACCACTTGCTGGACACAGAATTGAAGCTTCGAAGGGGACACCTTGTGCCCCATCTCGGCTAGGAAATACAGAACCGTCAGTGACGCTCGCTCGCAGTCACGTTCAGAACGGGCTGTGATCAGTAGATCATCGACATACTGGAGCAGGGCAGTGTCAGTTGGCATATGAATGTTGTCAAGTTGTCTCTTAAGTGCTTGGCTGTAAATACTAGGGCTTTCTGTGAAACCTTGAGGAGCTCGTGTAAACATATAGCTCCTTCCATTTAAACAAAATCCGAAAAGAAACTGGCTGTCTGGATGAATAGGAACACTAAAAAATGCGTTCTTGAGGTCTATGACAGTGAAGAACGTGGCTTCGGAATCAATGGCTGTTAATAGGGAAGAGATGTCTGGGACAACTGGGTACTGCGGAATAATACATTTGTTAAGCTCCCGTAAATCAATCACTAATCGATATACAGGGGGTGCATTTGGATCAGTACGTTTCATGACTGGAATGATCGGAGAATTACATACATTGGAGTCAGTTTCTACAACTACTCCTTGAGCCATGAGCTCGTCTATAATTTTGGATAAGGCCGCTACAGCCTCAGGTGGCAATCTATACTGCCTGATTCGGGGTAACACTACACCTGGCTTGAGAGTCACACGATGGGGTGTGATTTGCATGTAACCTACATCAGTTGGACCTTGCGCCCATAAATACTGCGGAACTTTAGACAGTCTTGAATCAAAATCTCGTAATACATAGTGACCCTTAAAGTCACGTAGGAACAGACGTATTCCCTCTGGGGAGCAGCAAATAACTGCACCTAACTCTTTCAGTGTCCTAATGCCTAATAGGTTTTCTGGACATGACTTAGTAAGTAATAGATCAGTAGTACGGGACAATGGACCTACTTCTAGAGTGACTGGCTTTGAAATCTCATTAACGATAGGCTTTCCTGAAAATCCAAGGGAAACATTTCTTGAGCCTGAGAGCGGAGCCCCTGGAACCTCGGCATGACTAATTGTGGTCCTACTTGCCCCTGTATCAATCAAAAACTTTCTATCTTTCCCTAATACTTGACTGTGAACATAGGGACCTTCTTGATCTACAGGTATCTCGATGAGAGGCAAGCCTACCTCCCTCTCTAGGCTGTTTCATGAATATGGCTGGTACTCTGGATACTCAGACTGTGCATACTGGTACATCTGCGATGTAACATGCTGTGTTGCAGCAATAGGCTGCGGTGCTGTAACTGTCTGTGGTGTATTCTGTGACTGAGGAGTCTGTGAAACTTGTTCTTGTCTAGGCGGACGTGGTCTTTCTTTAGTCTTACCAGTAGCTATGTTGTGTTTCAGAACTGCACACTCATTTATAAAATGACCTGGCTGTTTACAATAATTGCAGTTCCCTTTAACGGGAGCTGCAGGAGGACTGGCTTGATTCGGACCCCTCTTCTGACTGTCTTGAGGAACAGATTGTGCAACTAGTACTTTCATTTTCGTGTCTTTCATACGTTTTCTTTCGTGTTCTTGCTCTTCTCTGATTCTATTCTGGTGGTACTGGAGCATCTGGAGCATCTGGGACGGAGTATTTGCTTGCCAGGTGCTTTCGACTTTCAGAACTCGGTTTTTAATTGATGGACTTGAATTCTCGACTAATTTAGTAACGAAAAGGTGAGGGTATGACTCACTACTTGTCTTGAGACCACTGTTGATACTGAAACATTTTTCAAATCTAGAATAAAAATCACTAATATCTTCATCTTGTTTCTGTTTACAGGCTGAGATTGTATCCCAGTCTTCTTTTCTAGTTGTTAATAATCTAGGTAAAACTTGTATTAATAATTCTGGTAATTCTTTACATTTATCTCCAAGACCGGTACCTGGTACTCGTGCCTTGTCTTCAGCTTCTAGAACTGCCCAATCGATCTTTTTCTCTCCCACCTCCCATTCTTTTTCCTTTAGCTTTTCATACACCCCTGCGGGCAACAGGACCTTTAACATTTTAATGATATCTGGGTAAGTGTATTCTCCCATACGGAGCATGTCTTTTAATTCTCTATGGAACCCTGCTGGATCTTTGTCATGACAGGGAATTAATTTCTTCATCTCGAGGAGTTCCATCTTTGTTATTGGAGTGTATACAAACACTCGCTGCATTTCGCCACCCGTTCCTTTAACTGGGTGGACTTCTCGTAACGGATTCTGTCTGTCTATGTAGAATGATTTACTTTCTGGGGGTGAGGCATGAACAAAATGCGGGTTCAGAAACGTTCTATATTTGTGACGCTGTTCTAGAATGACACTAATTAAATCGGTACCTAGACCTTTCCATCTATACTGGAGTAACTCGTTCAGGACATCATGTAACGGACCTGGATCAGAGTGTTGACCCTCATACAAAGTAATGAGGTGCTGAATCATATACATACCCACCAGTCGTTCCTCGGCTGGGGGCATTTTCAGAAACATTTGTGCCACTATTTCGTCTGGAAAAGTGGTAGAATCAGTAATCCATCGGACTGCTGATCGGGCTAGTTCCTGTTCATGCATGGTACTTAACTCACTATAACCGATTCGTGATTTCAGAATGTGATCGGTAGCTTGGAATACTTGTTCTAGAGAACCTTGTTCTGGTGCTGGATGATGAAAAATAGACTTGTGTTCTAGGCGTAAATGGCGGTCTGGAAATCTAGATTTTCCTACATACGCTATTCTGGCGGGATTCTCGTCCTCTACCTCTTCAGTATCAGAGATACTTTCTTTCTCGCTTACTTGTGCTGCTTTACGTTGTTCGTGTATCTTTATTATTTCCCTACGGATTTTCTTGTACATACTCTCCATAGCACCGACGGTCTTGTGCTTACCCTCGGCTATATTATCACTCCACCTTGTCAGGATTTTCATTTCGGCAGGATCTTTAGACGGGTAATCTTGTTCTCTTATTAGACAATTTATCAGAAACTTTAATATCATGAGCTGGATCTCGGCTTTCCTTTGAGACATGGCCTCGCAAATACTTTCTGGATCATCCCCTGTACGGATGAAACGATATATTCTGTCTAGATCTTCTTTCATATTCGGTAAGGTGACTAGATACTCGGCCACCTTTCTTACGCGGAATGAATATAAAACCATATTATCCTCGCCTGGGACTGGATCATAGCAGCATTCGGCAAGGGATTTTCTTATTTCTGCTACAGTCTGATGTCTAGGCGTACGCTGTGACGCTTGTGCATGTAATTCGGCTAACGTTAAACGCTTGTGTGGCGGCGGGGTTTGAGGAGGACCTCCCCCTGCGGCCCCTAAACTAGAGTCTAGGTCTACTGAGGCTCTTCGTCCTGGCAGAGTGGGAAATGAAAATGTAGGCTGGACTTGTATGGCGGGCTGGACCGGGGGTACCGTAACAGGTACTCCGGTGTCTGGAGGAGCGGGAAGTGCCTGATTTACAGGGACTGGCGGAGCGCGAACAGGATTTGCATATTCTGGGACTGTGTCGTCCAAATAGGACGAAATAAAAATATCAGCTGCGGTCTGTTTGTGACGTAGCTTGGTCGGAACTAATGGTGGCGGGAAATTACTGGATGCCTCTGGGGTCGCTTTTGGCAAGCCTTCGGCAAGAAGAGGATACATACCCTTAATAAGGGCATGCCTCTGTCTGTCTGACTGTTCGGCTTTGACTTGTTCACCTATCTCGATTAGTTCTTTTTCTTGGGCTCGTTCTTGGGATTCTCTACTTAGTTCTGTCTTTCTGATTTCCTTTTCAGTTCTTTTATGAGATTCTTTACGCCATAACTCGATGGCATCTTTCTGTGACTGTCTGGCTTTCTTTTTCCATAATGCTTCTTCTACTCGCATGATACATTCGGCATCCCATGTACCCGATACGGGCCATCTATACTTTTCTTCTAACTGTTTGGTATACTCTACCCATAAATCTAGATACAATATGGCGCTTATGCCATGTTTCTGATACATAAAATGACCTGGACTGTCCCTCGGCGGAACAGGAACTGCTTCTTCTAACAAACCTTTTCTAGTTTTTAGCTGACGTAATCTCGAAAAGAGAGACATTGTATACTTGAATCGGAACACAATACAATACACGAGGAACAATAACAATTGGGAGAACAATTCAGGCATACCACGACATTGGAAATACATTGAACAACATCATAACATAACAGTTCGGACGGAATATTACCTGGAATACTGAGAACAGAAAACACAAGAATTTCTCGAGAACGGAACAGACTAGAGTTACTGGATGCACTGCTGAAACAGTACGGAACATACCGGTCCCATAAAGGGACGCATCAAGACCCGTATCCACCTAGGTGAACACTTCGTTTGTGAGTCTGGGTACCACCAACCCACGGACCAGAGTCAATTTAGATTGACCCTGTCTAGATACTACCCCAGTAATGGTACTCACCGGGCAGCAAGAACGGAAAGCCTCGGACTGGACTGGACTGCTACGACGACGGACGACGAACTTCGGACTTCAGTTACGGGTGGGCCTCCGGATACCTCGGACCTTGGACTCTTGGCTTGGGCTCTGGTCGGGACTCGCCGCGTTCCTCCACCGTCTCGTTTGGATGCTGGACCGCCTCCTCCGTCTCCTCCGTGGGCCTGAGGGATACTTGGAGCAGAAATATCTGCCGGTGCACGGTATGGTTCCGTCACGACTGCAGAGGGTCAGGGGGTCGGCGTGGCTTCACCGACGCGTGGGGAAAGGGCAAGTCCCTATTCGGGCGCCATTATGTGGTAAATAAATAAATAATACCCTATTTTTGACTAGACATATATCAAATCAGATAGCTCAATAAAATAAGAGTCAAGATTCGAGGTAGTGGGAGTTTTGCAGGTTTAATACAGCATAAGGACAGGAACAGGACAACCTGCATAGGAATAGGATGACAAGGCCTAGTAGGGCGACAGGGGCTGGGTCTGGGATGAGCGCGCTGGGAGGGAAGGAAGGATAACCTTTTAATAACAATACGTGAGCATATATACATAACGCAAACACATAGCATTACATTGCAGTAGGCGTAGCAGTGGGTGGAGCAGAAGGCGTGACGCGTAGCAGTCGCGAAAGATAAGAGTAAAAAGAAGGTGTAACTGGGCGGGTACATAGACATGTGGTGCAGACGTAACAGAATATGTCATGAATGGGGCGGAAACATAGGAGGGGGCTACCTAGGGAGCCGGGACCTCTAACCTGATGGTGGTGCGCAAACTGGCAATGACGTGTTACTAGGAGAAGCTGGGGCTATGAACTCTGTGCTAGGAGCAGAGACTAAAGTCTGGAGGGTCGGAGCGACATGTACCTAAACCCTATCTGGTATCTGATGTTTAGGGAACATGTTGATATAAACTAGAAGTCAGGAGGGGAAAGGCTAACTGACTCTAAGACTGGACCATGCATTTATTCTACATATAGTGCGTGATGAAGAATATTAAATGACCATTAAATACAGTATTTCTCTTACATGGAGCCGAATAGGCTAGACAATGACGGAAATTATTGATGCAGTTCAGTAGCTTAGGAATGCAGAGAAGGAGGACTAAACTGATAGCTGGAATCATAACATAGTCTTGGCAGACTCGGAGGCAGAGCCAAGCTGCACCGGGCACTGCGAGGCAGGAAGTAAGTGAAGGGTCGAGGATACAGGTGGGGGCTGTATCGCTCCTCAGCGAGGCTTCAGGAGACAGGAGCTGAATCTAGTGTCCGGGCCCTGTTGAAGCCTGGAAACGGGGACTTTATAATGGAATAACGTGCACACTGAGAAACGTGGCAACGTAGCTTTACATAGGCCTGATATTCGTAGTATTCACGAGGACTAGAAACTGGCATACTAGAGGTGGACACAACTGTAATTGCGTCATTAATCAGACATGGGGAATAACAGATGCATATTGGTCATGCACACATAACATATGATGGATGATACGTAGGGACACAGAACATGACAAAATTTACTTTTCCACACGCACCTTCACCTCAGCTGCTAAACCCCGTGCATCATGGAGCCCACCAGCAACGGGTCCGATGAGGAAAGCCCACAACTGTCAGAGGGCAGCACAGACGTAAGTGGAGGTATTTCGGCTTAGTGTCTTTTTTTTCTTCCTGTGCTTCAAAAACAAGCGGACCACAAGTCATGAGCACGAACTGTGAGGTTTCCACCTGGAAGGCCGACATGATGGCTATTGGGGCCAAGTTCCTCACATGTAAGGGTCGTGTCCCTGGGAGCCAGATGATGCTCCTACAGAGCCAGTCATGGCTTTCAGTACTCTCTTGCATTGTATGTTATAGCTAGGTTCATGTTATGTAAATCCCCAAACATTCATATCACGTCAGTGGCCTACAAGACGGCTTACAAGACTGCGACACTGTCATTCAGTCAAGCTTGGCTGCACTCGAGAGGGGGGTGCACAGGTAGAACTGAATTTAACAGTAAATGTTTACCATACAAATAAAAATGATGAATATAGATACTGATTAAGAAGCTAAGAGTTATTGTTGTAATAAATATTTAGGACTAATGAAGTTAGTAACAGATGATGTGACATTAAAGCTGTATTTAATATGTGCTTTTGGTTGTTGATACTTCATTTGGGGACTGGTACTCTTGAAGGCAGATAACACAGGAAGTCCCTGTCCTGAGTAGGCAAATGTCCCTGGCCTGGTGTTGCCTATATTTTTCTTGTTGGAAGGTTGTCCAGGCCTCAGAATGTGGCCGACTTTGTAGACAACCTGCCACATGGAATGCTTAGAATGGAGCCACTTAGATCACAGACCAGATTAGTAGTGAGGGGAGAAGGCAGAGTGACTGCCACATAATCCCTCTTTGGTTGACTTGTGTAAGAGGAGGAGGTTACACTGTTTGGGTTCATAATGTGCAGAGTGTGTCTAAAATAATAAAGACATTTATAGAGCGCATGGAAAATAGTACGCCATCTCGGCGTGTCCCCGCGCTAAAGAAGAGGCGATAAACTCATAAGAGGGGGAGAAGACAGTACGAGGCAAGGGGCATTAAATAGGCTATAAGGAGAACAGATGAGTTTTTAGTTGCCGTCGAAAAATGGTTTCTGAAGGCTCCAGGCGGAGATGGCTGGGAAGTTTATTCCATGCTGGTGCAGCCGCCACTCTGAAAGACCGACCTCCCATTTTTTCTCTCCTATAGCGGTGGGTCATAAGCATGCCCATACCGCTAGATCTGAGTGATCTGCGTGGTTCATACCTGGTAACCAGACCTGTCAGATATCTGGGGGCTTTATTCCAGATGATCTGATGACATATTAGGAGTACTTTGTACTGTATTCTTTTTTTCACTGGGAGCCAGTGGAGGGCATCCAGAGTGGTTTTAGAGTTGGCTCTTCTAGGGAGTCTAAGCACTAGGCGGGCTGCAGCATTTTGCAGTATTTGGAGTCTTCCAATGCTTTTACAAGAAGCTCCCAGGAAAAGGACATTTCCATAATCGAGGCGTGACGTTATCAGTGCCTGGGTCATAGTGCGCCGGGCCTCCAAAGGAAGGAGATCTAGGGTTTTGTTGAGAGTCTTTAGGACTCCAAAACACTTGCCTACTAGACGGTTAATGTGTGTCTCATAAGAGAGTGTGCGATCCATCCATATCCCTAAATTTTTGGCTTCAGTACATGGTGTAGGCATATCGCCTAAACAGCTTGGCCACCAATCACATGTCCAGAGCCGTTGATCACCACCAACCACCAGGACTTCTGTCTTGGATCCGTTTAGTTTAAGGCAGTGTGTGTCCATCCAAGTGGCCAGTGCTTGCATACAGGCTCTGAAATTATTGGCTTCAGCAGCCGGCGTTTGGGTGAGGGTGAGTAGGAGCTGTGTATCGTCGGCGTAGGATACAATCTCTACGCCGAACGATTGAACTAACTCAGCCACGGGGGCCATATATAAGTTAAAAAGGGTAGGACTTAAGGCGGAGCCCTGTGGCACCCCCTGTTCTATACAGTGGACCATCCTGCACAGTGGGATGTGTACTGTGAATGCTGTTCATGCTGTATATGAAATATATACCTACAGTGGCCCTTTATAGTATAGTGTACAGAAACCTTTACAGAAGAGGAGCTTTCATGCTGTGTGGTGTATACTGTACAGAGGTTTTATACAGCACAGGCATTCCTATTACAGGACAACTAAACTAGAAAATAGATCATACTGTAGTATGATTTAAAAGCTATAGGAGTTTCATACAAAACAGATCTGGGGTATCCAACCTTTTGTGTAACACAAGCTACTTTATGTTCAATTACATTCATCCTGAGATATTAATATTATTAGTAATGTTTTAGGGACCACTTCAAACCAGATTATATTAGTGGCCACCCTGAATATGATTACCGGCAGTGATTGCCTCAATATAGTAACAGCAGTAATGTAAAAAAGCATTTGCAATGCAAAATGTCTCGCATTCACGCAAGTTTGAGCTATTGGCATTGTAAATGAAAATGCTTTTTATTTATGTTTGGGTTTTTGAAACATAAATAAAACACATTGTCGTTTACAATGCCAATAGCTCAAACTCACAGAAATGCGAGACCTATTGCATTGAAAATGCTTGTTTTCTGACTGGCACTGGTGGTAACTGACTCTGACTGTCCCTGGGCTCTACCCAACCAGGCCCAGGGCTAGTGCTATGCTGAAAATACATTTAGAATACAGTGAAAACATCTACATACAGTAGGGTACACTATGGGTTAGAGTACCCTTATGATTGTCATGAATTCCCCTATAAGGCCCTAGCACATAATAGGGCAGGGGGATCAAAACTACCTTTAAGTCTCTAGTATATAATAGGGCATGGCTATTTAGAAGTCTGCAGACCTTTTTGCACTTTCATGCGAGCATTACTGAGGCCTGAGGTCAGTTTAAAAGCAGCCCTGTGTTGCAGGACTGCTTTTTACATATACATTTTGCCCAAATCAACATTGGTGTTTAGGGCATTTACAATTAATAGACAACAATATTTTGGCATGTTAGGTACCCCCACGGTTTCCCCTAGGTGACCCAGTGGTGGGGGGTCAGGTACTTATAAGGAGAATGCTTGTAAAATAGGTTTCACAGGCCTTGGGTTTATGAAATTACACATTTCACTTCCCCCATTGTCGTAAAGTGCTTCCCAAAAATGACTTATGAGCTAGTAGCACTGTGGAGTGAGGATCTGCAATATGTTTACATATTCAGAACCACTAAAGGCTCCCTTAGATGTTCCAGGGGCGGGGTCCTTATAAAAGATGTTTTATAAGCCCACAAAATATTGCCCAGTTCATTTTCCCCGTTACAGATCCCCAGCCGCATAGGTTAACATGGCAAGAATTTATTAACTAATAATTCCTGACAGAAAAACTCGGGGAAAAAAATATCAAGGACTTACTAGAATGGTATTGATAAATCAAACAATATGCTGTTGTTGAACTTATCCTGAAATGTACGGACAAGAAGTTATAAGACTTTCTTGTCTGTAAACCAAAACTCAGCCTGCCGGTGATCTACCGTGATTGATTGGGCAGAGTTAAGTGGATGAGCCAGGCTGCTTTGATGAGGTGAAAAGTAGCCCCTGGGGTGAAAGAGCCATCCTGGTAGGAGAGGGTTCCACTGCATAGGAATGCCAGACCAAGGGGGAGGGGTTGCAAACAATGATCTTCAAAAGTAGGAGGAGACAGGCAGAAGAAAACAGTTTCATTCACGCCCCTACCATTTGAACCCAGCCAGATGGCAGGCTTAAGGAAGGAATGTACAGATTCCGGGGGGGGGTTAGGGGGGGTGTTAGTCTTAGGAGATGAGCCTTTCTGGACGTTGGTTTAGCCAGCTCTTGTCTCTCTGCTGGGACTTCAGCCATTGTGAATTTTGGAGAAGTAGTGCTTTCTGGGAGACCATTGTGCCACACTTTGGAGGAAATGGTCATGCTCTAGGGTGTTGTCCTGCATCCCATTGGATAGGAGTGCCCTCCTGTGGGTAAACAACCTTTACAACATGGTCAAAACACCGCAGTGCCATCACAACGCAGATTTTACAACGCAAGTCGTTACCACGACTTGCACTGGAGGGCGCTCTAGACTAAGGAATAGTAGATTTACTATTCCGACACCTTCCATATTGTACGCAGGCTGGAGTTGGAATAGTAAATCATACTATTCCTAAGTCCAGCACCCTACAGCGCAAGTCGTGGTAACTACTTGCGTTGTAAAAGCTGCGTTGTGATGTACCGCGATCATTTTGATCGCGTGGTAACATCATACATCCCCTCCTGTGTGACCCCATTGGAGAGGAGTAGTGCCTCTCAGATCTGCTGCTTGAAACTAAAGGGAGAAGAAGGGTCCATGCAGAGAAGTTTGATTTGCACCAACCAGGCCCTGCACTCTGACTGACTGTGCCTGCTGCACAGTCTGGAACTACAGCCCTGTTGATCAAACCCGCTTCAAAAGGACTAAATAGTGGACTCTCTGTCAGCCACAGGTTAACAGAGCTCACTTGGACCGCAACCACCAAAACCCCCCAGCCTGGAGTACTATCAGTGGATTTGTAAGGGTTTTGCCCAAGTGAATTGTGGGAATTGAAGTCCTAAATTTTCAAGGACCATCCTGGAGCTTACAGACTCTTGTAGTAAGTTTTGGGCACTCACAGTAACTTCAATAAGTAACTTTGAAAAAATAGCTCCATAAGTGGATCGACTCAACTTGGCCAGCCTAGCTGATGACCCTCAACCGCGAGCCGGCCTGTCCTCCAGTTTCCTCCCACTGAAAAGCTCTAGAGGTCCGACTTCCAGAGTTTGATAGGGAGTTGGTGGAAACCCAGGCTGATGAACCCTCACCGAATCTGGCCTGGTGAAGCATCAAGTGACTCAGGGAGAAAAAACTCTGTATTAGTTTCTAAGTCCCAATGTAGAAAAGGTAACCGGGACCACCCACGAGTGTCAAGCCGCCCACCTTTAACAATGAGCTGGCCTGGATCTCTGGTTCATCCCGCTGTATAGCTCCAGAGGTCTGATTTCCATGAGTTTGATCAGGAGGTAATCGCACGGCAAGCCGGCGAACCCTCACCTAATCCAGACTGGCTGAGAGCTTCAAGGGAACCTGGGAAGAAAAGCTCCAGAAAGGTTTCTCAGTCAGAAGGTAAAAAATTTGACCCAGACCTACCGTGTGAGGGAAGTTGTGCAGGGATCGATCTTGGTCGGCCTGAAATTTTGATTTTGTCCTGGTCTAGCACGACCAGATGTCCCAATAGGCGCTATATGTTTCTATGTGCTATATAGTGCTAAATCTACATCTCTGGTTCCCCACATTCAATTATTTTTGTTTTGGTGTAATTTTAAAGATAAACATATTTCCTATTTTTATAAATTGGTGTTGCATTTTTTTGTGTGTTGTGCCTTAAATATTTACTGAATTGGTGTTTTTAAATGCTTTACATAACTGTATTCGAACTTAAGCCTGCCTGCTTTCAGCCAAGCTACCCAGTATTGAGCATGGGAATCATTTTGTGAGATTATTGTCAGTGGTAGAGGCATATTTACCACAACTAATAATCCACTTTCCAACAGGAACCCCCAAATGTTCTTCCACATAGCTTCCTCCAAGTCTCCCGACAAAAATGGCACCTCACTTGTGTGAGCAAGCCTAGTGCCTACAACAGGAAATGGCCCAAAATGCAACATTGACATTACATTTATCCACAGAAAACTGACCCTTTTTTGCAATGTTGTTAGCTATGGATTTAATGGACTTGATCAAGTGGCACCTGGGAAAGCCTAAACCCTGGGCAGAGTTCGCAGAGTTGCGCTACGCAGAACTCCGTGAAGTGCAAAAAAAACTCTACCACACTACGCGGAGCTCCGCAAGCGGCGGAGTATGATAGAAAAACGCCGTTCGCGGTAATTGCACAGTGCCTGATGCTTGTCTGCACTGTGCAATCATTGCGAACGGCACCATGCACAGTACAAGCGGTCTCTGCTTTTCTTTTCCTTTTACTCGAGCGGCAGCTTTCTCAACACAAACTGGCAGTTTCTCAACGGGAGCTGTCGTGAGCATACGCGACCACTCGCAATGAGAAACCTGACCCCCCTCACCTAATGTTGATTTTCCACGCTCCAACTTGATGTTGACGATCGCAAACAAGGAAAGATCTCGCCGGAAGGTTGATTTTCCTCGCTCGCAGTCGCCAACTTGACATTGACGAACACGAGCGAGGAAAAATCCTCCGCGAGCTCCGCGAAACGTGGAGTGCAGACAACTCTGCGAACTTCGCAAGCAGAGCGGAGTACACCGCCCAGGGTTATTATACATTTTTAAAACTAGACACCTAGGCGAATCCAGGGTGAGGTGACTTGCATGGCTTTCAAAAAGTTTTCTGATCCAGAATCCCTCACAGACCTCAAACTTTGAATAAAACACACATTTTCCGTACACTTATGTGATGGAAAGTTCTGGAATCTGTGGCGAGTCACAAATTACCTACCACCCATCATTCTCATAGGTCTTGCGATAAAAATGCTACAACACTTGTGTGAATATTCCTACTGCCTGTGACAGGAAAGGGCCTCAAATCCAACATAGACATATCACATTGTTGTAGTCACAACACACCCTTTTTTGCAAGTTGAGTACCTGTTGGTTTTGGGATCTAGCTCAGCTGACACCTAGAGAAACCTAGGAAACCAAAAGATTTTTTTTAAACTAGGGGAGTCCTGGGGTGCATGACGTGCGTGACTCTCACGCAATGTAACTGACACCATAGACACCAACAGTTAGACCAATATAGTTTTATTGGTACATATAAGTATTATATTATAATAGGTTATACAACAACAGAGCCCAGGAAAACACATCCAGGTCCAAAATCTCTCTCTCTTTGCCTCCAACATTCTCATGGAACCTGGATGTGTCACCATGGAATCTGACTATGTCACTACATAAGAAGTATGAAGATGAAAATCTAGTACACATTACTATACCATACATCTCCCCCTTTGTATTTACAACCACACCCCATCAACAATTTACACAACACTACAACACAAAACATGACACTTTTTTTATCATTAAATCTTATAAGTAACTTTACTGAGAAAACAGTAATCCTAACTGGAGAGACTTAATCAAAAATCTTTTAGGTAACATTGTTGTGTGAAGACTGTTCCTAACTGCTTTGACAGGATCTTTAAACTGAGATAAGTTACATTGTCCCTGGGTGCCTTTTCTCATGATTGCATTTCAATTAACCTCTTCCTCCACTCCTTCGAGACACACTCCTCCATCTTGAGAAGGACTGCACTAATATTATGAATGACGTCTTCTGTTCTTATCAACCCACTGACAAAGTGAAATAATTTGGATGATGTTTTCCTGTTGGTCAGAACTTTATAATGATTGGACAATGATGTTACCCAAGAATTTACGCGTATGAATGCTTCTTGCAAATGCTTCTAGTGCATTTGGTCTGCCCAATGTGAATGTCATTCACAAATTTGGATTGATCAGTGTGATTTGATACAAAGGTAAACAGCCTTGGTAGTTTATAACATTCCAGGTTATGCTTCTGGACTTTTCCTATCTTTGCATCCATGAGTTACAGTGTTAGTTTTTCATTTCTCCTATTTTGCTAGCAATGGGAATCATTCTTGTTTTGGTGAGGAAAGAGTTGACAGTTAATTGTAAGTTGTTTGCTTCTTGACAAAAAGGGCATGAGCCTCAAAAGCAGCTGGATCTTTTATGTTGGCTAAAATAGATTATTGTGAAAGGATTCTCACCAAGACTCTTCACCAGCAACAAGACACTTGGCATCCACATTGACATCAACTTAAAAGTACAAATCACACACAAGATCAAGACCCGGCATCAAGTGATCATGCTCAGCAGGGTAATGTCAGTCATATAATCTTCAGAACTGATCTTCATGTGCTATTATTGTCCCATCTTAACAGAAATAATACTGTACTAGCCAGATTTAGAGCAATAAATCTGAACTCTCAGTGAATCATCCTTAATGCAGCAGCACACTCATCAAAAGCCTTCATAAATTGAACAGGATAACCCAAATGCACAGAGAACTCCACTGGCTACTTCTTAACACCCACTTCACCTTCATGACCGGCTGAATAACCTACTAAGAAGTTCACAGTGGTGTCCCACTTCGCCGGGCATCCAAGGTCAAGACCTTCTGGGAGCAGCAGGGGACACAGAGCAGAGCAATTCCGGATTCCGAAAATGCTAGAAACGAAGGAGAAGCCTTTACAGGTTTTGGATCAAGGATATGTAACCAGGGCCGGACTGAGAAACAAAACCGGCCCTAGCAAAGTGCTCTGCCGGCCCCCTCGGGCTGCGAACGATCTCTTTGCCTGGGCCGATTTTGTTACAGGGCTGATTTGATTTTGCAGCTATGCTGCAAAAACGGCCCTATAACATAAACGGCCCCCAGGGGCCAAAACCGGCCCCCACCCTTGCGGCGCACCGGGGGATTGCCCGGTGCCCGCAACGGCCAGTTTGGGCCTGCATGTAACATTATATCTGTTCAGATCAATCTAGCACCATCAGCACTCTGTTTCTAAATCTCAAGATACTAATTTTCAAACAACACCTAGCTGCAGCGTAACATCCCACCTACCCAAAACTTAACAGATAAAAACCACTCCAGACTCCTCTTTCTCTACCCTACTCACAACACCTACCACGTCACTTAAAACCGTCTAGTCCCATTTGCCCTTCTTCTTGCCCAGACCTATCTACCCACTTTATTCTGTACCTTTGTAATTAGGTCACCTATATTTTACCCACAGTATTACCATGAAAGCTTATTTTTATTTTATTTTATTTTATTTTAATGTTTTATAGAGCGCGAACTTGACCCGTGAGGGTATCAGAGCGCTTTATATAGTTACACGGTAAACAAAGCAATATGACAAAGCAACAGACTCAAGTGCAGATATATACAAAGTTTGGGGAGGGATAGGGTAGCTGGGGAGCATAGAATACAGTTATAGTTGGCCCAGTAAAAGCAGAAACAAAAGCCCCACGATTACGTATCAGGGCGAGTTGGTAAACAGCGGAGGAGGCAATAGTTATGGATTCAATAGGCACACTGTGGTAGGTGCAAGCATGTCATTGGCCTAGAAATTTGCCCAAGAGGATTGTTTTGGTCTCCTTCTTGAAGCGAGATAGAGAGGGGATTTTTCGGATGTCAGGCGGGAGAGAGTTCCAAATTCTTGGTGCTGCTCCAGAGAATGCCCTATTGTAGGTTCTTTAATTCTGAAAGTGAGCAGGTTGGAGCAGGAGGTTTCTAGCGGACCGGGAGTTCCTAGTTCCTCCAGACATCACCAGTTTCTGCGCCAGATAGGCAGGGGAGTTTGTGTAGAGGGCCTTGTGAGTAATGCAAGCAATTTTCAGTTGTATTCTGGCCTCCATAGGGAGCCCGTTTAGTGCTTTCAGACGTGGAGAAATGTGGTCAAATTTCCTGGTGCCTGTGAGCAATCTTGCAGCCGCACTGAGGCAGGCTTTTAGAGGAGCCAGAGAGATTTTGGGTAAACCAGTGAGGGTGGAACACCCATATTTCGGTCACGATATGACTAGTGCTTGGACTGCCATTTTTAAGTCTAGAGCATCTATGAAGGGTTTTAACTTCCACAGGTAGCTCAGGTGGAATCTGTCTGATTTAGCCATTGAGTTGATGTGGTCACGCATGTTCAAGTTACTGTCAAGGAGTATGCCCAGGGATTTGGCAGAGTTCACAATCGTCGGCGGGCAATTTAAGGCTGTGATAGCTTTGATCCAGGTCTCAATCTCAGGGTTGGCTTTGAAAGGGGAGATCAGGAGGAATTTGGTTTTCTTTGCATTGAGTTTCAGTTGGTTAGCGGCAAGCCATTGGACAGTTAGTTTCAGGGTCTCGTTCAGGGTAATGAATGAGATTGTGTTGTATCACCAACATCTTTAGTTATTACATATTGCATTCTGTTATTACACAATATCACTGTGCTTAATATTGATGTCAAAAGAATGTAAGGTTCAATGAGGGTTGTATGTCAGAATACCGAGCACAAAATGATCACACTAAAAATATCGGGATATTGTGGTAGTACAGTCAACTGAATTACGTAACGGCCAGCAGTTAGACGCATAACTTTAATGCAGGTTTCTTTTCCATTATCTCTGGGGCATACATGTTTCTGGATGTAATTTATAGTTCCCAAACAAATCCCTTTTTCTCCAAATGTAACTGTGTAAAGAATTTGTATATATTTTTTATACAGAAGTATTGTGTTGTTTAATGCACATGCATAAATCAGACCTTTGCCACTTTAAATTTACTCTACTATAATTGAATAGTTGGATCTGCTCTGGCATCAATTCGCTTGTTGAGGTGCTTGATACAATTAAATTGTGTCTTGGGTGTCAGGAATTGAAAAATAAAGAAGAATGTGTTTCGTGAATAATTCAGTTCTGCAGATGTTCTAACAAGTGGTGCAGGAAAGATCTATAACAAACTGCTGACTACTTAAAATGTCTATTTTGGTGTGATGAATGTTTTATTCATCCTAAATAAACGAAAGAAAAAGGCATAACACATACAATGTTTGTTTCTACAAGGAGAAAAAGCAGACATTTAAACCGTACTCGAGTCATTTCTGCTGTACTTCTACATAATCCTCTCTTCTTTACCTGATACCAGCTATGACGTTGGCTGCTGCTTGGGGCGTAGATCCATTTCCAATGAAATGGTGTTGATGTTCATATTAAATTACTAAAATTGCTTTCAATGAAATGGAAGATGTCGGTCATACGAGGGTTGCTTACTTTCTGGTGATGGCTCAGTAAGTTAAGCACTGAAGGCCTAGCTCACAAAGATTTTGCAGTGATTTATTTGTGGGAGTCGAACCCATATGTTTTAATGCACCGCAATATTTAGATCACCCCAAAATTGACCCCAGAGGTTCTGCTTAGGCTCCCTCGATCTTTCGATAAGAGCCACCAACCTCCTCAACATTAGGCTTAACAAAGATTAGCAGCATACTAAGTAACTGTGACCACTCAATTAATGAGCTCTACATTAGCAGTATTTATTTATTTATTTATTTTTAGTGTTTTCTATAGCGCGAACATGACCCTGCACAGGGTATCAGAGCGCTTTACAATAGCATATAAACAACATTCTTAACTTTACATGTTACTAGCCATAGGTGATTACGTATTAGCAAATCCGTAAGAGCTAACATAACCAAAAAGTTCACATATAGATTTCTATAAAGTCTTTGGAACTTAAATGAGATAAAAACTAGTATAACATTTCAACCTAGTACAGTGAGTTGCTTGTGTGGAAATTCTACCAGCCAGGCCGAATGAAATAAAAGAAGTACAGTTATAAGGCTTTAAGGGAGAAATTTCCTCATATAAAACGATTTTGCTTCCTTTTTAAATTTTGCGATGGTTGGAATTCTTCTCAACTCCGGGGGGAGGGCGTTCCAAATTCTCGGTGCCGCCCCTGAGAATGCTCGGTCATAAGTTCTTTTCTTATGGAAGCCCGCCGGTTTCAGTAGTAGATCAGCATTGCTCCTGGAGGAACGGGACCCTCCCGACAACGTGAGTTTCTTGGCGAGGTAGACTGGATATTTGTTGTGAATTGCTTTGTGTGTGACACATGCCAGCTTGAACTGGATTCGTGCTTCGAAAGGAAGCCAGTTGAGAGCTTTCAAGTGGGGGGAGATATGGTCAAATTTTTTGGATCCCGCTATGAGTCTTGTGGCTGCATTAAGGCATGCTTTCAATGGGGCTGTTGAGATCTTAGGGAGCCCGGCTAAGGTTGTGCAACCGTATTCAATCCTTGAGATGACCAATGCCAGAACTGCTGTTTTGAGGTCTGCTTTGTTTAAGAAAGGCTTTAGTTTTCTTAAGTAGCTTAAGTGGAACCTGGCGTTTTTTGCCATTGTGTTGATATGTACAGACATATTAAGGTTTTTGTCCAGAATGATACCCAGAGATTTAGTTGACTCCACAATCTTCGGAGTGCACTTTAGAGCTGTGATGAGGTTGGACCATTCAGCAATCAATGTTTTGCTTTTTTTAGGAGTAATCAGGAGGAATTCCGTTTTTTGAGGATTAAGTTTTAGGTGGTTCTTGGTTAGCCATAGAAGTGTTCTTGCTAGAGCAATGTTCATTGTCTTTAAATCATCAGTCGACGCAACCTTAATGTACAGCTGAGTGTCATCAGCATACATATGGTAAGCAATGTTAGCATTTTGAAGTATTTCCGTAAGAGGTTCTACGTATAGATTGAAAAGTGATGGAGATAGCGTTGAGCCTTGAGGAACTCCTATAGTATTGTCAGTTGCATTTGAAAGGGTTTGATTGACCATTATTTTTTGTGATCTATTAAATCATAAATGGAATGGACAGCATCCCTAGCAAACATATGTTCAGGGGAATCTCTGGCCAAGGGGGTTTTAAACACATTTAACATAGGCCATAAGCAAAAACAGCAAATTCAGCACGGCATGACAAGTGATAACACATAATGAACAAATCAGAAGTAAGACCATCACAAAAAGCCACATAAAACTAACCCATTGCTAAGTAATAGAAAACTCCACCAGTTTCTGCAGCAACAGCGTAGTTTGGAGACACACAATATGAAACATTTTCAAACAAAGACCCATACTCTAGTGTATGCTAGCAGATGCACATCGGAACTTCTTGTGGAAGTGTCCTTGGGATTGATACAGTTAGAACACAAAGAAGGTTTCAGTCACAATACATGCTTTCTATGAAAAATACCAGTTATGTCACATTGTTGTGTTCTGCAAAGACTGTGGGCAGAGAAGACAAGCAGGGGGACCTTCATTGGAATGCTTAATGAGCAGGAGCAAGATGAACAGAACACCAAAACATCAAATTAATAAAATGGTTTCCCTTCAAAAAATATTTCACAACCAAACTACATCAATAAACACACTTCTAAACATTTTATAAAATTGTTTCAAGTATTCGGATATTTCGGGGAGAACATGGCGGCCGCTGGTTAGGGCTGCGCGCGCGTCCTGATAGACCACTCCCAGCCCCTGTCGATATGCATTAACCCATACCTTTTCTGGCCGGCTACCGTGATAGAGGCCCCCCCCCGGAGGCGAGGTTTTTGCTTTCAGTCTGCTTCCTGGCCTGATTTCCGAGCTTCTTTCCCGTACCTGTGGACGGAGATTCTTCGAATCGCGATCGGACAAATTCCAGCGCGGCACATCTGATGTGTATCAGCCTCCTACCGCACCTGCCCTCCGTCCCTCTCCTACGGTGGACTGAAGCAGCCGTGGAGCTTCGGCGGAGCCGCAGGGCGGCGGCTCGCGGTCTCCTCGGAGGGAGCGCACGGCGAAGGAGTGTGGAGGGAAAAGTGGGGAGAGGGCTACCATCCAGGAGCCGTTCCCAGCAGAGTCCGTCTTAGAACTAACCTCTGAGCCCGACCTCGACTCCAGCTCTGATTCTGATTCAAAGTGTGTTACAGCGGGGATCAGGAAGAACAAAGCGCCGGATAATGGTGAGCTCCCTGTGAAGAGGGGTGAGCAACCCAGGGAAATCCACGGACACGGTAAAATCCTGGGAAAACGGGGGGTGGGGAGGAAAGGGCAGGAGACGGGGGAAAGCCTCTGGGCTCCAAGTCCTGTCCGAAAAATACCCCGAGGGTAAGAAAACATTAAACAACAGTGAACCTGCAATAGAGTGTCAGGGACAGCAGGGAATACCCGGGCTAGAGGCTGGGGGTGAGGGGATTTCTCAATCATCCTCACCATATTCTCTCCAGGGGGGCACAGCGGGAAGTGGGGCTGCTCGACTGAAACACATAACTAGCACTAACATACAGTCGGTAGGCAAAGAGAAACCTAAGGGGCTGCGAAAGACCGCAACCCAAGTAACGCCGTCACTGAAATCCTATTTCAAAGTCCTACCCCAGGTTCTTGATATAGTGCAAAGCTCTGAGGGGGAAAGAGTTGCCCAGACTGAGAGTATGAGCACTTCCAACGCCCCTATGGCTGTTGTCACCCAGGAGGACATACCCCCTGACCTAGTGGGTACAAGAGAGGCAGATACAGATGTGCTTCTAGGAAACCCAGAGGGCGGGGGCAAGCCAATGCTGGTGGAGACCATAAGAGAGAGTGGCAAGATCGGTGAATCCTGTGATCCAACCTCAGGGGGTAGCACAGGGGGGGTCCCTTGAAGCACTGCTATCGGCAATGAGGAGCGAGATTAAAAGCGGCTTTGTGGAATCTAAGCAAAATCAAAACGAGATAAGAGCTGTGTGCGAATCCCTTGGAAGAAAAGTGGACGGTCTCTATGAAATAACTGAGACCCTGGAAGGTGCAGTGGGGGAGCTTAAAACCAAGCTGGAATTAGCAGAGGGTAATATTCAGGCTTTGAAGAGAGACGGGGAAGCTACGAAGGACAGGGTCGAATCCCTGGAAAATTATTCCAGAAGGACTAACCTCAGACTCCTAAAAATTCCTGAGGGAAAAGAGGGTGGAGAAATCAAGGAGTACGTGGTCTCATTATTAAAAAACACCCTCAACCTGGACGAAACTACTGCTGAGTTGCTAAAAGACATTCAGAGGATACATCGTGACCCCTTTCGCTTGAACCCAGCGAGGACGAAGCCTAGGAAAATACTGGTGAACTTCCTTACATACTTCATTAAAGAGAAAATCTTGAACCTTGCCCTCAAGGCAAAATCATTGAAGGCACCTGATTTTTCCTTCGAAGTTCGATCTGATCTGTCGAAGACTACACTAGACAGACAGTGGGAGCTTGGTCAGAAAATGGACAAGTTCAGAGCCCTGGGGCAACTGTGCAAATGAGGTTCCCAGCTTTTTTGAGGGTAATGTTCAATAATAAGATGTACAATATCCACTCGCCCCTAAATGCGGATGACCTCCTAGCCACTATTGGTGACTATACACTGGGGGGTAAATAGATCACCTCCACGAGGATTTATTCTTAGCTACTCTCGATATCTTCTGCCATTTTATAAAATAGAATAGAGAATGAGAAAGGGAGAATGAAGGGGAATAAGAAATAAGAAATAAGGAATAAAAAAAATAACAAATAAATAATTAAAACATATATTCAATATATAACAAAAATATATATATATATATATATATATAAATAAATAAATAAATATAAATAAGGACAAAAAAAAGAGGGAAAAAAAGAATATATCTTGAATATAAAAAAAAATAAAAGAACACTTCACTTTAAATCCCCCTCTTGGACATAATACTTACTACCTACCCATGTGTCTTATGGGTCAATTATCTAAACGCTACGTGGTAGCTGCCCAAGAAAATATGAATTAAAGTAGACAGGGTTAGGTCAGGGTCATGTCAGAAGGCGCAATCTGGCTGTCCATCTAGCCAGGTCAAGTATGGGGGGGTTTTCCAGGGTGGGGGGGTGGGAGGGGGGTAAATCATTAAAAAGTCCTCATAAGTCAGCCCTCTGTTTCTTTGTTTATTTATATATCAGTTTCCACCTACACCGCCGTAAGTGTTATTTTATCCAGGTTAGGGGCAAAACTCCTTGTTATCTCGTAAACCCAATGGGCAGGCGAGGGTTGCGGGATTTGAAAACCAAATGACAGGGGTACAGGTCTTATCCTGGAATGTCAATGGCCTGCGTGTAAGGGGTAGGAGACACAAAATCCTGCAATATATAAGAGACTCCCCAGCGCAGGTCATTGTCATCCAGGAGACACATTTATTAAAACAAGAAGTCAAGGAAATGCTAAAAAACCTGAAATGGGTAGACAAATACCTATGCACGGACCATAATGCCAACATCCAAGGGATCCTTATCATTTTTAAGAAACAGGCCAAGGCCCTGGTCATAGACTATAAAGAGGATTCTAGTGGTAGATGGTTACTAGTTAATGTTCTGTTAGACGAGAAGGCTTTTACTATGGTAGGTTACTATGGCCCCAACCATGCCGATCCTTCCTACCTTAATATAATCCAGAGCTACTTGACCACATTTCAAGCCCCCGTGATATGGATGGGAGACTTTAACTTAGTCCTAAATCCTAAACTAGACAAGTCTCCCAATTTCAGAGCGCAGACTCATGTTAAATCTAGGTCAACTCTCATAGCTTGCATGGCAAATTTAGGGTTGGCAGATCTTTGGAGGGAGAGAGCCGGCAATACTTTGGGGGTATCCTTTCATAACCTCAAATACAAACCTAAATCCCGAATTGATTATGCTCTTTTTAGCTACATCCTTAAAGATGCCTTAAAGGATTTGGTCTACCTTCCCTCTCATTTGTCCGA
This sequence comes from Lissotriton helveticus, assembly GCF_964261635.1. NCBI lineage: Eukaryota > Metazoa > Chordata > Amphibia > Caudata > Salamandridae > Lissotriton > Lissotriton helveticus. The sequence continues at coordinate 797,854,740 of NC_136059.1, read as the reverse complement.
CCATTCGGCATTCTCTTCTCACTAATACAAGATCAACAGACTAAATACACCTCCTGGTCCTTCGACCGGTCTATTCTGCTTGAAGAAGAAGAGACTGACTTCCTTATACAAGAATCTACCTTGTTTCTAGAATCTAACCTAAACTCCGCTTCCCTGGCTTATGTGTGGGAGGCGTTTAAGGAAGGAAACAATATAGGGAAGGGATATTAAGCATAGAGAGGGAGTTGACACTTTTAGACCTGAAATTAAGCTCCGGCACTACTCTTCCAGTAGACCTAGAGGGAAGGAAGGAACTTAAAACAGAACTGGACAACATACTACAGGAAAGGGTGGCAAAGAGGTGGGAGGCCAGTAAGCTATCACATTTTGAATCTGGAGAAGCAGCAGGTAAAGTTTTAGCCTGGAAAATTAAATCAGACCGGGCTAAAAACTACATCAGGGAAGTGAAAGAAGAGGGGGAAACAACGCATAGGACCTCGAATATTGAGATAGGGAAAGCTTTCCAGAAGTTCTTCCAGAATATTTATAAAGAAGACACCACAGTAGATCCAACGGTTAGGGACACTTGGTTAGAAAAAGTAGATCCCCCCATTTTATTGTTGGAACAGAGCGATCGCCTGGACAAAGCTATAACAGAGGCAGAAGTTAGCAATACCATCAAGCTTCTGAAGCGGGGGAAGGCCGCAGGGCCAGACGGTATCTCGGGCGAGCTTTATCGTGCTCTGGGTTCAGCTATCGTTCCAGTCTTGACTGGCCTTTTCAACAACATCTTCTTGAATGGAGCAATGCCACCTGAGTCGTGGGGAGAGGCCAACATCGCTCTGATCCTAGAAACAGGCAAGGACCCGACTGAATGTGGGTCCTATCGGCCTATCTCGCTCCTAAACAACGATTATAAGATCTTTGCCGCTATATTGTCATCGCGGCTTGGGAGCGAGATAGACACAATTATACACTATGATCAAAAGGGATTTATACGGGGGCGTCAATTAGCGGACCTAACCCACGACCTAGTAGGTGCAATTGACATAGCCTCAACCGTTGCCCTCCCTCTGGCCATTATGACACTTGATGCTACTAAAGCATTCAATAGGGTCAACTGGCCCTATCTGGCTGTAGTAATGACGAAGTTTCAACTTGGGGACAACTTCTGTCGAGCTATAAATCTCCTATATAAAGATCCCAGGGCCAGCCTACTGGTCAATGGCACCCGCACTGACCCCTTTTTAATTACGAGGGGCACTAGACAAGGCTGCCCTCTCTCCCCTCTTTTATTTAACATGTACGTGGAACCTTTTGTCCAGATTTTGAGAGACGAATGTTCTATTCCATCTTTTAAATTTTGTGGTTGGGAGAAGAAGGTCGGTCTTTATGCCGATGACATCCTCATATATACCACAGATCCCGTCCAAGCTTTTCCATCGGTTATAAGGAGGGCAGAGGAATTCGGGCGGGTCTCCGGATATGAAATCAATGCCGGGAAAACAGAGCTTATGACCTGGAACATCGACAACTTACAGCTTCAAGTGACCCCCTCAATTCGCTACCTGGGAGTTAAGATAACCCATGACATCGGTATTTTGGCTCAGACCAATCTAGATCGGGTCTTCCGTGTGTCTAAGACATTACTGAAAGTCTGGTCCTTCATCCCATTAACTATATACGGTAAAACAAATTTAGTAAAAATGTCCATCCTCCCCAAATTTACGTTTATTTTTAATTCTATTCCATTAGCATTTGACCCCAAGCAGCTCCGTAAATTCCAGCAGCAAATTAACTCTTTTATTTGGAGTTGTAAAACAGTAAGGCTGGCATGGGAAAAATTGAGGAGGAGGAGGGAGAAGGGAGAGCTTGCCTTGCCAGATCTAGAGTACTAAGCTTAGGCATTCCAGCTGTCCCACTCTAGGATGTTGTTCAAGACCCCTGAAGACAACTCTAATAGGAAAATGTTTAAGGCCATGTTAACCGGGGCAAATCTTGCACTTGACGTTTTTTTGTTTAAGTTTGGGCATCAGAGGTTTTTTAAAAAGGTGAGACTAAAGATCTTACAATCACTGGTGAGAGAATGGACACAAATAAAAACTAGAGTTGGGCTGGCATACTTTTCTAACTTTGCCCCAATCTGGGATTCCCCAGGGCTTCCCCCCTGCTTAAAAGACAGCCTTGCAGTCCCCCTACTAGAGGCAGGGATTCTAAGATGGGGAGAGTTGATGCCAGGAGGTTCTTTGGTAGAGTGGGAGGTACTCTCTGAGAGGGTAGGCCCAGCTCTAACTTGGTTTAAATACCTACAACTGCTTAGCTGGTCCCGGGAGCAATCAAGGGAAAAGACTCAGGTGGGGAGATACAGCTTTCTAGAAAAACATCTTGTAGAAAGACAATTGGGGGGCAAGGAGGTAGCCTTCTGCTACTGGTCCATCATGGAGGAGGCTGACGGTGGATTCAGTGTCCCGTCGGAGTTGTGGGGATGTGATATGGGGACACAGGGTGAGAACTTATGGGTTAGATCTTTTACCCTCCTATATAAAACCGTCAAGCCAGCATGGTTAAGACGCAATCACCTGTTCACTGTGCACCGTGCATATCTTTCCCCCAAAGGCTTTCTAAGTTTCAGACAGGAAAGTGTTGCAACAAATGCCTCCTCCCAGCAGCCTCCGATATTCACATGTTCTGGGATTGCCCCTGCATCACTACATATTGGGAAGAAATAAAAGCTACCCTGGAGTCAATCCTCAATACACCGATCTCCTTCACTTTGTCATTAGTTATATTCGGTCTGGAGGACAATATCACGGGGTTGGCAAGGATCTTTTTGTTCTATTCAATTCTCTTGGCAAGACGACAAATTTGCAAACATTGGGAAGATTCCAACCCACCAACCCACGTAGATTGGCTAGCATCCCTTTATGAAACATCAAGGGTGGATACAACTAGATCCAGCAGTTCTCGGAACCTCGCCTTTTGGAATCTCCTAGTTAAGTGGAGATGAATAGTTATTCGGACTTCCGTTTTTTTTTTGGGGGGGGGGGAGTTTCTCCCCGGGTCCGATGATTATGCCCCTACACTCCATGGTCCAGATGGGGGTTTGCTGCCAACGATAACGATTAATCCAGGGCTAACAGGCTGAAATAGGCCTTGACGGAGTAAGATCTTCCTGAAAGTACCTCCCGCCAATTTGATACCTCTGTCCGGGAGATGGTCGGGATCCTTTGTGTACACTCCCCTAATGGACAATGTGGTGGTTGGATACTTCTTGGAACGAGGATGTGGCAAATGAGGACAACAAAAAAAATTGTTTCAAGTATAACATTAATAATTCATTAGGTACAACTAGAATAATAATACACATCTTTAGTATTAAAAAATTTTACATTTAGAAAAACCTACTACAAACTCCCCCCTCTAATTATGTTTTATAATCCCCAAAAACACAATAATAAATATTTATTAATCAACCCTCAATCAGTAGACGTCATCATCATCATCTTTAATTGCTTTCAAGAATTTTCCTCTGCCATTTTCATCTAGTTGTATACATGATCCTTGAAACTCTCAAATTCCATTTACATCTTCAACACTTCCTTTTCTTCAACCTTTTTTCACCTTTAACTTTGTTTATATGCCTATGAATCATATATTCAGAAATATTTAGCAAAAGAAACAGAATAATTGCCATAAACAATTAAGAATAATATAGGGGTTAGGATTGCCTGGAAAACATTTCCATTAGATTTACGTAGCCATTCACCACCATTCAGTTCTTACCAAAACTCTTCCCTAACTCACTAAACCATAAACCTACAGTTTCCCATAAGCCAGCTTCCTCCGGAGACTTAACCTCATGTGAAATATTAGTTGGATTAGTCACATAAGAATCATTAATTCTACTATTATCTGGTAGGAAAACTGGTTAAGTGATGGAAAATGTCTATCCGAAAGCGTGTCAGTACAATCTGTGCTTGGTGTTATATACATTTGCTTAATAATGCTGCATACCATGTATGGTCAGAATCAATTGATTCTTATGTACAGAAAGGTTTATTATTTCAGTAGACAACCTCAATTCCTCAAGCAATGATGTGCACTCCAACTTTAGTACTATCCTAGAGATGCTGGTCAGTATTTCTGGGTGATAAAAATACTCAGGGTGACCAATATCAGACAATACATGTTTGACACACTTAAGCCAGGGAATTTTAGAAGTGCACACAGATCCAAGGCAATAATTTCCAATAACTCGGTTGAGCTCAGTTTGCTCAGATGACGAGATGTTATGCCAGTGCAGGACAGGCTGGATGTTAATAAAATCTACTAGGTAGGGGACATCAGTTCAGAATGGCAGACAAAGGTGGGACAAAGTTTTGAAAGGGCAAGGAGATTCCTTAAGTGAGCATTTTCCACCAACTGTAGTGACTCAAGGTTAGAATAGCCCCAGAACTCTGACCCGTACATAGCAGTGGTCCAACATTTGGCCTTGTATATGGTCATCATCTCTCTTGGATGCTTAATACTCAGCTTCCTAGAGAAGTAAAGCAGAACCACAATGGTGCTAACAAATTAAAGCCTTCTGGAATTCACCACACTTCACCACACTTCTCCAATTCCCCACTTGGTCAAATAAAATCCCTAGATAAGAAAATGTTGATGTGCTTGTTATTTTGGTACTCTCAATTGATATGTCCCTGCATTTTGTAAAGTTAATTCAAAAGGTTTAACTTACATTGATTTTCAGTCCCAGGTTCTGTATCTTCAGGGCAAATTTAATGAGTAATTGCTATAAGCCCAAAGGGGCGCGGGCCATAAGCACTGCATTGTCGTCATAGAGGAGGGCCGGTATGGGTTGATGCCCAACTTGGGGAAGATCGAAACATTTACTTGCTAGAGCACTGCCCAGGTTATTAATATATAAATTGAACTAAAAGGGAGCAAGTACACACCCTTGCTGAACCCCACTCTCTAAACGGCTAAATGGCTGTGTGCATTCTCCTTTTAGGCCATAGCGTACTCTGGCCCTGCTGGACAATTACAGGTGTCTAAGAAAGTTGAATATTGTAGTGTCTACACCCATATTGAGCACAATAGTCCATAGTTTATCATGCACAGCACAATCAAAAGCTGTAGATAAGACAGGTTACCTCGTTTGAAGTGCAAATATTTCCATATCAGTAAGTTCAGATTAATAGCCTGCTCAATGGTCCCTATTCCTGGGCAGAATCCGTACTGTGAATCCGAAATTATATTGTTAGAATCGGCCCAGTCCTCTAGTCTACATAAAAGAATACGGCCGGTCATCTAAACTAAAGAATCCAATAAGGAAATGGGTATGTATTGCGTCTGGCTATTGCGATCACCTTTCTTGTACATAGGCACTATAAGGGTATTCTGACCAGTTATTTGAAAATCCTGCACGCCGGCAGTCTCTGAAAAGGAGTATCAGGAGGGGGCCTCAGGGGTTGATGTTAGATTTATACAGATAGATCGGGATACCGTCTGGGCCTGGTGCTTTGCCTCCTTTACTCACCTTTAGGGCTGTAATAACCTCATCTAGGATAGGGATAAGTCTGAACCCTTGTAGAAGAGTCAGTCGTAGGCGCCAAAAAGGAAAATGCGATGGCGCTCTCCTCTTGATTTGAATAGTCATTAGAAAAATTGGCTAATCATTCAGCCTCTGGAATGGTGATCTTGAATCGAGAGCTATGTGCTTGTCTAAAAAACAGGGAGTTTATAACATGCTAGAAGGACGTGTTATCATTTTTAAGGCATGCCTAGTGTAGGTTTTCCCACGCCTCCTCCTTCAAGTCTTTTTTGCGGAGGTTAACGCCAAACCTATAGGCATGAATACAATCCTGTACTTCCTGGATATTCCTGGGTTGTTTACATAAGGCTGCTTTTAAACTCCCATGGGTCCTAGTACAAGCAGAGTCATACCAGCCACAGTTCACCTTTCTTACATATTTCCGATTGGAGTTTAACCCTTCTTTCATTCCCTAGGTAATTTGGGTAAATGCATCAATAACTTCATTTGCCTTTGCATTCTCGTCTAAGCAAATCTCAAAAGCATTGCTGTGATTAGTAATTAATTACTCTAGGAATTTATTGGGATTTATCATTGACCATCTCAAGGTGTACCCATCTAAATGGGAGGGAGATTTCAATGCACTCAACAGTTGAAGCACAGTGGTTTGCCCCCTGCTAAATAATATGGTTGATGTTCAAATCAATAATCTGGGAGAAATGATTGCTAATTGTGATATCATGTATAACAAAGTTGGTAACCATCGTAGAATATTGTTTGGGAAACAGCAGGTAATCAATTACGCTATTCTTCCCTCTCCCGTTAAATGTGCAATTAACTTCAACCAGGGAGTTACTCAGTTTATTACAAAAATCCAAGTCGTATTTTAAAAAGTAGTTCATTGAGTAGGTCCGCAAAGCATGTGTGTAAGAAGTAAGTGATACCTGCTTTGTCAGGGTTAGCCAGATCGCAGACTGGATGGCAAGAGGCACAATCGAAGATTAAAGTCACCACGCCATAGGATAATCAGTTCTCTTGAATCATTTAAATATAATGACTCAAGGTCAATGTTTAGTTGGTGTAGGATGGATATAATATCAAGATTACAGGCATTATTGTAAAAACGTATTTTCATCAAATTCGTTGCAGTGAAATTTGAATGGAGATAATTTGATAGTACACTTTAGTAGACGTCACACCAATGTTTGGGGAGACTAACTTATTTGACACATAGGTACTTAAGCCACCTTTCGCCCTGCCACAGCTCAAAGGTACGTCCCGGGTATAAAAAGTTTTAAAACCATTAAAATGTATTGGTTCAATGGGGAATATACTACTCTTCCAACTTGGCTACGGTCCAACAGATGGAATGGCACAGCCGCCTGACCCAGATGACTCCACTGTGGCATGGTACACTGTTGCGCCCTGTAACAGCGCTTGCAAGTTTCTGCCGCTGGGACATGGTGGGTATATCCACCGTGGGAGACATAGTGCGAGGTACCGTATTAAAGTAATTACAACAGCTCCAGATGTAGTTTCAATTACACAAGTCACAATTCTATAAATACCTCCACCTTCGGCATGCACTTAACCGCATACTGCAACAGACCAATACCTTGTCCGAATTCCATCCCCTAGAAGGAAGCCTACTGATGGGTGACACAGGTGTCCACAAGATACGTCAGTTATATCAAACCCTGACAACACACAATCATACCACATTACACAAGACTAGAACAGCATGGGAGGAAGACATACCAGATCTAACATATGATGACTGGGCGGAAGCATTGGCCAGCCCCCGAGGTGTGGCAATCTCAACACGATACCAACTGATACAGTACTTGCACTGTATATATTATACCCGATTCAGACTATGGAATATGGGTGCCATCCAGTCCCTTGTATGCCTGAGATGTGGGATAGCAGAGGGGACCTTGTGGCATACTGTCTGGGGCTGTACCACACTGCAACCATTTTGGCAGATGTAGTGGCTTGCCTCAGTGAGGTGCTGTCATGGGATCTACCTCTTGAGGCGAAGTTATTGTTACTACAAAGCACCGATAATATTGGGAGGAACGGCTACAAACATCACTTATAGTTTTTAGCCTTCACCATTGCTAAAAGGGATATTGCCCAAAATTGGAAAAGTGTATTTCCTTCTAAGATCAGCAGATGGAAAAATGCCATAGATGAATGCATGAAAGCAGAGATTGCAGTGTTTCAGGCTTGGGGGATGCCCCAAAAAACAGCAGAAAAAAATATGGCTGCAGTGGGTGGAATGCAGGGGCATAGAATTACCCAAACTCATCGAGTCAGACCCTTGAAAGACTATATCCCTGGGATGCGATTGGGCTCCATAATACTGAAAGTTTCATTTGATCACTTCCAGCCACATATTCAGTGGTTCTATTATAATTTGGTGGGATTTGAAATGTACTGGGCAATGTTGTGATTGTTATGTTTGGGAGTTATACAATAAATACAAATAGATGTACATGGTGTTATGTATATCCATCACAATGTATCCTCCAGGACACGTCCCGGTATATATCATGTAAAATTAATAAAATATATTGTTAAAAATATTGTATCAGTTCAACAGACCAGGATTCTTGTAAACATACAATTTGAAATCTGAACACAAAATGAAACCACACATTCATGTTACGCTTATGGCGTAACCCTGCCACATTCCAAATTAGAACAGTGCTGGTAGTAATGGTTGGATTAGCCTGGGTTGAATCCTCCAGGGTAGCTGCAGAAACCCGGTTAGGACTAGTCTTTGGACATAAGGGACATCTGTCAATAAATGCATCTGTTCATGCACACAGACTAAAATTAAAGGTGTTATGTGAGACTATGCAATTGCCATCTCTCATCCGGTTGGCAGCCTTCAGTCAGTCCACTCCAATGAGTGTAGACAGTCCGTCAAACCTCTTATGAGTCCAAATGGTATATACCGGGGGGAGGCTGTGCCAAGTTGAAGTGTGCTGACTGGTGAGATACTTGATTCAGGGAGGAGGTTGATAGAAGAACCCAAGCTGGAAAACTGCAATTTGGTATGGATTCAGAGGTGATGAACAGGCTCTACCAAATATTTTTTTAACCAGTTCTGGGGTTTAAAAGACAACACCACACAATCCCCCTCAAGAGATTTATGTCCCTTACTGACCCATTTAACTCTCCTTACCATCTTAATGTCTGCAAAGAGAGCTCCACCTACCCCCACCCTTTCATTTAACCAGTTTAGAGATGTATTTCTGAGTGAGTCCCAAGATTCTTGTATTGGCGTGGAAAGAATAGGGATGTTTGCCAAAATAACCACGTAAGGTGTCGCTGCTGGGGGAAGGACCAGGGAGTCTGAATTTTAAATGACATGATCATAAACTGGTTCTTTATTACATTTGTAGCTGAAGAGGGGATTAGGGGGATAACAGATCAAAGGGGGCTTGTTATCAAGAAATGCGTGGACCTGTTGAGACAGAGGAGTTGGATTGACCCTACAGTAGTCAACGGGACATTAGGTCATGGAACAATAGACGGTCCGGCTACTAGAGATAGTGATTGAGGTTATTATTATTATTAATATTATTATTCTTTATATGGCATACGAATCATCCCCAAAGGGATCCCTTGGCGCCCAGGAAGCAGACAATGACATACTAAGTGAACGCCCTAAAATAGCCATGTTTTTAATTTCTTCTTAAAGGCCATGAATGAGGTACAAGACCGCAGGTCAGCTGGGAGCAACATAAGAAAAGGCACGTCCCCCCATCCTAGCCTTTTTGATTCTAGGAATTTGGAGGAGCCTTAGGTCACTAGATCTTAACTGCCTAATGGGAGTATACCATATTAATTTCCTCCTTAGATATTCCGGGCCTGGGCCCACCAGAGCCTTGAACGCCAGACACAGAAGTTTAAAAATTGCCCTTTTCCTCATTGGGAGCCAATGTAGCTCATTCAGTAATGGAAGAGAAGGTGTACATACAGGTTTTTTCAGGGCTAGGCGTGCCACCTTGTTTTGTACGACTTGTAGTTTGGAGAATAGGTCTTCCCTCATCCCCACCAGCAGGACATTCCCATAGTCAAGCCTGCTGACAACGCCCTGAGCAAGGTCTAATTACTTCAGCATGATGCTGGGGTTTTATCGTATTGTTCCCCGTTGGGGGCGACTATCAGGTTGCGAGTACACCTTCCCCAACAGATCTACACAAGTTGATACAGTACTTTTGATGGGTTTTAATCTATCTGTAAGTGCACTAAAGGAAAGCTTTACCATATCTGCCAGTGCTTGCACTGAAGTCGCCAGGGTAGTATATTCCTGAATTAAAGTGGACATATTTTTATTTTGTGTTCTAATTGTCGTTTTCATGGTGGCATGGTTCTATATAGTAGTTTTATTTACATACAGTTTGCCCCCTCCCCATGGTTCCAAATTGTGATGAGCCACATGGATACTCAAGTGGTCATGAACGACACAGCGAGGCTTATCTACAAACTGCCTCGAAGAGCGCAGGCCACCCCCTTGTTGCATCAGCTATAAAGCAAAGGGTAATCTTCAAGGACCTGTGCATTGCACACAAATTCCCTGTTTGGTGAAGCTCCTACATTTATTAAGGATCGTCTGAAGCCCTACGAGCCCGGACGTCTCCTTCGCTCGTCACAGACCAGCCTCCTTGCTTGCCCTTGCATCAACAGGGCCAGTTTTGGAGGCCGGGCCTTTTCAGTGTCCATCCCTCAGATCTGGAATAAGCTACCGGACGGTATGTGTAAGGAAGCTAGATTGCTTCAGTTCTGGAGGAGACGCAAGATGATGCTGTTCACTGAGGCATTTGGCCTTTCATATGCTGTCTCATGCTGAGTTCAGTGGTGCAAAAGAATTTCGGACTGTCTGATCCTTGCTGCAGCGCTTACAGACCTTGGTGATTAGCACTTTATAAATACAACTTAACATTAACATTAACTCAAAGTTTTTAAACGTTTTATTGGAGATTGCTTGGACCAAATGCACTGTGAGGAAGGTTTGAAAACACTTTCGTCTTTTCCATTTACATCGGAGTTTGCCCTACCACAGGAGTTACTTTGGTCAGAAATTAGTGTTGCCATTTCACTTCATGTAACGGGCCCGGAGGTCTCCTCTTTACAGGTAGTTAGGTTTCCCTTCACACTCATAATCTGCTTTTCTATCGCCCCCATTGTGCACATGATATAATTCATAATAGAGGATCGAGTTTTATTTGGGGATTTTACCACTGTCAATCCTGGATATTTCCTTCTGCCCATATTCAATACCTTGCTTTGAGATACCTAGAAAACACAATCAGGTTGCAACCACCTTTGGTTAGAATATTTAACATATGAAAAGAGGGACAAGATTTTTGTCCAAAGCCAAATAGGACTTTGTTGGAAACGTCAGTATCTCGAGCCTTTCTGACTAGAGCCAAACCTTAGTGTGGGGCCAGGGTCCAAAGACAAGGTAAAGTAAATGTAATCAAATCACGAAAATTGCCATTCAACAGACCTCCGCTTACGTACTGCAGTCACTCTGCTGAAGAACTCCAAAGGTCTGCCTCATCAGGCCAGGAGGGATGGCCCAGCCCTGCCTCTATCTGTCTCTGACAGTCACAGGATGCCCGTGTGCCCATGGCCCGGGCATCATCCAGGCATGTTCTGCTTGTGTTGTGTGCTGCGGGTCTCTGTAGCCCTTAAGTAGGGCTGATTCCAAACAGCTGGGGAGCTGTGCATGGGTTTATGGTCGTGTAGTGCCCCAGCGGCTGCACCTACCCCCGTGACAACCAAGACTCCCAGGTTGAAGAAGCACACTGCTTGAAGGGGTCAAATGGCAAAATCTTGCCGCTGTGGGTGACAGGTGAGACTCAAGACAGACGGACAGCAGCAAACCATCAAATCGCCCGTGCTGTGGGTTTCTGTAGCCCTTAGTGGCTCACCCCCGTGACAACCAAGACTTCGAAGTTGAAGAAGCACACTGCTGGTTGTGGTGAAATGGCAAACTCTTGTGGCACTCTCATGCCACGTGGATGACAGGTGAGACCCAAGAGAGCCAGACAGCAGCATACAAACAAATCCCGACTCACTACCTCCAGCCTCTACACCCTCCACATGCTCTGAAAAATCTTCAGATGGATCCCTGTCAACACCAGAAGTAATGTCACACAGGCCCTTGTCACAAGCCAGCTAGAGTACGGAAACAAGCTCTACACAGGCATCGCCACCCAACTTCTCAAGAGACTTGAGACCATACAGAACACAGGAGCCTATCTCCTCCTCAAACTCCCCAAACCGACCAGCATCACCCCCCACCTCAGGAACCTCCATTGACTTCTTATCCAGAAGAGATGCCAATTCAAGATCCTGACACTTGACTTCAAGGCCCTACATGACCAGGAACCAGCATACATCAACCACTCCCTGAACTTCCACCAACCCTCCAGGCATCTGCGCTCCACCTCTCTGGCCCTCACAGCCCCCTGCACACGGCACAGCAAAGATCGTTCCTTCTCCTACCTCGCCAGCAAGGCCTGGAATGACCTACCACTCCACCACCTATGAACATCCCCCTATCTGGTGGAATTCAAAAGGGGACTCAAGACCTAGCTTTTTGACTAAGACCAGTGGTGTAGCTGGGGGTGGGGGCCGTCCTCCCCAGGCAGCACTATTTGGGGAGCAGCGGCGGGGGCACAGTGCACACATTACGTGCAGTTATGTTAGTGCACTGTGGAAGCGCATCTGCTTGCAAATGCTGCAGTGCATGCCACGCACGCACCACCTAGCATAGTGGTGGTGGTGCAATGCATAGCGTACCCAGTATGTGGGTCCGCGGGCCGTAAACCTTGTAACGCGCAAAAGCGCTACCAATGATGGCCCTGGGCATCATTTTTGCCCAGCCCCTGCTCTGTGCACCTGTGACACGCGCCACCCCGCGGTTTGACTGAGTGGAGATAGTCTCGGCAGTGGAGTGCTGGGCGATTTGCAGAACCAGGATGGTAGGGGCCCAGCCACCATCACTGTGGAGTCTACAGGAGAGGTAAGATGTCACTGTGACTGTAAGAAATATACACCTCTCAGGGCTGCTGATCACATGTGAACCTCATGCTAATCCCTCAGACCCCCCCGTTCAATGCTGCCTTGTTTTGTTCACTCTTACATGATTGCTTATAACCATCTTTTGTGTCAGGAGTGGGCAAAGTTGTTCAGCGTTTTCAATGTTTCACGTAATACGATTTGGAACACTCTGGGGCATATTTATGAAGGCCTTTCGCGGCCGGTGCGTCACTTTTTCCCATGTTATAAATGACGCACCAGCGGCGCAAGGCCTTCATAAATCTGCCCCTCTGTGTTTAAGTTTGCCTTCGCCTTCACAAAGATTTTGTGTATTACAAGATAATTGTCATCACTTAGCAAGATTTTCCTCTAATCAATCCCAGCTGTGATGAGAATTCTTTTAGACTTGTTCTCTAAAAGTTTATCTTCTTCGATACGTCATCATTGCACTCACTGTTCGCTCACAAATGTAAGTGTAAAACCTGTTGATTTTGCGAAGTTGCATCTTTTTTCCTAGAATTTCTTTGTGGAGGTTCCAAGAAAGAGCACTGCAGTATGGCACACCTCTGAGCCTGCTCCTGAGAGGACACAGTGAGTAACAGGAGATGAGAAAGGGCACGTGGTGAATGCTGAACAGGGCTGGGCACGTGCCCCCGAAGACTAACTACGAGTTGGATCACGATAGGTGTGCAGAGAGTGCACATGAAGTTGTGTAAAAGTTGGTAAATGTCCCTTGTGCGGAGATGGGTGTGGTTTCCACAACTTTGTCCGAGTTAAGATGTAACTTCTGCAGCTGGGATTAGCGGGACGTCACACTGCAGAACTTGTCTGCCCCTCCCCAGGGAGGCGAACTTGCTGCCACCCAGGGCTGCCCAGTTAGAGGAACCGGCTGCCAGTGCAATGTTCCCTGCATGGGCGGCCATGTAAGCATGAACAATAAAGGGTATCATGAGAGAGGTGTAGGGGAGAGGTGAGTGTGCATCGAGAGAGAAAATGAACATATGAAAGGGACGGTGCGCCTATGTGAAGGATGCGGGTTGAACTGAAGTCTAGCTGTTGCTTTCCTTGTACTTTGCAGAAAACACAGTTGCTTGTGTACTTCTGATATGTTAAAGAAAACCTAAAAAAATGTATAGAATAGTGTAAGACTCGTTTATATGTGGGACCTGGGACTCGTGAGCTGCAATGGTTTGATAAAATATTAATCAGTATTAAAATTTACTAACATTTAATCTTAGAACCACTGACTAACGGACACTGTGCCCTGGATGTAAATTGAGTACAATGGTGTTAGGTGGGCTTATGTCTTACAAGAGGCATTCTCTTGGGCAGCAGGTGAGAGTCATTCCTTGATTGCACACAGACGACCGCATGGGTTATAAGGGTCCAGGACCCACTGTTAGGGGACTTGGGAATGTGCATAGTGTTCAGTTAAGGCCCCTTCTACACGTTTGTCCTTCGTGTCCTCTTTGAAAGAAGACACTATGCACCAACTCGAGGTGGCTGACCAGCTTTCTAAAATAGAGAAGTGAAGATTATGAGCTGCAGTTCCTTCCCCGTGCTACTTACTTTAAAAATGCCAGTGCTTAATCAACCGTAGCTGCCTGATGCTATGATCTGCTGGGCTAGATCCCCGACAATTAGTATTGAGAAATAGTTAAGATTCTTTGTTAAGCTTGCAGTGCCAAATGGTCACGAGGGCCCCACCAAATGTTAAGCCCAGGTCCCATAAAAGCGTGAGACATTCCTGCCAAGAAATTATTTAAAAATACGTGAGAAACAATTTAACAATAACTCCTGAAACCTGAATAACATTCTTATTTTAAAACATAGAACACACTCATTTAGTTAATTTGGGGCTACTTTAATAAAACCAACTAATTTTGCCTCATATTCAACCGAATCATTTGTATTTGAACAGCGGAGAACGTTTGGTTTCTATGTTTTGTGTTATGTCAATAAAGCAAAAAGAGGGTCATACCAGTTTGCTCCGTTTTGTGCTGTAGCTTAAAGGTTTAGGGCCTCATTTATGAAAAGTGACGCATTGCTGTGTGAATGCAGCGATGCGTCACTTTTCATTGCGCCCACCTTTCGACATGCTGGATATACAGTATGACGCATCATGACGCAAGGAGTTACAGATACGTCAGTATTTCTGACGAATCTGTAGGCGCAAAAATGTCGCTTTGCTGGAGTGTGTCACGAAAGTGACGCCACTCCATCAATGGATCATTTCACATGGGCAAGTCCCATGTTAAATGTGCCTGCGTCAGCCTTACAGCTGCTGTGAGGCAGGCGTAAGATATTGACCAATGGCGTCCTAGAAGTGACGCAGTGAAATCTCTACTTGCGTCAAAACACCCACCCTGCATACATTATAGCTGACACAGGTATAATGTAGCGCAGGGGGTTACAAAGTGACGCATCTGCTTAGATGTGTCACTTTGTAAATAGAACGCAACAGGGGGCATGTTTTACACTGCTGTTGCATCACAAAAAGGCCCTTAGTTTAGAGCACATCTGTTTTTCTCCATTACGTAACGCACAAGTGGCAATAATAGAGCAAATAGATGCATCCTATATTTGTACCATCAAAATGATTTAAACTGGAGTTACAGCAGTGCAAAACATCTGTTATAAGGCCATAATGGCAACAGTGTATTAGAATACCTTTTTAAGACACCAATCAGAAAGATAGTAGAATCGCCTGCCATGGTATTCAAAAATATATTTTTTTTAAATGCAGTCCTCAGCCTTGCAAAAATATTTATTCATATCAGTGACACTACCTAAACCCAAGGAAAAAAAATAATGTACAGAACACAGGCTACAGGCACATGAAAAGCAAAATAAATACATTCGGAGTCTTTCTGATTCTCTATTGCACGTGTTTTGCATTATTATCACATCTTCATGACTGGAGATGTCTGTTTTTCTCAGTACCATGACTGACCAGTTTCAATACAATGTCTCCCTGTTGTTCTCAGTACTATGACTCTCCTGTCCCAGTACTATTTCTCCCTGCTAGTGTCCCTACCGTGTCTCTGTGCAATGTATCTCCGTCTGTCTTAGTACAAAGCTTGCCCTGTCTGTCCTGGTACTATGCCTTGTCTATCTCAATGCTATGAACCCTGTCTCTGCAAGTGCCATGCATTTTACACCTCTCTCAGTCCCTTTTGATTTAATGCGACCCTCTGTACCCCCATTCCATTTGCTAGGTCTGGCCTATGCATCTGCTGAACCTGTCTGGGAGTATATGTTCAAACATCATGGCAGGCTCTGGGAAAGGATGCGCCTAGAAGCTTGATAAACCACCCTAAATGTCTACAGCTCTACATTGTGGATACTTTTAGCACGTAGGGGAAACAGATGTTATACTCCCCAGCACTTTCTGTAAATGTTCTGACTTGATGTGAAAAGTGCAAGAATTCAGCAGAATGGAACAATGCATTTTCACCCAAGCCCAAGCATGACCTTTAGTCTCAGCACAGCCTCCTGCACTCCTTGTTCTCCGTGTACGATTTGTGTTATTTTATGTTATAAGCATTTTTATACCTTTCAAGTGCAACCAGAACTTGCATTTTATCTCCCACTTCCACCTTTTATTTTCTCACATTTGTTGTTTTCTAGACACCCTCTTGTCCCCGTATTACCCCTTACCCCTAGTGGAGAAGTGTGGCTCACTGGTTAGAGGCGGCAGACCCTGAAGCAGAGGTCAGACCCAGGACCAGGGCTCAATTCCCGACGCGGCAGGGTCTTGAGCCCAAATATCCACGGACTCGATAATTCTCGTTTCGGTGCCTACTCGAGTCACAGGTTCGCACTCTGCAGCTCTGGGCATTAGCTTGCTTAATCTCCACTACGGCCCCCCGCGGCGGGATGCCTGGCTTTCACCTTGGGGATGCCCAGTACGGGTATCTCACAGGGAAAAACCAGGACGGGTTCCCAAGGCAAGCGCTGAGATGCCTACGGGTAATCGAGCGCTATATAAGAACGCATAATAATAACTCCTCTAATTGCTTTCCCTTTGCTCTTTTCCCATCTCCAGTTTTAACTCCAGTTGTCTCTCGTATCGTATTATAGGACAATGTGTTTCTTGTGCGAATAAGAATGCGCACAATACTAGGCAGAGCTGTCTGGACCTGCAAATTTAGGTAGTGCGTCCATTACTGGAAAGGCCTATTTATTAATCTCCCAACATATTCTTGATCTGTTGCTATTCAGTAGCAGGCTTGTAGCCTCTTGTGTGCTTGTTTGGTAATTTAATGCCTGCCAGTAGGTCCTGACGTTTCTGGTACAAGATGGCTCGCCTCTCTAGCCTCTGCCGCCTAATGGAAACAGTCGCCAGTGTCACCGGCCCAGTGACAGATGCTCCTAGTGGGATAGTTTTAGAAAATATTGTCAAAGCAGGTTTTGTTTTTGGTCCTAACATGGAATGCCTTGAAGCTATGGACTTTCTTACAGCACGTGGGGGGGACTAACCTAGTTACTCAGTATGCAAGTGGCATCATGGTGTGTGCCATCACAGTCTGTGATGTCACAATGCATGACATCACACATGGCATCCCCGTAAGTTACAACACAAGAAGTAACATCCGCTATTATGATCTCACACATTTGCTTTTATTGGGTATATCATGAGTGCCTTTAAGCGCATTATGAGATTTAACCAATTAAATTTTGCTTTGGGGTTGTGCTAAAAAAGTGGCCCAATTTCAATGCAAAATCTGGAGCTCAACTAATTTTACACATTTTTTAAAACCCTGCCACAAAGAAATTGGCAGCAAGGAGAAGTATGTTAGTAGATCTTATATGCTTAATTGGCTACAAAGTCTGCATTTTCTAATATTTTTATTGAGTTAAGACATCTGTTGCAGAGGTGCTCAGTAAATATCAGGGAATAATAATTGGTGAGATAACCCTAGTGGTAAAAATATTTCTCGGAAAGATTTCAGTTTTGTGTAGTCCCAGTTCTGACTCAAAGTAGTATAGAAGGTTAATGTGCCTGCAAAGCACATCATGTAATATGCAGATGACAGCATTTTTTTTAATGTAGCTAGATAGGTGGGTTACTTCTATGAACACAGATCATTTTGTTGTTCATAAATAGTAAGCCTTTTAATATAGCACAGTGAGGTATGACATGTGACTGCTATACTTTTTAACCCTTACTGACTCATGCAACACTGATGTACACACTTGCATTATTTGTTGTCAATCTGTATGTTATGTAAATCGCTCTGATACCCTGCACTGGGATTCGTAGCACTATAAAAGAAATCAAATAGTGCTATTTAAATAGTGTGTCAATACTGGGACAAACCAACACATCTGAGATTCTTACCGTTTATGCACTTACATAAAGGTACCTAACAAAGTCAAAAGCATGCCTTTCTTAAGTACCTGTGAAGAGATAAGCTGTGTGCTTTTGTTTCCCTCCATTGTATTTACATTTAAGTGTGAGGTTCCAGGCCACTCAATCAAAAGGAGGCCTACTGGCCACTTAACTTGGCCTTTATCTTTGGCCTAGCTGGAGGTGAAGATAAAAAAGCCCCCCTCAATGCCATCATGTTGCTGATGGGAATGAAAAACAGACAATGTGCAGGTGCTGCTGAACGTGTACTGGAGTCTGAAAATTACATCGGGACAAGTTCAGCATATTTCTGTGGGGCCCAACTTCTTGGCAGTGGGGACGGCGTTCACCCGGTGAAAATTGTGGGTGGACGCTTCACTTAGTACCCTGGACTTGCGCCCTGGTTGGTGTCTTTCAGTGGCTGCATGGTTGTTTCAGTCCAAGTCCTGGTGATTCACAAATAGAAACTTACCTAGACTTTTACTGACACATCTACTAATGTAACAGACAGGCTAAAACCCTGAGTAGGAATTTAATGGCTATCTGTACATCACCATGAGTAGTAGTTAATGCAAAATTAATTCACATAACCTATTGAGCTTTAGAGTGTATTTTTATCCAAGGCGAGGGGTTAATAGACCGGTGGCTCTGACAATTTCTTTTGGTCATAGAAGTCAAGGTGTATGGAAGAATTACAAGGTCTCAGATTTTTGATTTTTTACTTCATATATAGTGACTCTTTCATGTAGAGATTTTTCATTGAGACAAGTCATTTCTAACCAGTGGCCGAAGTGGGGGGCAGCCGACATGCCCAATAGATCGGATACTCAAATCAAATCACTGCCCCTAACTAATTCTACCACCCTGTAAATTTTATGGCACCTGTAAATGTGATGACAGTAGGGGAGAGATTAGAATTAGGGAATATGGGGGGAATTAGTTTGAGGAATAGGTATGATGTGTTATCGGGCCTAGAAGATTGTGATTGACGTCGGATTATTAGAAAACAGCGAGCTAGTTTTGTGGAGCAGTCCGGCGATATCCCAGGTAGTGGTTTTTAATAATTGCATACCGTGTTTTTAAAATATACTCTTTGATCCTACCTCATCCCGCTACCTCCCGCAGCCCCGGTCCGACACGGCTTGTGCCGCTTGTTCGGAGGGCTTGAAACGGGAACTTTAGACTGCACTCTACACTTCCGGCGGATGTCGGGGTTAGCGCTGCAGTGTCTGGGCACCTCTAGACTACTTAGGGGCCAGCATCAGCGCGAGCACACTGGACGGGGCAGGCGGCGTGAGTAAGACGCCTAAGCTCCTGACACTTTGCTGTTATTTTGCACAACTGTGGTTTTTAATAATTGCATACCGTGTTTTTAAAATATACTCTTTGATCCTACCTCATCCCGCTACCTCCCGCAGCCCAGGTCCGACACGGCTTGTGTTGCTTGTTCGGAGGGCTTGAAACGGGAACTTTAGACTGCACTCTACACTTCCGGCGGATGCCGGGGTTAGCGCTGCAGTGTCTGGGCACCTCTAGATCACTTAAGGCCCAGTACAAGCGCCCGCGCAGCCAAAGGCAAACCCATCTGCGCCCGTCCGCGCCGGGACCGGGCCCAGGGCCATACCACCTGGTCCCACATTGACAAGAGTCAAGATATCTTACACTAGAAGCGAACTGATGCAGTTCCGCCCAGCACTAGACAACAACTGTTTTTTTGTGGATCCGGAGAATACAGCCATAAATAAAGTAACTAGATGCCCCCATTGTGACTTCTGTCTGACACCCGTTCGAAACATTGCAAACACCCTCGACTCATATAATAACAAAAGCCATACGATAGTGATGGCACTTATTAATGCACGTTCTTTGGGCAAACATAGGCAGGAAATAGCAGACCTAATCATCGATAGAAATATCGACATACTGTTTGTCACAGAAACCTGGACCGATAATGCGTCCGAACCGGATTTGGTGGTAGCTATTCCTGAAGGCTATACTGTTCAAAGGCAAGACAGATTAAACAAAAAAGGGGGTGGTCTGGCAATAATTTCCCGGAATCATCTTCCTGTAAGAATACTCCAAGTTCCCTCCTCCACGTGTGAAGCTGTTAATTTTTCCATTATGTTAACACCCTCGCACAACTTCAAAGGAGTGCTCCTTTACAGACCCCCAGGAACTCGCACAGAATTCTTGGCCACTTTTAATACACTGATGGAATCACTAGTGATAGAGGACTCTTTCACTATCCTAGGGGATTTTAATTTTCATTTAGAAAATACACATAATAATGAAACTATGGCACTATTGACCGATATGGAAACATTGGGTTTCTCTCAGCTGGTCACCTCACCTACGCATGAGGTTGGCCACACGCTGGACGGTATATTCTCTAACTCAAAGGAAGCTTATGTACAAGACATCCTACCGTTACCATGGTCGGACCACCACGCCATCATCTTTAATATAATTACAAATAGTGCCCCAGTAAAGAAGGTGGTGGAAACCAACCAAGGGACATTTAGGGTATGGAAGGATATAAATAATGAACAACAGACAGCGCTCCTAAACACGACCTGCCCGGTTATACCAACTGATCCTAACATCGCTATTGATAGATATACCTGTTGGCTAAGTAACGCCATGAATCTCCTAGTGCCCAAAAAATCAATCTCTAGGAATCGGTCCTCTCCGTCTGCACCCTGGTTCTCGGCCTCGCTCAGAGAACAGAAACAGAAATGTAGGAATAGTGAAAGACACTGGCGCAAATACTACACCACAGAACAAAAAATGTGCTACAAGGAGGAATTGGCTAAATACAAAAAGATGCAGGAAAAAAGAAAATTCAATTTCGACCAAATCGAAAAAGCGAAAAACTCAAATAAACAATTATACCAAGTAGTGAAGAAGTTGGCGGGAAGAGCCCCAGAGGCCGCCCCCACACCATCACAATCTCTGTGCGATGCTTTGGCCAATCACTTCCATGAAAAAGTCAATAACATCTACTCAGATTTTTCAACCAAAGCGAAAACTAATGCAAAGCAAACCATCCTCATACCACATGATCATTGCTTAATGCAGTTCAATATGGTCAATGAACAAAATATAGCCGAAATAATGAAAACGATAACATCAGGATCTGTCACAGACCCATGCCCTCCTAAAGTGTTTGCCCCGGTTATCAACTCAATAGCCCCTGTGATAACACAAATCTGTAACTCCATGTTTGCTGCTGGGATTTATCCAGACATGCTGAAAAACACCTTCCTTAAACCACTCCTAAAAAAAACCCACCTGGACCCGGAGGAATTGAAAAACTATAGACCCATAGCTAGCCTACCTTTTTTGGCTAAGGTGGCAGAGAAAGCGATGAACCTACAACTCTCTGAATTCATTGAGGAACGTCATCTGCTGGATGATACGCAGTTTGGGTTCCGCAAGCTTCACGGCATGGAAACAGCTTTAATTAAAGCTACCGAAAACATAAGAATTATTAGAGATCAGGGAGGTACAGCTGTGCTCAAACTGTTGGATTTATCAGCGGCATTTGACACGGTTGATCATTCCACCTTGATCGACCGTGTCTCGGCCATGGGCATTCAACATAGAGCAAAAAAACTGCTCTCCTCCTTCCTTTCGGATAGAACCTAGGCAGTTACCTTAGGACCCTTCCAATCGGCCCAATTGACCCTTCCGTGTGGTGTCCCCCAAGGCTCATCCCTAAGTCCGACACTTTTTAATATCTATGTATCGGACCTAGCCAGAGTTATAAAAGCTCATGGGATGGGCCTCACATCCTACGCGGACGACACCCAGTTGGTGTTGGCAGTTAATAACGACGGAGAGAAGGTGGCTGAGTGTTTTCAGTAAGGCATGCTGGCCATCAGTGACTGGATGGCCAGTAATTGCCTCAAACTGAACTCAGAAAAAACGGAGGTGGTTATTTTTGGAAAGCTATCCCCCTCGTGGTCCAGTTCCTGGTGGCCACCCTGATTGGGAACTCTGCCCAACCCGGTCACTAAGGTCAGGAACCTAGGAATTATGTTCGACGACAATCTGAACTTTGTTTCCCACGCCAATCAAGTAGTATCAACAGCATTTCATAAACTCAGATTGATCAAAAAAATAATTTCTTACCTGCCAGAAAATGCAGGAAAAACTCTGGTTAGCACTATGGTGATGTCAAGACTGGACTATTGCAATGGATTGTTTGCAAACGCACAATGTAGGGTAATCAATAAAATGCAAACGGTCCAAAATGCAGCCGCTAGAATACTATCCGGGACCCCTAAATTCAAACCTATCTCACATGTTATCAGAGATTATCATTGGCTGGCGGGTAGGAATCGCATAAAATTTAAAACTTTATGCATCTCCTTTAAAGCTGCACATAAACTAGGCCCCCAGTTTCTTATAAACCAGTTGACCACCTATTGTCCTAAGACAACTCAGATCCACGACTGCTCATCAGTTAGTGGTGCCACGAATGAAGACAGTGTCTTGGGGAGACAAACGTTTTGTGGTGACAGCAGCCATACTGTGGAACGCTCTACCCCTGCAGATCCGTTCTTGTCAATCTCTACTCCATTTCCGCAAATTGATAAAAACATGGTTGTTTAATCAGTAAATTAGTCCGGATTCCTGCTAGTCCACAGCGCCGAGACGCCCAAGGGCATTTGTTCGCGCTCTATAAGTGTCAAAAATAAATAAATAAAGAAAGAAATAGGATTATAGTGGATGATCTGATAAACACTCAGCATAGGCTAATAGACCCCCAGCCCAATAATGTATCACCACACATAGAGAAAACAGGCCAAGACCTTTTGGATGATACCTTAACACCTACCGATGGATTAGGAGGATTAGAACTAATATTAGCACCAGGGGCGAACACGAACATAGGGCAGTCATATATACAGGATAGGTGCTTAGTTGTAGCGGACCTATCCCCAAAAAACACTACTAATATGTCATTATTATCTTGGAATATTGCGGGACTGGGTTCCAAACTATTTTTGCCCGAGTGGTCAGATTTCATCGAAGAACATGATGTATGTCCCTTTCAAGAGACATGGGCAGTGGACCCAGTGTTCCGACAGGGTTATCTTAACTTTCCGGTCCCAGCAGTAAAGAAAGATAAAGGGCGTCCTCTGGGGGGACCGGTGATATGGGTTCGGCAGGCGTTAACTTGCAAAGTATCCAAATAGCAATATCTAACAATGACATCCTTGCAGTAAGAATCAGTCTAGCCTCAGGGAGACGCCTACACATATATATTATCTACGCTAAAGGTCACCCGGGAGGGCATAGATTGGAGGTAGTATCAGCCCTAAAGGGTCTGCTGGAGGAGATGCCCAGTAACATTTGGCTGATCGTAGCAGGGGATCTTAATACCACATTTGAGTCATTAGGGCATGAAGAACAGTGCCTCAAGGAAGAGGAAGACTCTAAGTGGGGTATACCTAACCTCGAGATGCCACCCATTAAAAAATGGACAGAGGCGGCCATCCAAATGAAGGGGTTGTGCATAGGTAACCAGTTGAGGGCTGCCAACGGACGCACACCGTCTGATAGGTTGGGGGCAAATACATACAATAATGGCCACAGGGCTAGCCGTATAGATGATATGCTAGTCAGTTTAAAACTGTGGCACTACCTCAAAGATATGGTTGGAATCGTTCATGTAGAAAGTGATCATAACCCCCTCGTTTCCACTATGGATGGGCTGCTAGGTGAAGCCATACCAACAAATGATGGTGTACTGGCATCAGATCTTGTACCATCCAAAGATAAGCGCCACCTTAAATGGTGCAATATCATTGAATATCCAGAAATATTGGCAGCCATAAATAATTATGTAAAAAATGCATTAGCAGTGTTAGGAGCTAACGTGGATAGTTTGGTTTCACAATCCCAAACAATAGAGACGCATATAACTCTCTTCGACCGATTAAAGTCATATTTCTGTAAGTTAGTCACCAATAGGAAAGTTAGAAATAAGAAACCCGAAGGGTGGTATAACGAGAAATGCAGGCATGCCCGGGTGGAGTTGGGTTCAGCATTATGAATTGGGGATCCTGGTAGGGTAAGAAAGGCGCTGGATCATTATAGAAAGGCCCAGATGGAGGCAAAAAAGATATGGGATCAGGGTAGATGACAGGATTTAAAGCAAGCATGTGAGGCTAGAAACCCAAAATTATTTTGGGATAATTACAAATGGGATAGGGGGGACGTCCAGACCCCCTGCAGAACAACGTAGCCCAACATTTATGGTTAGAGTATTTTAAACCACAGTATGCTTGCCTTATAGATGAGAGTAATATTGAGCCGTTTCGGCATAAGTTTTATACTGGTGTGTTTTTTACCGCAGAGGAGGTGAACAGGGCACTTGAAACTGTCACGCCTGGAAGAGCGCCAGGTATAGATTGTGTCCCTGTAGATGTCTTCCTAAATAACAAAACATCTTGGCGACAATATATCAGTTATGTAGCAACTGCAATTGCATGTGGCGCACCCATCCCGCCTTCTTGGAAGGGGGCGGAGATAATCCCAGTATTTAAGAAGGGTGATAAGTCTGCTGCAGGAAACTATAGGCCAATCAGCCTAATAGACTCTATGCAGGAGATTATGGGTAGGTTGGTCTTATACAAAGTACAGTTCTGGATGGATGAAATCTTAACCCCACTGAAGGCTGGCTTTCGACCACTAACAAGTACAATAGACCAGGTTTTTCGTTTCATCACCATTTATTGGAAGATAGTAGTTTTGGGGAAAGGGGCATTGTATGCCGTGTTTGTCGATCTGAAGGCAGCCTTTGACCTGGTACCACGCAGCAAGCTGTTGTGTGTTGGGGGAGATGGGGATGACCCCAGAACTGTTGTCATTGATCGTCCGCTTACATGAGGACAAGCATGCCCGGGTCCGGTGGGGGTGAAGGGGTGAGGTGACTGAGACCTTCCCTGTTGATAGAGGAGTGCGACAGGGGTGCGTTCTCGCGCCTACCCTGTTCTCGCTCTTCGTCAATGGTGTGGCTGACTACCTCTCCCTGAACCCTACAGATGCTCCGGTGCTGGCAGGCAATCACATTCCTATCCTCATATTTGCGGATGACACTCTAATCATCTCCAAGACACCGAGTGGCCTTCAGAGGGCCCTATACCGATTTGAAGAATTTTGCATTATTAGGGGCCTAGAAATTAATACGGCGAAGACAAAATGTATGTCCTTTAATGAACATAGGTCATTCCGGGGCAAAGTCCATATGAACAAAGCTCCTTTGGAACAGGTTAATGCATTTACCTATTTGGGTGTAACTTTACGGAAGGACATGGGCTTTAAAAACCAACTTGATCTAGCTGTTCTAAAACATAAGCAACAGTCAGGGATTCTCATATCTAAATTTAAATCCTCATATACCAAACCAATTAGTCCAGTGCTGGAGATATATGGCATGAAGATATTAAGCTCAGCCCTATACGGTGCTGAGCTATGGGGGTTTGCAAATTTAAATCAATTAACTGTAGCTGAGAATTCCTTTTTACGTAAGGTTACTGGAGTGCCGCAAAGCACGCCCATGCGACCACTCCTCCTTGATCTAGGAAGAAAGGCAGTTGAAGACCTGGCGAAACTCCGCCCTTTATTATTCTGGCGTAGATTTTGGTGTAGCGAAGATTTATCGTACTATGCCCAAGGTATTAAGGATATAATGGATGCAGACTGCTTTCACAAAATACATTGATTGAAGGAGATAAAATTGCTGTTAATGAAACTGGGCATGAGTGAAATGTGGAATGACCCTTCCAATGCTGACTTTCCTTCAAAAAAGATCTTGAAGGAAAGATATTGGGAATCGGTCATGTTATCGGTATGTACTAAGGGACTTTCCAAGCATCTAACAGGACGTTTCTTGGAATATAAGTCTGCGCCTGTGTTGGAAACATTTTGGGATGCTATCGAGAAACCACATGACCGAAAATTGTACTTCCAGTTAAGGGTAGGAACTCTACCCACAAGGCTTTTCACCAGTAAAAGGGTTGGAGCTACTAACAATACATGCCCAAGGTGCCTAGACCGGCAGGAATCGATAAGTCATCTATTGTTTTTCTGCCCATTATATGTGGCATCTCGCCGCATGTGGGTCAAACCTATATGCAATTTATCGGGCTTCAGAAGGCATGATGATGCGTTGCGAGTCCTATGCACTGACCCAGCCTTGCCCATAGCTATTGCTGAGGCCAAGTACCTGGGTTGGGCTTGGTCTATTCGATCAAAGGTGCTGAAATCGGCCACGTAGAAAGGGATTTTTGTATCATCCTGTTAGAAAGCAAGAGCAATACTGGGATTATGAAGTGCTGTAAGGAGAATATTTATGAATTTATGGGGAATTTTAGAAGTGCTATTTTAAAATATATGTAGTCGACAGTTATTTAAGATAATTTAATAATATCTTAATTATTTAAATATGTTTGGTTAATTGGAGTTTTAAGCTTGATGATGTCCTAATGAATTGATTTTTTTTGTGCTTTTAGGACTTAACTGTCGAATAAAGCTTATTTGAACTTGAATATCTTTCTATTTCTTATTCTTTCAGGCTTAGTTAAGATGAAGCAAATAAAAGAAAGTTTGTGCAGCCTTTACATGAAAGAAAAAGTCTAGAGAGGAAGAATTAAAAAAGTATGAAGCTGCAAAACTGAAATACCTCAGTGCGAAACCGAAACTACTAGTACTACTACTGTTACTGAAGCAATTTCCGATTCTGAATTCAAACCATCATCAAAGTGAATGAATGAATGAATGAAGGATAATTTATAATGCGCGAACTTAGCCCAAAGGGCATCAAGGCGCAGACTAAGACATAGAGTATATACATAAAATTACATAAACAAACAAAGTCAAGTGATTGTTCAACTTCAACAAGTGATAAGGGATGTAACGAACAAAGAATTCCACTGTTGACTTAAAAGATGTTGGTCTTTGGCCAAGTAGGATTAAGGATCACACAAGTATCTTACTGGTACGACAAGGGGCGTTTGTGGTTCAACATCTAGATTCTGATTTTGGTGAAGTGATTCATGAGGGTGCTTCAAGCAAAGGACGAAACAGAAAAATTACACACGAGTGGTTTTTTCAAACTCTGCCAAATAATGAAAAAATGTTGAGGTCGTGGTTGGTGAACTCTACTTCCAAGAAAGCTCTTTACTGCTTTTGTTGCAGACCATTTTTTCTTACAGAAGTCATTCAGATTTTGATTCTGCAGGTGGATTCAACACATGGTGGAAACTTAATCCTAAACTTTTCGACCATGAATCTAGTCTGGCCCATGTTTGATGTTTCCCACAATGGAAGGAGTTGGAAATTATAATCTGATGTGAAGCAACAATTGATAAAAAGGGCGGCGCAAGTTGAAAATGAAGTAAAGAAGTGGAGGAAGATACTTTCAAAATTGTTGGATATCATTAGATTCCTAGCTAAACAAAAGTTGGCTTTACGGGGTCACCAAGAAGGGATTCATTACAAGACTCATGATGAACCTGAATCAACAGGAAATAGAGTACATGTTTTAGAATTAGTTAATTTGTTGGAGAAATACGATCTAGTGCTAAGTGAGCATACTGTAAGAGTTAAGCTGGGAAAAAAGTATGCTAAATCCTATATGTTGACTACTATTCAGAATGAGTTCATAGAAATTTTGGGAGAAAAGGTAAGAAGCAAAGTTATCGAGCAAGTGAAAGAAGCAAAGCATTTTTCTATGATATTTGAAAACACTCCTGATCTTTCTCATAAGGATCAGACAAGCCAAGTTTTACGCTACGTTATGATCAACGGAAATAAAGTGATGGTTGTGGAATCATTTGTCGATTTCATTGAAATAACATGTAAAACCATTGGGAATATTTCAACTATGATTTTGCAGAGTTTAGAAAACAACAGAATTGATATTCAAAACTGTAGAGGACAAGCATATCATAATGCTGCTGTGATAATTGATCAACATACTGGTGTTCAGAGACACATCAAGGAAATTAGTGGAAAAGCAGATATTGACACATGTACAAATCACTCGCTGAACTTGGCTGATTTACATGCAGCTTCTGTTGCTGAGAATTCTGTTACCTTTTTTGGAACTGTGGAGCGTTTGTTCACGTTTTTTTCTTCCTAATCCTATTGCTGGGATAATCTGACTTCAGTCACTGGTCAAAGTGTCAATTGTGTAGTAGAAACTTGGTGGAGTACACAGGGAGATGCTGTGAGTGTTGTAAAAAAGAATTACTCAAAGATCTTAAGTGCTGTAGAACATTTAACTGGTGAAGTAGAAAATAGAGTTACCAGGTCAGATGATGGTGTGCTGCATGTTGCTTTACAATCTAATTCCTTCATGTGCTTTCTTGGCCTGTGGGAATCCATCCTCCTAGAAATTAACAACACACAGGTCTACCTCCAAACCAAAGGATTGAATATACAACAATGTGACATAAAACTCAATGCTTTAAAAGCATTTTCAACTGAGAATAGGTGTGAATTAGTTCACAATTCAGTAGCTTACGGCAAAGAAATATGTGATGATCTTGGGATTGCCACGGCTCATCGGTGTAGAAAGAAGAAACCAATGGCAGGTGAAGAATCACGAGATGCTGAATTGTCATACGAAACTTAGTTGAGGAGAGAAATTGTTTTTCACTGTACATAGTGATCCAAGAAATCACCACGAGATTTCAACAACTTCATGTTCTTGCTGGAAAATATGCCTTCCTTGCTCCATCAAATCTTTTGAATGATCAATACAAATGTCAACTAAATCATGATGACATTAACAAGGAAGAGTTCCTCGTTGAGAGAAAAAGACTTCAGAATGTTATTTCTGTTGCTGCTACGCAACACGAAACAGAGACGTGGAAGGACAGTTCCCTTTAACTTCTGCAGTTTATTCTAAAATACAGTCTCAAGAAGTCAGTTCCAAATATTGTAATACTACTGTGAATTTTCCTCATAATTGCTGTAAATGTTGCTGGTTGTGAATTAAAATTGATTAATAATTACCTAAGATCTACAATGAGTGCCTTGCATTTAAGAAATCTTACCATACTGTCTATAGAACAGAAACTGAGTGATGAAGTAGACTTCGACGAAGTCATCAAGGATTTTGCTAATAGAAAAGCAAGAAAAAAAACATTTTAGAATGTTGGAATTAAAGTTTTATATAAAAAATATATAAATCAATAAAGGCTAGCTAGTTTAAGGGAAATATTAGGGAGACTCTGGTACGTCAGCAGTGACAATATGTGGGAAAAACACTGTTTTCCTTTGAAAGCCCTCACCCACCGACCTAGTCGGTGGCATGCTTCATCATCGGGCCCACCACAGTGGCACCGAATGTGCCCCGGGTGTGCTTCAACGCCAGGTGACTGCGGAGCTGGTATGTTGCTGAGTGTGCAGTGAAGGGGTGTGAAGGTGAGAAATTAAAATGCTATCCAGGAGGTCCCAGCACCCGAGGGTATTAGCAATATTTAATGAACTGGGCCTCTGTTAGCAGGTTAAAAAGGCAATAGGACGTTTTAAGGGAGAGTTACAATGACCTCCAGCGTCCAGTGTGGTCTACATGTTTCTGCCAGTGCCTTTGTTATAAGCTGGCTTTCCTCAGGACCAAAAAGGGGTGAAAAGTGCAAATAATAATAAACTATATTAAGTGAGTGTTGTTATTTTCTCTATGTGTCGCGCACGCTAAGGCGCTGTAGCTGTTAGAGGGGGATTCCCTCAAGCTTTTCTACACAGAACACATAGGACAAAGACAAGACGTACAAGGAAGAGTCATATTAGGTTTACATTAAGTAAAAGAACCACTTATAGCCGACTTGTAAGGTGGTGTTCGACCTATATGCGGCTAAGGTGAGCTCATTGGGGACTCCATAGAGCTAGTGAGGGTATATTCAACCGTTAGTGAGGGGTGGTGGGCTAAAAACGAAATCACAAGGTGAGGTACAGGGAAGTAATAGTACTAAGTCCTCACTCTGTTATTTCAATGTAAAAAGCCTCATGGGTCGCCTGGCAGAGAAAGAGACCCTGTAGGGATAAAAATGAGACATACAAGGCTTTCTAACCTGTAGGGAGAGAAAGTTCTTACCCCATTTGCAGGATTTAGAGGGTTACTCACGAGTAGTTCGGTCTGGTTCCTCCTAGGACCTATTCATCCATCCGCGGCGCCCGAAATGCAGTGACTGGGCCGCAATGTTTGTCTTTTTATGCTCTAATCGTAATCTATTTCACCTGGTTAGAGTAGAAAGAGAAGGCGGTATGCGCGTAAAACGCCCTATCATGCTGCAACCAACTGCACATGTGCAGGGGAGCAGCGCGTGGACTCGCGCATGCGCGGAAGACAGGGCGCGTCAATGCGCATGCGCAAGGAACGGGGCTCTGATGCGCATGCGCGGAGCATCGCCGGGTGAGCGCTGCAAGCGCTGGGCTGTATGAGCAGCCTGTGTGGGTAGCGCTGGATGTGCGCTAGCCCAAGCGTTATAATAGACAAAGTATTAAGCTCTGGCACATGTAAAGAAACACAAGCACTGGGCAAAGAGAATAACCTGTGAGTTAACAGGTGTGTGTAGCGCTGACTATGTGCTACCCAGAGGGTCATTATAAACGAAGTATTGGGCCACTATGTTGAGAATGGGTAATGCCCATCAGGCTTAGGAAATACTAAGTAGAGAGGGGGGATCACTAGTTGGAGAGAAGGGGTCAGGGAGGACGCTCATGCAGGGGGACAGGGGCACAAGTGTCTCACATGAAGTGCTAGGTGCTACTGAGTAGGACCGGGGAGGTTATTACTGGCTCACAGCCCAAGTTGTATAGGTGGGCATGATATGGTTATACTGTTAGGTTATTCCATGGAATGGCATCGTTCAGGCCATGGATGTGTGTGGCCAGGCGGTAAATCCAGCGCTGCTCTTTTTGTAGAAGGAATCTTTCATCTTTGGCATTGTCAAATTTCTCAATGACAGTCCAGGAGAAATCATTTGGTGTGTGGTTGTGGGTCAGGAAGTGATCTGTAAGTTTACTGATATTTTTCCCACATCTTATTGTACTCCTGTGTTCGGTCATTCTTGTGCGTACCTTGCGAGTGGTCATGCCAATGTATCTCAGGCCGCATCTGCACGTTATCAGGTAAACCAGGTTGGTAGAGTTGCAGTTAGTGAAATTTCGTTGCATCCAGGTTTTGCCTGGTTCCAGATTGAGGGTTTTGGACGGAGATGTAAGGTGGCATACGCTGCAGTTGTTACAGGGTTGGTGTCCGATGATCTTGGGCAGGCCCCATGCGTTAACAATTGTGTTGTCTCTGTTCTGATTGGTCGTGCGTGGCCTGGTGTTGACTAGCTGGTCTCTTAGGTTGGTAGATCTTTTGTAGGCAATGCGTGGTTTTTCCCATTGTCTTGTGCCAGAGTTGATAATTTTCCAGTGCCGTTGTATAATGTTGGAAACTTGATTCGATGCTGTGTTGTACGTTGTTACACAGGTGAGGACTGGTTCTTCCTCAGGTTTGTCGTAGTTTTCCAGGAGGGCTTCTCGATTTTGATTCCTTGCTCTTTTGCGGGTTTGGTTTATTATCCTGGTGGGGTAGCCACGGTCCCTCAGTTTGTGAACTAGGTCATTGGACTGTTGTTTATAGTCCTGGATGTTACTGCAATTGCGCCTGATACGTAAAAACTGCCCGTAGGGCAAGTTTTCCCTCAGGTGTCGAGGGTGAAAACTGTCAAACCTAAGCAGTGAGTTCCTTGCTGTGGGTTTGTAGTAGGTGGTGGTGGTAAGCTTCCCATTGTCTGGTTTGATGTTCAGGTCCAGGAAGGGTAGTTCAGTGGTACTGCTGGTGCATGTGAAGCGTAAGTAGGGGTCCAGTTGGTTGACCCAGAGTATGAAGCTGTCCAGTGATTCTTGGTCTCCTTTCCATATTAAGAGTATATCGTCGATATACCGACGCCACATACGTATGTTGGCAGAGAAAGGGTTAGTGGGTTGTAGTACGTGGGTGTCTTCAAAGTGGGCCACGTACAATCCTGCCACACTAGGGGCAAAAACACTGCCCATGGACGTTCCATTCGTCTGTAAGTAGTGCGTGCCTTCATATTCAAAATAGTTCTCTTTGAGAGCCAGAGCCGCGCAGTCTAAGATGAAGCTACGGGGGGTGTTGTACTCCCAGGGGCTTGTCATTAGGACATCATGTAACACTTGGAGTGTAGCGTCCTGTGGTAGGCTAGTATATAGGCTTTCTATGTCTAGTCCTGCCATGAGTTCTGTGGTGGGGTCAAAGTCAATATTTTGAATCACACTAAGGAGGTGTTTGGTGTCTTTAATGTAAGAGGGGGTCTTTTGGACGAGTGGGTTTAGGAAAAAATCACAGAACCGTGATAGGGGCTCTAGGAGTGACTTGATCCCTGATACGATGGGTCTCCCGGGTGGTGGAGAGATACCTTTATGTATCTTGGGGACCGTGTAGAAGTAAGGGGTCTTTATTTCTTTGGGACAAAGGTAGTCCGCCTCTTGTTTAGAGATGTGTTCGTTGTCTTTTGCGTTGGTGACCAGTTGGTTGATGGTGACTTGAAGTTGTGCAGTCGGGTCTCTGGTGAGGCGTTTGTAGTTTCTTGTGTCACTGAGGAGCCTCTTACATTCGAGGTCGTAGTCAGTCTTGTTCATCAAGACTATTCCTCCCCCTTTATCAGCAGGTTTGATTACCAGTGTGGGATCATTTTGTAGGCGTTGGATGGTACTTCTATCTTTGCTGGACAGGTTGTTAAAGGTGTCCTTTTGTTGTAGGTTTTGTATATCGGTGTAGACTGCCTGTTCGAACGTCAGGATTTCGACCGGGATGCTACCCGGTGGGGGGGTGAAGGTGGACTTCATTCTCAAGCCTGTCTCGTTTGGCGTGCTGGTTGTCTCCGACATGATGTTGTCCTTTTTCTCAAAGAAAGCTTTAAGTTTAAGTTTCCGGAAAAATTCGGCAAGCTCGACGTGTAATTTGAACATGTCTAGCCTGGGAGTGGGGACAAATGAAAGGCCTTTGTTGAGTACTTCCATTTCTTCTGTTGTTAACTGGGTATCAGATAAGTTGAACACCAGTGGGTGTTGCGGTGCTACTTGCTGGTTCCCGGTTGTTCCCTGGTTTTGTTTCTTGTGTTGGCGCTCACAGGTTCTTCCTCTGGGGTCCATTGGACATGCCCCGTGTTCCGTCTCTTGCCCCGGCCTCTTCTGCCCTGGGATAAAAAAGGATACCGGGGGTTTTGGTTCCCTTGGAAGAACGGCATGTTGCCTTGGGGATACATGTGAGGGTATCCAAAGTAAGGAGGTGGGAAGTGGCCTAGGAGGGGCGGTGGTGGCCCGTAATTTTGGTTTTGGGGGCCTTGCCAGGGTTGTTGCCAGTGTTGTCCCCGTCTTCCTCTTCCTCTTGATGTGTTGGATCCTGTGCTAGAGTTGCTAGAGGTGCTTGAGACAGAGCTGTTGTCTGAATTGTCAAAAGTTTTTTTGGGGGGGGTGTAGTCGTCCTCCGAGTACGGGTAAGTTTTAGAATAGCTGAATCTCTTCAGGTCTTTCTCGAATTTCTTAATTTTGGTCTGGGTTAGGTAGTCTTTATATTCCGCTATTTCGCGGTTTACTCGTGAGTAACCCTCTAAATCCTGCAAATGGGGTAAGAACTTTCTCTCCCTACAGGTTAGAAAGCCTTGTATGTCTCATTTTTATCCCTACAGGGTCTCTTTCTCTGCCAGGCGACCCATGAGGCTTTTTACATTGAAATAACAGAGTGAGGACTTAGTACTATTACTTCCCTGTACCTCACCTTGTGATTTCGTTTTTAGCCCACCACCCCTCACTAACGGTTGAATATACCCTCACTAGCTCTATGGAGTCCCCAATGAGCTCACCTTAGCCGCATATAGGTCGAACACCACCTTACAAGTCGGCTATAAGTGGTTCTTTTACTTAATGTAAACCTAATATGACTCTTCCTTGTACGTCTTGTCTTTGTCCTATGTGTTCTGTGTAGAAAAGCTTGAGGGAATCCCCCTCTAACAGCTACAGCGCCTTAGCGTGCGCGACACATAGAGAAAATAACAACACTCACTTAATATAGTTTATTATTATTTGCACTTTTCACCCCTTTTTGGTCCTGAGGAAAGCCAGCTTATAACAAAGGCACTGGCAGAAACATGTAGACCACACTGGACGCTGGAGGTCATTGTAACTCTCCCTTAAAACGTCCTATTGCCTTTTTAACCTGCTAACAGAGGCCCAGTTCATTAAATATTGCTAATACCCTCGGGTGCTGGGACCTCCTGGATAGCATTTTAATTTCTCACCTTCACACCCCTTCACTGCACACTCAGCAACATACCAGCTCCGCAGTCACCTGGCGTTGAAGCACACCCGGGGCACATTCGGTGCCACTGTGGTGGGCCCGATGATGAAGCATGCCACCGACTAGGTCGGTGGGTGAGGGCTTTCAAAGGAAAACAGTGTTTTTCCCACATATTGTCACTGCTGACGTACCAGAGTCTCCCTAATATTTCCCTTAAACTAGCTAGCCTTTATTGATTTATATATATAAACTGGGGATACAGGCTAGCTTATCTAGTCCTCTCTCTCTTGTTGATCTGTATACTACTGAGCAGCGCGCAGCTGTGAGAGCTTCCTTCCCTTCAATATGGCCGAAAATATGGGCCTTACTTACACTGCTGAGGATATCAGCGAAATTCTAGCTGACCCCTCACTCCTGGCAGACTTCAACATCCCGGCCACCGTAGCACAAACAACGGACTGGGATTCACTTACGGAGAAAAAGAGGAACAGGATCCGGACTGTTCTGCATGGGGTCATCCTGGCACAATACTTACGCACCAATACAGCTCCTACCGGCCTTCTAGTCACCAATGCCCCCAGGATCTTCCTGGATGACGCAGCATTTCGTAAAGACTGGGCCCAGATCGCCTGGCACTGCACAAGGGACTGGCTAGTCTTAATCATCAAAACTGCCAAACGTCTATCAGATGCCATCATGATAGAAATCCAAGCAACAGAGTCCCATTTCAAAACCACCATAACGGGCTTTAAGAAAAAACTCGAGGACCAAAACCGCGAAATAGCGGAATATAAAGACTACCTAACCCAGACCAAAATTAAGAAATTCGAGAAAGACCTGAAGAGATTCAGCTATTCTAAAACTTACCCGTACTCGGAGGACGACTACACCCCCCCCCAAAAAAACTTTTGACAATTCAGACAACAGCTCTGTCTCAAGCACCTCTAGCAACTCTAGCACAGGATCCAACACATCAAGAGGAAGAGGAAGACGGGGACAACACTGGCAACAACCCTGGCAAGGCCCCCAAAACCAAAATTACGGGCCACCACCGCCCCTCCTAGGCCACTTCCCACCTCCTTACTTTGGATACCCTCACATGTATCCCCAAGGCAACATGCCGTTCTTCCAAGGGAACCAAAACCCCCGGTATCCTTTTTTATCCCAGGGCAGAAGAGGCCGGGGCAAGAGACGGAACACGGGGCATGTCCAATGGACCCCAGAGGAAGAACCTGTGAGCGCCAACACAAGAAACAAAACCAGGGAACAACCGGGAACCAGCAAGTAGCACCGCAACACCCACTGGTGTTCAACTTATCTGATACCCAGTTAACAACAGAAGAAATGGAAGTACTCAACAAAGGCCTTTCATTTGTCCCCACTCCCAGGCTAGACATGTTCAAATTACACGTCGAGCTTGCCGAATTTTTCCGGAAACTTAAACTTAAAGCTTTCTTTGAGAAAAAGGACAACATCATGTCGGAGACAACCAGCACGCCAAACGAGACAGGCTTGAGAATGAAGTCCACCTTCACCCCCCCACCGGGTAGCATCCCGGTCGAAATCCTGACGTTCGAACAGGCAGTCTACACCGATATACAAAACCTACAACAAAAGGAC
The DNA here is from genome assembly GCF_964261635.1 of Lissotriton helveticus. Lineage (NCBI taxonomy): Eukaryota > Metazoa > Chordata > Amphibia > Caudata > Salamandridae > Lissotriton > Lissotriton helveticus. The sequence goes on along the minus strand of NC_136059.1, from coordinate 797,818,857 downwards.
ACCTTTAACAACCTGTCCAGCAAAGATAGAAGTACCATCCAACGCCTACAAAATGATCCCACACTGGTAATCAAACCTGCTGATAAAGGGGGAGGAATAGTCTTGATGAACAAGACTGACTACGACCTCGAATGTAAGAGGCTCCTCAGTGACACAAGAAACTACAAACGCCTCACCAGAGACCCGACTGCACAACTTCAAGTCACCATCAACCAACTGGTCACCAACGCAAAAGACAACGAACACATCTCTAAACAAGAGGCGGACTACCTTTGTCCCAAAGAAATAAAGACCCCTTACTTCTACACGGTCCCCAAGATACATAAAGGTATCTCTCCACCACCCGGGAGACCCATCGTATCAGGGATCAAGTCACTCCTAGAGCCCCTATCACGGTTCTGTGATTTTTTCCTAAACCCACTCGTCCAAAAGACCCCCTCTTACATTAAAGACACCAAACACCTCCTTAGTGTGATTCAAAATATTGACTTTGACCCCACCACAGAACTCATGGCAGGACTAGACATAGAAAGCCTATATACTAGCCTACCACAGGACGCTACACTCCAAGTGTTACATGATGTCCTAATGACAAGCCCCTGGGAGTACAACACCCCCCGTAGCTTCATCTTAGACTGCGCGGCTCTGGCTCTCAAAGAGAACTATTTTGAATATGAAGGCACGCACTACTTACAGACGAATGGAACGTCCATGGGCAGTGTTTTTGCCCCTAGTGTGGCAGGATTGTACGTGGCCCACTTTGAAGACACCCACGTACTACAACCCACTAACCCTTTCTCTGCCAACATACGTATGTGGCGTCGGTATATCGACGATATACTCTTAATATGGAAAGGAGACCAAGAATCACTGGACAGCTTCATACTCTGGGTCAACCAACTGGACCCCTACTTACGCTTCACATGCACCAGCAGTACCACTGAACTACCCTTCCTGGACCTGAACATCAAACCAGACAATGGGAAGCTTACCACCACCACCTACTACAAACCCACAGCAAGGAACTCACTGCTTAGGTTTGACAGTTTTCACCCTCGACACCTGAGGGAAAACTTGCCCTACGGGCAGTTTTTACGTATCAGGCGCAATTGCAGTAACATCCAGGACTATAAACAACAGTCCAATGACCTAGTTCACAAACTGAGGGACCGTGGCTACCCCACCAGGATAATAAACCAAACCCGCAAAAGAGCAAGGAATCAAAATCGAGAAGCCCTCCTGGAAAACTACGACAAACCTGAGGAAGAACCAGTCCTCACCTGTGTAACAACGTACAACACAGCATCGAATCAAGTTTCCAACATTATACAACGGCACTGGAAAATTATCAACTCTGGCACAAGACAATGGGAAAAACCACGCATTGCCTACAAAAGATCTACCAACCTAAGAGACCAGCTAGTCAACACCAGGCCACGCACGACCAATCAGAACAGAGACAACACAATTGTTAACGCATGGGGCCTGCCCAAGATCATCGGACACCAACCCTGTAACAACTGCAGCGTATGCCACCTTACATCTCCGTCCAAAACCCTCAATCTGGAACCAGGCAAAACCTGGATGCAACGAAATTTCACTAACTGCAACTCTACCAACCTGGTTTACCTGATAACGTGCAGATGCGGCCTGAGATACATTGGCATGACCACTCGCAAGGTACGCACAAGAATGACCGAACACAGGAGTACAATAAGATGTGGGAAAAATATCAGTAAACTTACAGATCACTTCCTGACCCACAACCACACACCAAATGATTTCTCCTGGACTGTCATTGAGAAATTTGACAATGCCAAAGATGAAAGATTCCTTCTACAAAAAGAGCAGCGCTGGATTTACCGCCTGGCCACACACATCCATGGCCTGAACGATGCCATTCCATGGAATAGCCTAACAGTATAACCATATCATGCCCACCTATACAACTTGGGCTGTGAGCCAGTAATAACCTCCCCGGTCCTACTCAGTAGCACCTAGCACTTCATGTGAGACACTTGTGCCCCTGTCCCCCTGCATGAGCGTCCTCCCTGACCCCTTCTCTCCAACTAGTGATCCCCCCTCTCTACTTAGTATTTCCTAAGCCTGATGGGCATTACCCATTCTCAACATAGTGGCCCAATACTTCGTTTATAATGACCCTCTGGGTAGCACATAGTCAGCGCTACACACACCTGTTAACTCACAGGTTATTCTCTTTGCCCAGTGCTTGTGTTTCTTTACATGTGCCAGAGCTTAATACTTTGTCTATTATAACGCTTGGGCTAGCGCACATCCAGCGCTACCCACACAGGCTGCTCATACAGCCCAGCGCTTGCAGCGCTCACCCGGCGATGCTCCGCGCATGCGCATCAGAGCCCCGTTCCTTGCGCATGCGCATTGACGCGCCCTGTCTTCCGCGCATGCGCGAGTCCACGCGCTGCTCCCCTGCACATGTGCAGTTGGTTGCAGCATGATAGGGCGTTTTACGCGCATACCGCCTTCTCTTTCTACTCTAACCAGGTGAAATAGATTACGATTAGAGCATAAAAAGACAAACATTGCGGCCCAGTCACTGCATTTCGGGCGCCGCGGATGGATGAATAGGTCCTAGGAGGAACCAGACCGAACTACTCGTGAGTAACCCTCTAAATCCTGCAAATGGGGTAAGAACTTTCTCTCCCTACAGGTTAGAAAGCCTTGTATGTCTCATTTTTATCCCTACAGGGTCTCTTTCTCTGCCAGGCGACCCATGAGGCTTTTTACATTGAAATAACAGAGTGAGGACTTAGTACTATTACTTCCCTGTACCTCACCTTGTGATTTCGTTTTTAGCCCACCACCCCTCACTAACGGTTGAATATACCCTCACTAGCTCTATGGAGTCCCCAATGAGCTCACCTTAGCCGCATATAGGTCGAACACCACCTTACAAGTCGGCTATAAGTGGTTCTTTTACTTAATGTAAACCTAATATGACTCTTCCTTGTACGTCTTGTCTTTGTCCTATGTGTTCTGTGTAGAAAAGCTTGAGGGAATCCCCCTCTAACAGCTACAGCGCCTTAGCGTGCGCGACACATAGAGAAAATAACAACACTCACTTAATATAGTTTATTATTATTTGCACTTTTCACCCCTTTTTGGTCCTGAGGAAAGCCAGCTTATAACAAAGGCACTGGCAGAAACATGTAGACCACACTGGACGCTGGAGGTCATTGTAACTCTCCCTTAAAACGTCCTATTGCCTTTTTAACCTGCTAACAGAGGCCCAGTTCATTAAATATTGCTAATACCCTCGGGTGCTGGGACCTCCTGGATAGCATTTTAATTTCTCACCTTCACACCCCTTCACTGCACACTCAGCAACATACCAGCTCCGCAGTCACCTGGCGTTGAAGCACACCCGGGGCACATTCGGTGCCACTGTGGTGGGCCCGATGATGAAGCATGCCACCGACTAGGTCGGTGGGTGAGGGCTTTCAAAGGAAAACAGTGTTTTTCCCACATATTGTCACTGCTGACGTACCAGAGTCTCCCTAATATTTCCCTTAAACTAGCTAGCCTTTATTGATTTATATATATAAACTGGGGATACAGGCTAGCTTATCTAGTCCTCTCTCTCTTGTTGATCTGTATTATATAAAAAATAAACATAGTGTTTTCATTTACTTTCAAATACATCATTTTTACATTTTGTCGTATTTTTGGTGTGTATTAAGAGGGGCAGCAAACTAAAACAATAGTTTTTATGTTATTACAAGACCTAGCAATAATGTCATATTAACCTTTGTGTTTTTTTCAGTGAATTTATTATAATATATTAATGTCTCCCTCCTTCCCCCCTCACCATTCTTGTGCAGGGGGCCCTCCCACCCTGTTTGGGGAATAGATTCTGAGGTGGGCATGCGGGACCCTAGGCCTCTCATCTGTGAATAGGCCAGAGCTGTCTTTGGCACCAAACAACAGGTTATCGATAAAGATCTGATTGACTGTCCTAATCCTCCACCACCAGCCCAATCACCATCAAGATCAATATCACCACCACCACCAATACCACCACCAATACCACCACCACCATTGGTGGTATTGGTGTTGGCGATATTGGTGGTGGTGGTATTGGTGGTGGTATTGATGGTGGTGGTGGTATTGGTGGTGGTGGTATTGGGTCCCCAGAGCACATCACGTTTATGAACGTCCACACTGCTTTAATGGGGGGACTATGTTTGGTCACTTAATGTCAGCTGTAGATCCCCGAATAGTGTCATGTATGTGCAAGTTTGCATTGTGCTGAGGGGGTGACCAGGTAATCGTTCATGCTCTCTGATGGTTATCACATGGGGTTTTTCTGAGTCCCCAGATAGATCATGCAATCTATGTTTTCTCCCTTTTATTACCGGTGTGTTAATGTGTGTAAGCTTGGACCGTGTCATGTATGTGCATGTAACTTGCATGATCAAGACCATGTGTCTCTCGGACCTTTTTCAAGTGCTCACCGACCTTTTTCCCCAGCACCCCCACTACCTGCCATGGGCGGCAATCTGAGGGATAGCCCCGGGCGCCAGAAGCTATAGCTATGCCACTGACTAAGACCAGAGAAACGGCCCTCCCCAGATACCCTATGGGTTAAGAGCAGCACTTCAACATGACCACCGTGTTACAGAAGTATAAAGGAGAATCTCTCAAAAGGTTTATATTAAATATAAGTTTGTTCTTGGAAAACAATCAATGCCCCAGATGAGCAGGACATTTTCTCCCTGCATGTCAGAATGATTGCGCTGCCGAGACCAACATGATGGTTTTGGCAGAGGTAGCTATTACATGTCGCCCCACCCTAACTAAGGTGGATGACCATCTCTAAGAGCTGGCTGTGCTATGATTTGCAGGCCACTAGGTCAAGGGTTTTCACCAACAGGGACAGCTGAGCTGCTGCTGATGGAAGCCCTGTGGGTCCTCCACTTCCAAATGGGATGGGGGAACTGTGGGGGATATTTACAAAGAAGTAGCGGAGTGAGGGGTTAGCCGTCATGGCTTAACGCCTCACTCCGCCACTTCAGAAACACAAGGCTGCACCATATTTACAAGGATATGGTGCAGTCTTGCGTTTCCCCCTGCGCTGGCAAAACATTTAGCAGGGTCCCACCAATGTAGGCACACTTGCACCATAGTGCAAGGGGGTCTGCGTGTGGGGGAAGATTGTTTATGTACAGGAAGGTCCCCCTTCCTTCACATAAACAATCTTGAAATACCATTTTGTCACTTCTATGTGTGCTGCTTAATGCGACACACATGGAAGTTACAAAATTTCATTTTTTTAAGGATTGTGTATGTGCAGGAAGGGTCACCTTCCTGAACATAAACAATCCAAAGCGTTTTGCTTTTTCCATGTGTGAAGCACAAGGTAGCACACATGCAAAAAGCAAAAATGAGCAGAAATAAAGCATTTCTCCAAGTTTCACCAAGTCAAGATCAGGTTTTCCCTGGTCTTAATTTTGGCGCTGCCTCCTATTTACGCTGCCCTTGTAAATAGGGGGGCAGCGTAAAACACAATGGGTGTTGCAGTGGAACGCCCAATGCAACACCCACTGCCCACCCCTTTCACGCTAAGCATAGAATGAAAGGGGGCCTTATTTACAAGGCAGCGTTAAGCCATGTTAAGTGGTTTAAGGCTACCTTGTAAATAAGGCGAAGCCACAATCGCCTCGGAAACATCACAAAAAGTGCTGTCACATAGCCATATGGGCATGTAAATATGCCCCTGTGAATTTAGTGGAATACGTTAACATTAATTTATGGTGTTTCACATGTTTTGTCAAGATCTATATCAGGGCCTGAGATCCTTACACATTTGATCATTGCAACTATGCAAGATTTGTTGCAGGAGATATTTAATGCAAATTTACATTGTATGCAGGATTAATGGAAAGTGGCTGACACATAAAACATCATATTCCAATAAGCCTTTGAAAGAAGGCTTTCTAGGGAGATAATATGTGTATGTGTATGTGTATATGTGTTTCAGTAATTCATGAATTAGGCTTAGTGAAATCTTATTGATTTCAGGAAAGAAGTTACATGACTTTTGTCAGGAAGTTTGCAGAATATATTTAGAGAGTACCTATAGGTCATTGTTAGAACTGGGAGTCTCAGGATGGCAATGGTTTGCACCTTTGTCCAAGTAGGGACCCTTCTTCCTCATCAGGGTAGGGGAGTTACACTCCTAAAATAATCCCTGCTCACCCTCTTTGTAGCTTGGCATGAGTAGTCAGGCTTATCTCAGAGACAGTGTGTAAAGCACTTGCACATAAACAACAGTAATACAGTGAAAACACCACAAAAGGGACCCCACATCAGTTTTGGAAAAATATCCAATATTTTCATATATCCAAAACAAGACCAAAACAATGACAATCCGACATACAGTACTTACAAATATATAGTTTGCAAGGTATCCTTTAAATTGCAGTTCCTTGAAGTCTGTTGCTTTGTCCAGTGCTACCGCAGTACTGAAAACAACAGAATCCAACAATTCCATCTGATCGCGTCACTCGTAAACAGTACCTTTTGTGTAGAGGCTGACTCATTGGTGGGGCCGTCGAGACAACAGTCATGGTTGCGATTTGAAGCGGAGCGCTGCAGCGTGCCGTGTCTTCAAGTCGCAGTGTAGGCAGAGGCTCATGACAGTCATTCAGCGACGTCGGTGAGATCAGGGCTGTGGTGCAGAGTGAAGGCGGTGCTCGATGCGGTGTTGACAAATCACAGTGCAGGCGACAAAGCCGGTTGTGGGGAGTTGGCGTCAGTCAGTCCGGACTGCGGTGTGGGATGGGGTGGTGCGTCATGAGACTTATGAGAGGTGCCCCCAAGCCATGATGCAGTCACAGAGGTCGCGGTCAGCATGCAGCGAAGGTGTCACAGTGCAAGCAGAGGCTTGATAGCTGCCGGTCGTCATCGTCGGTGAAACCAGGGTTGCGGTGCAAGATGCGGACGATGCGCTCTGCAGTGCCTTCAGGACATGGAGCCAGCGTCAGACTCGGTGACGGAATCAGCTGCTTTCCCCCCTCTGTGGCCACTGAAACAGCAGTTCCATAAGCAGTACCCAGAGGTCGGTGAATAGTTTGCTGTTCCTGAGATTTCATGAACAGGAGGCAAGCTCAATTTAAAACCCTTAGAGACACTCAGCACAAGTGTAGAATGTTCAGTCCAGTCCTTTCATTCCCCAAGGCAGAATCAGAAACTGCAGACCTACCCAGCAGAGCAACAACACATGAAAGGGGCAATACTCCTCCTGGCAGTTCTTCCAGCTCTTCTTCTTGGCAGGTTCCTTGATTCCAGCGAGTTCTCTGGAGTCTTTTATCTCCCTGAGACTTCCAACAGGAGGCAAACTCTACTTCAAGCCCTTGGAGAAAACTCTAACAGCAGGATGATGAAAGTGCAATCCAGTCCTTTCCCTGCCCAAGACAGAAGCAGCAAGTAGCAGGCCAACATAGCAGAGCACAAGTGGCAGTTCCCCTTGACAGCTTTTCCAGCCATTCTTCCTGGGAGGTTCTTTAGGCCCCAATATTTATACTGAGTTTCTCCTTGTTCTTTTGGGCAGAGAGTGTCTGTGCTCAGCCCAAACCAGTTCTGCCCTCTCTGGTCCAGCTTCTTAGCAGGAGGTTGAGACAGCATTGTCCAAGGCAGACCGCGTCTATTCAGGTGCAAGGGAAATCTCCTCCAACCACGCTAAATGCAGACCAGGCCTATTTAGGTGCTAGTGAAAACTCCTCCTACTACTCTGAATGCAGCCCAGGTCTATTCAGCCCAGCCCTGACTCATTCAGGACAGGCAGGACACACATCAAACCCCCGTGGCTATCTGAGGGAATGCACACCCAAGCTCCTGTTGAATATACGACATATATTACCACGCAGTAGGTTACACCGTGGACGTTACATGGTCCGCGTTGTTACCACGCATGGCTTTACATCGCGAGTTGTTTCTACGACTACCTACCCTCGTGGTATTGACAGTGTTATAAATGCTGATTCCCGCTCCTGTTACTCCAAAGCCAGACAGTCAATCCACAAACCAGCAGAGGCACACAGGATGGCTAAGGAAGAAAAAAACACTTTCTAAAAGTGGCATTGTCAAACACAATATAAAAATGATCTTTACTAAAAGATGCATTTTTAAAGTCTGAGTTCATGCATACTAAACTCCAACTTTCTATCTTGTCCCAATGGGAAGTTATATTTATAAAATGTGATAAATAAACTCCCATTCTATCCTATGGGACGGATACCATTTCAATAGTGAAAAACAAAATACACTGTAATTCAATACCATGGCATGCCACACACACCAGTACATGTCCTACTTTAACATACACAGCACCCTCCCTACAGGGGTACCTTGGGCCTACCTTAGGGTTGACTTATATGTAAGAAAAGGGAAGAATAGGGCCTGGCAAGTGGGAGCACTTGCCAGGTCGACATGGCAGTACCAAACAGCGCACGGACACTGCAGTGGGAGGTATGAGTTACATTTAGAGGCTGCTCATGAGGGTGGCACAAACAGTGCTGCAGGCCCAGTAACAGCCTTTGATTGACAGGCCCTGGGCACACACAGTGCACTGTATTAGGGACTTACTAGTAAATCAAATATGCCAATCATGGAATCACCAATCCATAAACACAATTTACAGGGAGAGCATGTACACTTTATTATTGAATAGCAGTGGTAAAGTGTCCTGTGTCTAAAGTCCACAAAAACAGGGTCAAAACCAGGAGGCCAAAAAGCAAAAAGTCTGGGGGTAAACCCGCTGAAAAAAAGCCAAGTCTAAAAGCCTTGATAAGAACTGTAGGGTTATTTCTCTTTCAGGCGCAAACGTCTACTTGAATTCAAAGCAGGATTCTAAGTTGGTGGAAGTTGTCTATGGCATATTTTCACACATGCTGTTTTCCAATGTGCAATTTGCATACCACACACTCTTTGCACACAAGTTTACTTAACCATATAGTGGGAAATTCAGATTTGTACAAATCCTGGCAAGTTTAGCATGGTAAGGCTGAAAACAGTTTTAATTTGCCATTCCTACACCACTTCATGGTCAGTACTGTGACGTGTCCATATACCACATTGAAACATTGCCATTTTACTCCACAGAGTATAGAATTTAGCAAGTTCCTTATTGATTGGGATGAATTGATTCTTTTTTGTTGGGAATAATACATCATTAAACATGAGAGCTTTACTGTCAGGTGCATGTAGGGCAGGCGTTGATGTACCAAATGGATCACAAACTTGGTTTGATTATTATTGATAGGGTTTTCAGTTGATTGAGTAGCAGTCTTCCAAATAAAAAACATATAAATATTCAATTTGTCTTTTTTACCCATTTAACCATTGTTCAGTTATTCTTATGCTTCTTAATTTACCACTCACTTATCAGCATAATTTCAGCCCAGCTGGAGCGGTAGGAAATACTATTAGGCCAATGCAGCATCAACCCCCAAATCCTAACGTATCAGTTTACATTGTGTACTAATTCACTCTCACCATTTAACTAGTTACGGTCATTAAGGGCACATCAGTTTCTCATGAAGAGTAAGACCTTAACAACACAACCTTAACAAATAAGCAGTGAAAAAAATAACCTTAACATGGGAGAAAACCTTCAAAAGGTTGATTGGGAGATGAGTTTGCAAACATTGGCTCTCAGGGTAGTACTGTGCTTGCTCTGTAGTGGTAATAGTGTCAGGGGTGTAGCTACCAGTGATGTGCCGGTGGGAGGGGGCCAAACTACAACAGTCCCTTGAGCCCTGAGAGGGCACCTAATTAACCATGCTGAAGTTTTGAAGCTGAATGAGCCTTAAAGATGGCTTGCAATTTTGTTTTTATTTTGTAATATTTGCTGTGCGCTCAAAGACAGGAGTCAAATGTCAGTGTAGTGTTCTAACAAATTGCTGCTTATTCTTTTAACCCTTTCACTGCTAGGCCTCCCCTTGTGCTAAGCCTTTTATTTGGCTATTTGGAGTAGTGGGCACGTAGGCCCTTTTTTGTCTACATAAGGTATCCACTCCAAATGTGCGTCCTTTTCTTTCAACATCATGAGGATTCTAAAGGTACCCAGGCTTTATGGATTCCCCTGGAGAGGACCCAGAAATCAGGCAAAATCCAGCTAAAATGTTTTGTTGTTAAAATGTATTCTTTAAAATGCTGCAGAAGAAAGCGTCTGCTTTTTCCCCTGCATATGGTGTCCACACAGTGTTTATGGTACTAAAATCCACCATCTTCCCAGCTTTTAGGGACAGATAGACTTTTGTCAGAAAACCAAACATTTTTACACAGTAGCTTTGGCATTTTACTGGGACATAGCCTCTTCTTGCTATTGTTTATGCTTTTTCAACATCTTTCCAGTTAGTGGTGGAAATGGGCAGGAAAGCAATAACAGATCCCAGAAAGCTATACATTTAAGTAAACTAGACACAATTCTGAATTCAGCAAGGGGTCATTTGTGAAGATTCTTCCAGGTTTTTTTAAAATAAAAACTAACAGTTGAAAATAAAAAATATTGAGATTATGATAAAAAAATTGATATTTGTACCAACGTTTTACCTGTAACTTCTTCTAAGTATGACAGCATTTTAGAAGCAATATACCCTTACATCTGCTGGACCCTTCTGGTTGCAGGGATATATAGGACATGTAGGTTCACCAAGAACCCCCATAACCCAGAGCCAATAACTCAGCTGCATCTTGCAATGGCATTTCATTGTGTACCTGGTATGTAGCAATTAATTTGGTAAAATATAAAGAGTGAAAAATAGGTACCAAGGAAATCTATATATTTCTGAAATGAGTACAAAATGTAGAGTTTAGAAGCAGTGGCTATTTGCACATCTCCAAAGTTGTGGGTACAAATATGAATTAGAGGTCATTTTTAAAAATGACTTATTTTTAAAAAATTGTCCAACATTTGGAAGGCAGAATGCAAAGAAAGTCAACTGGTAATAACACATGTTAAACTATTCTGTGTTCCCCATAGTCCCCAATCAAAATCCTACCTCACCTGTGTGGGTAGGCCTAGTGCCGGCGAAAGGAAACGTGCAACTTGGACACATCACATTTTTCCAAGAAAATGTGGTTTATTTAGCAACATTTTCGGTTTGCAGGGGAATCTGGGTAGGAAAACGTTGAGGGGTCCATGCAAGCCACACATCCCTGGACTCCCCTGGGTGTCTAGTTTTCAGAAATTTCTTGTTTTGGTAGGTTTCCCTAGATGGTCGTCGAGCCCAGGACCAAAAACGCATGTGTCCCCCTTGCAAACCAGGTCATTTTGTGGTAGATAATTTTGATGTCTCCACAATATGTTTTAGGCCCTTGCCTGTCGCAGGTGCTCGGCCCACCCACACAACTGAGGTACTATTTTTATCTGGAGGCCAGGGGAAACGCAGGGTGGTACAAAATGTGTGTCAGTCCACTGATCCCACAATTTTTCGTCACAGAAATGTGGAAACGTTTTTATTTTTTCAGCTAAATTTGAGGTTTGCAGGGGATTCTGGGTAGAAACACTTTGGGGAATCCATGCAAGTCACACCCCAGGTGTCTAGTTTTCAGAACGTATGGGTTTGGTAAGTTTTCATAGATGGCCACCGAGCCTGGGACCAAAAACTCAGGTGCCCCTTTGCAAAACTAGGTCGTTTTGTGATAGATAATTTTGATGTCTCCACAATATATTTTGGGCCCTTCCTTGCCGCGGGTACTTGGCCCACCCACACAAGTGAGATACTATTTTTATCAGGAGACCTTGGGAAATACTGGGTGATAGGAAATTGGTGTTAGCCCAGTGATCCCACAACTTTCCCACACAGAAATGTAAGAAAAATATGATTTTTTTCAGCTAAATTTGAGGTTTTCAGGGGATTCGGGGTAGGAAAACATTTGGGGATCCACGCAAGTAACACCTCCCTGGACTCTCCTGGGTGTCTAGTTTTCAGACATATGTGGGTTTGGTAAGTTTCCCTAGATGTCCGCCGAGCCCAGGCGGCTGCACTAGGGTCCAAAATCCACTGCTAGGCACATTGCAAAAAAGATTAGTGCATAGTGGGCTTTCTGCCACCATGGGAGAGGGCAGATTGGGGGCTATTGCCCGATATGCCCCATGGGGGGGGAGGGGGGCAGAAAGACTGTGGCTATTTTTAGGGGTGGGGGCATCGGTATGCCTATTCTGGCCAGCCCCCATACCTACATACAAAAAGGTAAGCGTAATCCCTGGTGCCTAGTAAGCTCTCTGCCCCCCTAAGGGTGCAGATCAGGGGCTATTGCCCCCATCTGCCTCCTGGGGGGCAAACATTCTGTGAAAAATGTTGAGGGGGGTGGGGCTTTGGCATGCCCATTCGGGCTGCCTTCAACCCTGAACTTTTAAAACAAATAATCCTTCGTGCCTAGTGGGCTTTCTGGCCCCGGTGGGGCTAACGAGGGGCTATTCCCCACATATTTCTCCCGGGGGCACAAAGACTGTGGCAATTATTTTGGAGCGGGGGCTTTGTCATGGCCATTCTGGGCACCCCCCAACCCTATGTATTAAAAAAATAAACCCTGGCGCCTTGTGGTCTTTCTGCCCCCAGGTCAGATCAGGGGCTAATGCCCCCATCTGCCTCCTTGTGGGGAAGAAAGACTGTGGCATTTTGTTTTGGTGGTGTGGGGGCATTGGCATGCAGTTAGTGGGCAGCCCCCATGTAGTGTCCTCGTTCTGTCTTGGAATGTAGCTCACTGTTCCTAGGCTACATGATCTGAAATGTGGAACTGAGTATTTCTGAAGAATGTAAGCAATTGTTCAGTTGACAGTTGCAGGGCTTGTATGCTGGATGGGGTCATTGTTGCTCTACTGAATAAATCGTGGGGCATATTATCAAGGACAGGCAATACATTATCGCCGCTTTTATCGGCAGGAAACTGCCAATAAAGCGGCGATAATGGCCTTAATAATATGCTCTATGAATTCCAATCGAAGCCCATGTTAGATGTGTTCACATCTAACACGGGCTTCGATTGGAATTCATAGAGCATATTATCAAGGCCATTATCACTGCTTTATCTGCAGTTTCCTGCCGATAAAAGCGGCGATAATGTATCGCCTTATTCGGTTCTACTCTACGCTGCAGTTCTCTCTTTCTCCAATCGTTACTTGATCTTTTACATTTTGCGATGACTGGAACTACCCACATGTACACCTTTGACCTCAACACATCGAGCCTACCTGTTCACCCTCCGGACGAGGAGGAGTGCTTCCTTTTCAACTATACGCCCTCTGACATCAACGGGATTGCTGCGATTGCATCTGCCTTCTTCTGGCAGCACTGCTGTTCCTTCTTCATCCTTGTTCCGAGGCGCAGTGCTTTATTTTTAACAATACGCCCTCTGATGTCAACTGGATTTGTGCTATTCCATCTGCCTGATTCTGGCAGCACCCTTCATCTTTGATTCCGCTCTCAGCTGTTGTAAGGAGGGCTAGGCATGCTAGCAAGCACGTACAATGGCAGAGGAGCTGGCCTAACGGCTAGGGCGCTCGACCTCGGATCTGGGTTCGAGTCTCGGTAACGACGCCAAAAACCTCCTGTGATTCTGGGCAAATCACTTAATCTCCCCGTGCCTAAAATGAATGTGTGTCTGTCCTCATGTAACGTAACTGGTGCTATGTAAAGCACTCTGATACCCGATTCAGTTCGGGTCTAGTTCACGCTATATAAAACTCTGTAAATAAATAAAAAAAGTACCGTTTGGTATTAAGTGTTTCTGTTGCGAGGAAGCCTGGGCGCGTCAGCATGCGCGCACCTGTTTAACTGTGTCCATGGTACTTTGCAACGCCAGGTGCATGCAAGATTGCTGTCTCCACGCTAGTGAAGTCATCAATTTCGCTTCACTCTTACACTACGGAGGATGCTTGGGCAGCCATCTTTGTTTGGGTTCTACACCGCTGATGCGCACAGCTTTCAAGATTACACTAACGTGCACAGTTGAATCATTGAACCTTATCTAGGTTCTGCAAAGCTGATACGCACAGGTTTTCAAAATAACTCTAATGGGCACAATTGTTTTAGGTTCTGCATTGCTGATGCGCACAGCTTTCAGGATAACGCTAATGTGCATCGGTGCATCATTAAACCTTATCTAGGTTCTGCACCGCTGATGCACACAGCTTTCAAAAATAGTTTTAGCAACATCACAAATTACCATTCTGCGTATTTGTGGCCCTCTGCTGATGAGCACAGCCTTGATTCAATCACTTGTTGACCACTTTGTTTTCTGATACACACTCTTTCCTCTTGTTATCTTTCTTACTTACATATTTAAATATGTTTGTTTCATTTTCAATACAGAGTGTGTTCCACGCTGATGCACACAGCTCTTGTTTGCTCCACGCTGATGTACACAGCTCATGTTTAATATTGATTTTATATTTGTTGTCACTTTTGGTTCAAGGTACAAATATATACTGGAGAACATTGGGGTAAACTACATTTACAAGAATTGATACAAAAATTTAAATTCATTTATATAAGGTTGCTTTAATCTCTTAAGCATGCACAACGTTCCTGCTCCAACTTTCTTTTTATAATCTCCTGGTGAGCCTAATCAACACTGGTTAAAATGGAAAAAGGTTTTCACCCACTATGCTCATGTTTGGGGGACATCACTTAGCGGCGAAAGGAAAACTTCCTTGTTAATGCACTGCTTGGGAGCAGAAGGCCAGGAAATTTGTGAGCATCTTCCTGACCTTTCAGATAGTGATTTGACTGGTCTTAATGAGTTTGAGATTGCTATTAAAAATTGGATTTACACTATCTATCGATGGTGAGCACAGTTCTAGAAAGGTATCACTTCTGCAGGCGAATGCAAAAACAAGAGGAATCTGATGAACAGTATATTAAGGAACTTCATAAGCTGGCCTCGACGTGCAATTTTGGGCATCTTCAGAAGAGCGCTTCAGGGATCAGATGATGTTGGGTTGTAGTATCAACAAAGCAAGACACAGTTTGTGGCAGAAGGATAATCCCTCTTTGCACGAGGTAGTCACTATTACCAAAAACTTATGAACATTCAGAAGTTTGTTTGGAAACAATTTAGAAAAGTAGTCAATTAATCAATCAATCAGGTCACTTGTAAAGCGCACTACATACCCATGATGGTCTCAAGCGCTGGAGGGAGAGGGGGGTGCTGTTACTGAGCCAGCTCTTGAGGAGTCTTCTGCAGGTCAGTAGTTCTTGGGATGTCGTAGGTTGGTGGGGAGGGTGTTCCAGGTCTTGGCAGCGAGGCGAGAAGGATCTGCCGCCGGTGGTCATTCTTCAGATGCAGGGGATTGTGGCGAGGGCGAGGTGGCAGGTGGGGGTGTAGAAGCTGAGTCGTCTGTTGAGGTATGCTGGTCCGGTGTTATGGAGAGCTTTGTGTGCGTGGATGAGGAGCTTGAAGGTTATCCTCTTGTTGATGGGGAGCCAGTCAGGTCTCTCAGGTGGGGTGTGATGTGGCTGCAGCGGGGAATGTCGAGGATCAGATGTTCAGAGGCGTTCTTGATGCGTTGCAGCCGTCTCAGGAGCTTGGCCGACATTCCTGCGTAGAGGGCGTTTCCGTAGTCCAGTCTGCTGGTAACGAGGGCCTGGGTGACCATTCTTCTCATTTCGATGGGGATACTCTTGAAGATTCTGCGGAGCATTCGGAGGGTGTTGAAGCAGGATAAGGAGGCGGCGTTGACCTGCTTGGTCATGGAGAGGGTAGATTGCGTGCGTGGTCCTGGGTGTCGGGGCTGTTCCCAGTGATGTCAGCCACCAGGAGTCGTCCCAGGCTGAAAGGGTGGCACCGAGGATGAGGACCTCCGTCTTGTCCGAGTTCAGCTTGAGCCGGCTGTTCTTCATCCATTCGGCGATGGCTTTCATTCCTTCGTGGAGGTTGGTCTTTGAGGTGTGAGGGTCTTTGGTGAGGGAGAGGATCAGCTGGGTGTCGTCCGTATAGGAGATGATGTTGAGGTCGTGCTGTCGGGCGACGTGGGTGAGGGGTGCCATGTAGATGTTGAACAGCGTCGGGCTGAGGGACGAGCTTTGGGGTACGCCGCATATGATCTCGGTGGCATGGGAGCAGAAGGGTGGGAGGCGGACACTTTGAGTTCTGCTGGAGAGGAAGGATGTGGTCCAGTCCAGGGCCTTCTCTTGGATCCCGGCGTCGTGTAGGCGTGTTCATAGTGTGCGGTGGCAGACTGTGTCGAAGGCGGATGACAGGTCCAGGAGGATGAGGGCTGTTGTTTCTCCATTGTCTAGCATGGTCCTGATGTTGTCGGTGGTGGTAATGAGGGCGGTTTTGGGCCTTCGGTTGCTGCAGAACCCGGACTGGGACGGGTCCAGGATGCTGTTCTCCTCGAGGTAGCGGGTCAGTTTTTTGTTGACGATTTTCTCGGTGACCTTCGCCGGGAACGGGAGCAGGGAGATGAGTCGGAAGTTCTTGAGGTCATTAGGGTCCGCCTTGGATTTCTTGAGTAAGGCTTTAATCTCGGCGTGCTTCCAGCTTTCCGGGAAGGTTGCTGTCTCGAAAGAGATGTTGATCACTTTCCAGAGATGGGGTGCGATGGTTGTGCTGGCTCTGTTGAAGATGTGAGGAGGGCATGGGTCTAACGGTGACCCGGAGTGGATGGTGTTCATGATCTCGCTGGTTTCCTTGCCGTTGATGCTGGTCCAGGAGAGCAGGTGGTTGATGCAGGTGGTGGTCGTGGGGATGGTAGTTGGAGGGGTGGTCGTGGTGTTGAAGCTGTTGTGGATGTCGGCGATCTTGCGGTGGAAGAATGTGACCAGTGAGTCGCACAAGTCTTGCGAAGGTGGGATGTTGTTAGTGTTGGAGTAGGGGTTGGAGAGTTACTTAACGATGTTAAAGAGCTCTTTGCTGTTGTGTGCGTTGTTATTTAGGCGATCTTTGAATTATGCCCTCTTGGCGGATCTGATGAGGTGATGGTGTCTGTGGGTGGCGTCTTCGTGGGCTGCATAGCTGTCCGGTGTTTGATCGCGGATCCAGTTCTTCTCCAGTTTTCGGCATGTTCGTTTGGAGGCCTGGAGGTCTTCGTGAACCAGGTGGCTTTCTTGCTTGTGTGTCTGTAGGGGGGTGTCTTCAGCGGGGCTAGACTGTTGGCGCAGTCGTCGATCCACTGCCTGAGGTTGCGGGCGGTGGTGTTGGGGTCGGCGGGTGGGCTCTGGGCGAGGGTGATGGTTAGTTGGTCTTTGGTGACTTTGCCCCAGCAGCGACGGGGCATCTGTTGGGTGCGGTGGTACCTGGCGGGCTTCCTGAAGGTGAAATGGATGCAGCGATGGTCAGTACACTGGGGTTCGGTGGTGTGGTCGAAGGAGACGTGGTGTTTGCGGAGAAGATGGGGTCAAGTGTGTGGCCGGCAGCGTGGGTGGGTGTTGTCACAATCTGTTGGGAGTTGAAGTTGAAGTTGAAAATATTTGTAAAGCGCTCTGTGGCCAAGCGGCTTCCTGGCGCTGTGAGATTGACATTTGCAGGTGAGCAAAGCGCCAGGGAGAGATTAAGAAGAGAAAGCTTGGGAAAACAGATGGGTTTTGAGTGCTTTGCGGAAGTGCAAATAAACAGTGATGGATCTGATAGTCAGTGGGAGACTATTCCAGAAGCGGGGGGCGAGAATGGAGAATCTGAAGCCACCTACTCTGAACTTGCGGAAGCGAGGAACACTTAAGAGTGCCTGGCTGGAGGAGCGGAGATCGCGGGAAGGGAGATAGTGGGTGATCATGGAATTGATGAAAGCAGGGGCTGTGCGGGCACGGGCCATGAAGACCATACAGCCCATCTTAAAGAGGGTTCTCTGCAGGATAGGGAGCTAGTGGAGGGACCTAAGTAGAGGGGTAGTGTGGTGGAATTTAGGAAGCCTAAAATAAGGCGAGCGGCCTGATTCTGGATGGACTGCAGGCGCCGCAGCTCGTAGGCAGGAATGCCCACGTACAGGCAGTTCCCGTAGTCCACCCGTGAAAGAACCATGGCCAAGACAATAATTTTGAGGGCATCAAAAGAAAAAAAACTGGAGTTCTTTCGGATGATCCTGAGGGACAAAAAGCAGGATGAAACAACAGAGCTGACCTGGGAGCGCATGGAGAGGTCCTGGCTGATTTTAATTCCCAGGGTTCTAACTGAAGCAGAGGGAACCGGGGGGGACCAAAGATGGAAGGCCAGAAGGCAGGGGTCCAGGGACTGGTGGAACCACTGGTCAGGACCAACTCAGTCTTATCCGGATTCAGCTTTAGGTGGTTTTGGTTCATCCAATCAGAAATAAAAATGAGTGTAGTTTGAAATTTAAGAGGGGAGTCAGAGTCGTGGGAAAGGTCAAAAACAAGCTGAAGGTCATCAGCGTAGTTATACACGGAGGCCTCCATATTTAACAGAGTAACAATAAGGGGCTAGATATAAAGGTTAAAAAGGAGGGGAGAAAGAGAGGAACCCTGGGGACCCCGCAGGACACCAAGCGGGAGGGGGCAGAGAAACCAGAGAGACAGACAGCCTGCGTCCGACCTTCGAGAAATGAGGCGAGCCAAGAAAAGGCGGTGCCATGGATGCCCACTGCCCTGACACGGTCGAGAAGGATGGAATGGTCGACCGTGTCAAAGGCAGCTGACAGATCGAGAAGCACCAAGGCTTGGGGGGAGTTGGAATTAGCCTTGCTCTTCAGCTCGTCCAGGACCGAGAGGACCACAGATTCGGTCGAGTGAACCCGACGAAAGCTAGCTTGACGGGAGGCCAGAAGATGATTGTCCTCAATATAGGCCGAAAGGCAGGTAGTGATGTGGCTCTCCAGGATCTTGCCTAAGTAGGGGAGCAAGGAGATGGGCCTGAAATTGGCAGGGAGAGTGGGGTCAGAGCCAGGTTTTTTTAAGATGGGGATAACTGTGGCCGATTTAAAAAAAAAGCTGGAACTATGCCCTGGGAAATAGAGGCATTGAGAAGGGAAATGGGGGGATCGGGTCAGCCAGAGAACAATTCCCTTAAGATGCGGGCCGGTCCATAATCGGCAGGGGAGCCTGGCTTGACTTTCCTGAGCAGAACAAGGAAAGATTCCTTCGGGAGTCCGAGGTTGGCGAGGTTGTCGATCAGGGTGGTGGAGTTGGTGTCGTTGTTGTTCTCGGGAGTTGGTGTCGTTGTTGTTCTCGAGGTGGAAGTTCAGGTCCCCGAGGAGGATGTAGTCCATGGAGGCGATGGCGTGTGTGCTGATGAAGTCGGTGATGGAGTCGCTGAACTGTGGTCGGGGTCTGGGGGGTCTGTAGATGAGGGTTCCTCTGAGAGTGGTGTTGAGGTTGGTGTGGATCTGGAAGTGCAGGTGTTCGGCAGTGCTGAGGGTGTCGTCGGAGATGGTCGAGACTTTGAGCGTGTTCTTGTGGACGATGGCGATTCCTCTTCCTTCTCCATTGGTACGGCCCCTGCGGATGATTTTGTTGCCTTCTGGGATTGGCTATGGCGATGTCGGGTGTTGAGGTGTGGTTCAGCCAGGTCTCTGTCAGGAAGGTGACATCTGTGGAGGTTGAGTCGATGAGGTCCCAGAGTTCGACGGCATGTTTGTAGGCGGAGTGGGTGTTGAGGAGGATGCATCTGAGGTAGTTGGTCCTTTGGTTGGTGGTTTAGCGGGCCAGTTGCTGGTGAAGCTGCAGTTCCGGCAGGTGAAGGGTCCTTGGGTGCGTTTCTGGGTGGCCCGGTAGCAGGTGTGTTCTCGTCTGGGGGTGAGTGCGTGGAGGGTGCTAGTATCTTAGCAGATTCGGGTGTCGCACGTCCGTGGGGGCCAGAGCTTCAGGCGTTGGGCGCGGTCCTGACGCGGACGGGCGCAGACAGGCTTGCCTTAAGCGTGCCTTAGGCATGCCAGCGGCGCGCCCACTGCGCGGCTGCACAGCAGCCGCCATAAGAAGGGGAGGTGGGAGGGAGGAGCAGCTGGGGGGAAACGGACAAATGGGAGCAGGAGGCAGGGACGCCGCGGCAAACGGGCACAGGAGAAAGGCAAAACAAGCACAAGCACAGGCAAAGGCAGGAAAACGAGTACTGAGAGATAACGGTCACAAGTAAGATACAAATTTACAGTCAGAGCACAATTAAAGCGGGCAGAAAAGCAAACCTAAGGCCTACCACTGGCCACCAGG
Source organism: Lissotriton helveticus (assembly GCF_964261635.1). NCBI lineage: Eukaryota > Metazoa > Chordata > Amphibia > Caudata > Salamandridae > Lissotriton > Lissotriton helveticus. Next base: position 797,798,713 of record NC_136059.1, on the reverse strand, counting down.
GATGAGGCGCAGGTGGTAGCCTGCGGGTGGAGGCAGGCCTCAAACTCCCTCAGCAGAGCAGCTGGGCAGAGACACGGGCGCAGTCCGGTGGAGCTGTGTGGCGTGGGAAGCGACCTGCCTAGAAGCAGGGTCAAGGGTCACTCTCACTGCCGCACAGCGGCCGCCATAAGAAGGGGAAGTGGGAGGGAAGAGCAGCTGGGAGGGGGGACCCAATAAATGGGAGCGGGGGGCAGGGCCGCACGGACGCAGCAGCTAACGGGCACAGGAGAAAGGCAAAACAAGCACAGGCAAAGGCAGGAACAAGCACTGAAAAACAAAATAACGGTCACAGGCAAGATACAAAATTACAGTTATAAAACACAGTTAAAGTGGGGAAAAAAGCAAACCTAAGCGGGGGCGGGGCCGCAGGGGACGCAGTGGTGGGAAGCGGGACCGGCGAGGGGACAGGAGGTGGACGGGCACAGGACAAAGGCTAAACGAGCACAAGCACAGGCAAAGGCAGGAAAACGAGTACTGAAAGATAACGGTCACAAGCAAGATACAAAACTACAGTCAGAGCACAATTAAAGCTGGCAGAAAGGCAAATCTAAGGCCTACCACTGGCTTCCAGGGATGAGGCGCAGATGGTAGCCTACGGGTGGAGGCGGACCTCGAACTACCTCAGCAGAAGCAGCTGGGCAGAGACATGGGCGCAGTCTGGTGGAGCTGCGCAGCATGGGAAGCGACCTGCCTGGAAGCAGGGTCAAAGATCCCCTGATAAAGACCAAAGTTTGGTTATGAAAGTGGATAAAGACAAAGATAAAAATAGATATGAAGTAGTAAGGAGAAAAATCTTGAATAAGACATAGTCTCCACCTAGCAGTTCTAAGAATTTCCAGGGTAAATGTTTCAGGTGTAGAAACTCAGGCCACTAGCAAACTTCAAAGACTGTCCTGGATGGAAAGCTTCTTGCAGTACATGTGGTCGTAAAGGTCATTTTACTAGATGTTGTAGGCCTGGAAGAGATCAAAAGAAAATTAGAGAAGTACATTTATTTGAGGAAGTGATAGAAGAAGTCAACATCTGTCAGGTCAAAGGATCTGGTGGTCCCATAGATATTGTGTTAATTAATGATGCACCTGTGAAAATGTTATTCGATTCTGGGGTCAAGGTGACCTTAATTCCAAAGAAGTTCTTTGATCAATATATATTGAAAAAGGTCACTTTGTTGAAGCCAGAGATAAGACCAAGAGGGTATGGGGGTGAAATTATTGATCTCTTATGATGGTTTTTGGGAACAATTGATTGTAAAGGTAAACTATATGTTTTTATGAAGGGTGATTCTTTAATAAGCTGCTTTCAGCAATGCAACTTACATGTCTTTTTAGATCCCAACGAGAGCCCCCCTGTGTGTTTGAAAGACATTCCAGTTGTTAGTCGAATTGGGAGAGAGTGCACAACCTGGGTCAGTCAGTTTCCTGAAGTGTTCGAAAACAAATTGGGGTGTCTTAAAACCTATGTGCATCTCATCAAGATTAAACCTGGTTCTATTCCTAAGGTAGCAAAAGGTTGTAGTGTCCCTCTTATGGTGAAAGATAGTATGAGAATTGAGCTAGACAAATTGAAAGTCGATGGGATCATAGAGGAAGTTGAAGCAACTGAATGACTTTCTCCCATTGTTATGGCCCCCAAGCCCAATGGGGAGGCAAGGCTTTGTGTGGACCTAAGAGAGCTCAACAAGGCACTGATGGTAGATTTCTATCCATTGCCTAACTTCAGCGAAAAGTTGTGTTCTCTTGGGGGCAAAGCATTTTTCATCTCTTGACCTGACTTCTGCCTACCATTAAGTCAGATTACACCCCTCTTTTCCCAAAATCTAACTGCCTTTATCATGCCTGTTGGTACCTTTAAATTCTTGAGAATGCCTTTTGGCCTGATCTCTGCAGCCTCGGTGTTCCAGAGAGTCATGGAACACATTCTCAAGGGTGTTGAAGGGGTTAAAATTGATCAGGATGATGTCTTGGTGTTTGGTGTAGACACCGAAGAACATGATCAGAGGTTGAGATTGGTCTTGAGGAAGTTGTGCGATGCTGGATTGACTCTACAAGTTGATAAGTGTAAATTTGATGTGGCTGAAATTGTATATTTGGGTCACCATGTGTCTGCAAATGGTATTAAGCCCAAAGCTGCATTGATTGAGACTATTTGCAAAATTCTTGGGAATGGCAGAATTCTACCACAAGTTTGTCCCAAATTTTGCTGGTGTGACTGGACATTTAAGAGACCTTTTAAAAAAAGCTGTCAGTTTGTATGGTCTAATGATTGTGATAGGGAATTTCAACACCATAAGAAGTGTCTTAGTAAGGCCCAAGATCTCTGCAGTTTTGTTCCAAATTCTTATCTAATGACAGATGCCAGCTCTAAAGGTTTAGGTGTGGTGTTGTTTCAGAAGTCTGAGGGTGTTGAGAAGGTTGTTTTGTTTATGTCCAGACCCTTAAGAGGGGCAGAGTGCAACTATTTTGTTGTGGAAACAGAGGCGCTTGCCACTTATTGGGCTATACACAAGCTGTGCAAATTACTTTGGAGAATCAAGTTTGAAGTTTTAACGGATCTTAAACCATTAAAGGAACTCTTTGTGAAAAAGGGAATTGATTTTGTTTTACATCGTATTCGGAAGTGGGTTGTTGCCTTACAGGAATTCAATTTTGTTGTGTCCTATTTGCCCGGTGCCAGTAAGATTCTTGCGGATTGTTTGTCTAGGTTGGGCAACGATTATGAAAAATCAATAGAGTGTGATTGCTTTGGTGTTGAAGAATTTGAAGAAGAGGTAGATGGTTGTCCAATTAGTGACAGAATTGTTTCTGAAGATGAATGGAGAGAAACTTTAGCGAAGGTTGAACTTTTTAAAAAGGTGATGACCTTGATTTTGGAGGGGTGGTGTGAGAAGAAGGATTGCGATCAGGAGATGCAGGGTTTTTGCAAGTCAAAGACAAACTGACTGTTGTGGACGGTATTCTTTTGAGGGGCAGCAGATTAATTCCCTCTCATATTTTATGGGATAGGTTGCTGAAGAGTGAGCATGCCAGTCACATGGGGATTGTCAAGATGAAGGAAAGGTTGAGAGAAGCATATTGGTCGCCAGGCATGGATGTCTGGATTGAAAGGGAGGTTAGGAATTGTCCTGAATGTGCATGCAGTGACAAGTTTTGAAGTGTAGAACGCAACCTATGGTGGTGACAGAGCAATCTGATGGGCCTTGGTCATATGTTGCTATTGATAGTTTGGGTCCTGTCAGAATAAAATCTCGTGACCAGTATGATCTTGTTTGTATGGATATGTACTCGCACTGGCCAGAGATTAAGGTAGTGAGCTCTGTTGAATCTTCTGTGGTTATTGAAATTTTGGATTGTTTGTTTGAAAGGGAAGGTTTCCCTCTTTCTTTACTTTCAGACAATGGTATGCAATTTACCTCCACTGTTGTGGAAGAGTTCTTATCTTCTAGGGGCATCAAACAGAAGAAAGCTACTCTACCATCCTGAAAGTAATGGGGTCATTGAGAGATTAGTAAAAGTGTTGAAGAAGACTTTGCAACAAGGCTGTAGCAACTGGTGTTGACAGGGAAGTTGCCATGAGGAAGAAAGTGAGGGAGTACAGATTTACTCCACACTCTTCCACAGGTTTATCTCCTTTACTGTTATTCAAGAAGAGGGTGGCCAATACCGAAGTTTGTCCCTCTTGGGTTTTCTCTAAGAGATTATTGGTCAATAAAGATTCGGATTGTGTGCAAGGTTTGAGGGAGAGGGAGAGAGTGGTTAAGGAGAAGAGAAAACAATGGTATGATGAGAGAAGAGCAGTCAAGCACACTGTTGTTTCTGTGGGTGATTGGGTAAAGATAAAAACTCCTTGTTTAGGCAAATCTGGTTCGAAATTCAGTGTCCCTTTTTTTTTTCTTTCACAACAGGTTTTATTGATTGAATGGACAAAGGGATAATCACAGTTTTCCACAATCAGGAAGGAATTGTCAAGTGGCAACGCACAGTTCAATATACGTACAGTCCAATCAAGCGAGAGAGAAAAGGAAAAAGAAAATGGACGGAAAGCCCCCCCCTACCACCCCCAGCCCCCCCAACTACCCCGTGTCCCATCTACCCACCCTTTATCCCACCCTAACCCAATGCACGTGATCACAACAGCTCCAACAATTGATCCCATTACAGCAATCATCGAGAGTCACTCTAGGCCTGGAGTTCCTCCACTGTAGGCAAATCATCGTCCGGGGCAGCCGGAGGCTCCAGAGTCAAGTCCCTGTAGTCTGCCCATCGTTTCCAGATTTTAAAGTGTTTCCTTGGGCACCCCCTGGCCTCGAACACAGGTCGTTCCAATCCCATATAGTAATCAAGCCCTGCCTTCCAGGCCCCGAGTGGCGGAGCCCTGTCACTCTTCCATGCCCTCGCCAGGTCCCGCTTGGTCACCACTAGACCCAACAGTAGAAGGTGACGTTTGTAAATGTTACCGCCCACGTTCTCCAATACATGTAGAAGACCCAACCGGGGAGACCGGGGGAGGTCCCACCCCAGCACCTCCGACAGACAGCTCCAAACCCCGTGCCAGAACCGGGTCAGACCAACACAGGACCACACCGTGTGCAACAGCGTACCTCTCTCAGTCCCACAACGCAGGCACTCTGGGGATGCAATCAGGCCCGACCTATACAGTCTCTCCCGGGCATAGTACGCCCTATGTAGGTATTTAAACTGGATCAATCGGAGACGAACCGCAATTGCCGCCCCACGAGGTGACTCCAAGGCCTCCCTCCAATCGTCCTCATCTAGGGGACCAACATCCTTTTCCCAGGAGTCCTTGAGCGGGAGCAAAGAAGTGGCGCAGTGAGTGACCAGGGTTTGATAAATTTGGGACACCTTCTGTCACCCAGGTCTCCCATAAAGATTTTAGCTTCCACTGGACTGAATTCCGGCAGTCGTTCGAGGCCGACCAGGCTCGGAGCAAGCGCATGGCGGAATTGTAGGTATTTAAAGAATTGTGATTTAGGCATGTGGAATTCCAAGCTAAGGTCCTGAAAGGATTTAAGCGTAGTCCCAGTTAGCACATGTCCAAGGGAAGAGATTCCAATGGAGTCCCAGCCCCCAAATCCCGGCAACGAGGACAAGGCGGGAAGTAGTCCGTTCTTCCACAATGGGGTCTCCGCCGTCAATTTACCCCACCATCCCATACGGCGCAGCGCCTGGCGCCATATCACAAAGACCACCTGTGTGACCCGGGGCAACTCCTTCCGCAGCCCGGCCGAGTATAGCAGTGTGTGAAGCGTGTTATCGCCCATCAGCGAACGCTCGAGGGCATATGCAGGGTCCCCCCTATCGCCGTACCACCACTCGTTAAGAACTAAAAGGTGGGAGGCTTGATAGTACGATAGGAGGTCCGATGTGGCCAGCCCACCACACTAAGTGGACAGGAAGCATGTCCGCAGCGCCACCCTGGCAGCGCCCCCGGCCCACAGAAAGCGGCCCAGCACTGAGTTGACCCGACGGAACCACCGTGGATCTATCTGGTATGGGTGGTTCTGTAGCTGGTACAGCATGCGCGGGAGTGCAACCATTTTGAAGATTGCAGATCTTCCAAAGATTGTGAGAGGCATCCGGGACCATGTCTTGATGTCTGCCTGAACCTTCTCCCATACCGGCAGTACATTGCGCTCCCACGCTATGTCAGAGGACTCGGACAGGAAGACGCCCAGGTACTGCAGACCTCCAGCCGCCACCCGTAAGGCCGACGCCCAGGGGCAGACACCGGAGCCCCCGCCCAGCACCCAAATGGTGGACTTACGTGGATTGAGGAAGAGCCCCGACACCTCGCCCAATATGCTCATAATCTCCAGTATACGGGGGCCGGACCGGTCGAGATCCGTAAGAAAGAAGAGGACATCATCCGCATAGAGAGCTATTCTATCGGAGAGTCCCCCACCCCACACAAAGCCGCGAAGTTGTGCATCGATGCGCACCCAAGAAGCCAGGGGCTCCATGGCCAACGCAAAGAGATAGGGGGATAGTGGGCACCCTTGCCGGGTCCCCCGACCTATCGAGAATTTCTCCGAGATCGCCCCGGACACCCGCACGGAAGCAGTTAAATCAGTGTACAACAGTTTGACATAGGAGGTGAACACCGGGCCCAGGTTAAGGCGCGGTAGGAGGGCGAACAAGTAGGTCCAGCCGACCGAGTCAAACGCTCTATCAATTTCCGCGAGCAGTAAGGCAGCCCGCTCCCCTGAGGACCTCATGGCGTCGATGGCCGTCTGCGCTCGCCTGATGTTGTGCCGTGTCGCCCTGTGCGGCATGAAGCCCGCCTGGTCCGGATGGACCAGGTCGGCCACGTACGGGAGAAGGCGGTTAGCCAGGGCCTTTGCCAGCAGTTTAGCCTCAAAGTTGAGTAAAGATATGGGGCGATACGAGTCGTGTCTGTCCGGGGGCCTACCGGGCTTCTGAAAGACCACAATCTCGGCGTGACGCCAGTCCGCTGGCATGCAACCCCGCTCCCTCGCCAACTCCAGCGCCACCCTATAATGGGATCCTAACTGGAGATGGAACTTTTTATAAAATTCACACGGAAAACCACTGGGGCCGGGCGCCTTCCCGGGGTTAAGCTGCCCCAAAGCCTCTCCCAGCTCCTCCGCCATGAGGGGAAGGTCCAGGGATGTCCTGGTGTCATCAGAAACAGCCCGGGGGGGCAGATCCGCTATAAGCTTGTCAATCGCAGCAACCGGGAGGCAATCCCGTTGTGCATAAAGGTCCGCGTAGTAGCGGGCAAAACTCGCCGCCAACGCGGCTGGGTCTGTGATAGAGACTCCCTCTCCGTCCGTGAGTCCCGGTAGTGTAACAGGTTGCATGACGTGTTGACATAGCCTATGTAGCATGGTACAGGACTTATCACCCCACTGATATACCCTGCTCCGCGTGGCCAACGATGCCTGCCGCGCCTCGTCCATCAAGATAGATGCGTAGGATTGCTGTGCCTGCAGGAGCAACCGAATCGGAATCCCGTCCCCCTCCCTCAGACATTGCTGCTCCAGGAGTTCGACCTGCGCCGCCGTCGCAGCGATAGCCTCCCGACGACGCCGACGCCATATCAACACCCCGCAATGTAGGCTTCATGGCCTCCCAGACCGACGCTGCATCGACGTCCTCGACCAAGTTCTCCTGCCAGTAATGGGCGATCGCGCATGTGTTGAACATAGTCTGTCTGTTGAAGATGCCACGAGGACATTCTCCACCGGAACGGCTGACGCTTCCTATGTAATTCCACCTGTACCGCGACAGGAGAGTGGTCAGACAGTCCCCGAGGCAGAATTTTGGCTTCTTTCACCCTGTCAAGGAAAGTCCCCGGCATGAAGACGTAATCTAGTCGAGAAAAGGAACCGTGTACGGCGGACACATACGTAATTTCTCTCACCATGGCATGCATATGTCTCCAGACATCCACCCAGCCCAGGCCCTCAACCGCTGCACTCAGTCTGGTAGGGACAGCTGCTGTTGCCACTGCAACCGCTTACGATCCAAGCCGACATCCATAACATCGTTCCAGTCGCCACCCAGCACAGCCAGGGAATCCGGGATGTCCGCCCACACCTCAAACAGCCGCTCAGCCAGGGCCCACTGCAGCGGGGGGGGGGCATACACACTCCCAAACACTACCGGTTCAGCACCAATCATACCCTTAATAAAGACGAATCGGCCCTGTGGATCCAGCCATTGTCGCTCATGAGTGTAGGCCAGTCTGCGGTGAACTAGAATGGCAACCCCCCTCGAGCCCCTGGAGAACCCGGCATGAAACACCTGTTGGTAACCAAATCTCTGTAGGCTCAGCACCTTCGTACCCATCATGTGCGTCTCTTGCAACAACAAGACATCAGCAGTCTCCCGCTTACCCCATCGCAAAACCGCTCCCCTCTTAATTTTGTCCAGCATCCCCCTGACATTCCAGCTTAATATTCTCATTGACTCCCTAGGGAGTCCCGAAGACGGTAAGTCAACCATAGTCAAGGTGGACACGGCCCCAAGGACCCCAGCGCCCAGTCCAGACCCTCCTCTCAAGTAACAGTACAGCAGCAGTAATCACGTGCAAATCCCCCAGGCCCCCCCAAACCTCCCCCCCAAGCCTCCCCCGACACCCCCGTCCCAACACTCCAACCCCCAGAACCAACCCCCCACCCCTACGCTCCACGGAACTCTGAAGCATCTGTCGTGGCATGGGGAGCCTCAGGCCCAAAACAGAGCGCCCAAGGCCAACCATACCAATGGATCCCAACAATTCCCTCTAACAACAAAATACCCCCTCAGGGCCACCCCCCACCCGTGGGGATTAGGCAGCCCGGTAAGATCAGCACCCCGAACCCACCCCCCCCCCCCCCATCAACATCAGCCTATGACACCATAGCAGTTCGGCGGCAGTGTTACAGGCCAGGGCAGGCCCGGCCAAAATCCGTGGTGTGTCACAGCACTATGCGCTCAATGAACAGATGACCAGGCATTCACAACCCATCCTCGAGTCGTCCCTTCATAGTCCTCAAAAGCCGGAGAAGCACTCACGCACAAGAGTTCAATTCTCTCTTCCAGACTGATCAGTATCAGGTTGTGTCTCATCCGGCTGGCCATTGCGAGTGAGGGACCTCTTCCGAGACCTGGACTTCCTAGGACGCCTATTCTTGGGAGCAGGGTCGCCCCTCTCCTGTGAGGATCCGCGTGACGGGCTAGATCCCAAGCCCGGCTGGGCGTGTGGCCGGATCCTGACTGTCTCATCCGTCCACCTGAACACCTCCTCCGGGGAATCAAAGAAATGAGTTTTCGACTGGAAGATGACCCGGAGTCGGGCCGGATAGAGCAAGGAGTACTGTATCTTCAAGCCGCGCAGCTTAGCCTTCGCATCCATGAAGGAATGGCGCTGCTGCTGTACGAGTCTAGTATAGTCAGGGAAGATCATAATTTTGTGGCTTTCAAACAGAAGCGTCTCCTTGGCTCTAGCTTCCCTTAAGATGACGTCCCTGTTGTGGAAGATCAGCAATCGGGCTATGACTGGACGAGGACGCTCTCCAACCGGTGGTTTTGGCATCAGAGCTCTGTGGGCGCGTTCAATCACGAAGCATCGCGACATGGCGTCCGGGGGGAGCCAGCTCTCCAGCCATTGTGTCAAGAAGCTATCCATGTGGCCCTTCTCGCAATCCTCCGGAAAGCCCACGAAGCGCAGGTTGTTTCTGCGCGCCCGCCCTTCCGCGTCCTCCACTCGGAGCGCCAAGCCCTTTTGGAGTTTTTCCATGGCCGCCACCTTTTGTTTCAGTGTCACCACATCGCCCTCCACTCCAGTGATCCTAGTTTCGGCCTCTGTGATGCGGGCCACCGCATTGCGAAGGTCCTGCCGCAATAGGGTGACGTCAGCCCCCACCGCTCCTATTTTAGCGTCCAGCATGTCCCGAGACTGTGTAATCGCCGCCATCAATGCCGCGTTGTCGGGCCCCGCACCTTGGCCACTCCCGGAGGCACCAGACCCTCCACTAGGCCCGGTAAACTTGTCTATGGGTCCCTGTTTAGCGGGCCCGTTCCCACCACCGCCCCTGGTCATGGCTGGGTTATTCAAGGAGGGCAGTCCAGCTTCAGCAACCAGCAGGCCATCCCTCGGGCAGCAACAGGACAAATCAGATAGTGCCTCAGCCCCAGAGTATGTCAAACCACCGGGGGATTCCTCCACCAAGAAACGGTCCACACCGGGCCCAGGTTCAGATCCAATGGCGCGGCTAGGGGGCCGCCACAGTCTCATCCAATGCCACTATGCAGCCAACAGTGTTCTAGTGCTTGGCAGGTCCCTCCCAGATGTCCATGTCAGGCGCCAGGGGTCCACTACCACACCGATCTGCACCCAGGAGCAGCCGGGCAGCCCCGACACCCACTATCAGGAAGCAATGGAGCTCGGGACTCAGGCACCAGGCTCCCCCAGCTCCGGGGCAAGTCCCGACCAGAGGCTCCTCTGCGGGGGGGGTCGTCTCAGCACACCCCAACTCCTACCCCTCTCCGTCCGCCAGGTCCAGCGACCACCCCCTCCGGGCTGCGTGTACTCACTGCGCACCCCTCGTCGTAGCTGCAACGGTCTCGCCGCACCTCCAGGGGGTCCAAACAGCACACCGGCAGGGTCCACAGTTGGCTGCTGGGCAGGAGGCACAGCTAGGGTGCCGGCGTCACCCCGGCCTGACCAACGGGCCGCCCAGGTCGCTGTGCAGGCCGGCTCCGAGTCCCACCACTCGCGGTCAGAGGGCACGAAAATCCAGGCCCCGGTCTCGAGGCCTACGCGCAGGTCCCCACCGCCTTCTCACACTCCACCGTGCACCAGGCCGCGCAGGAGGCGGGGGAAATGTAGCGGAATCACCGACCTCCCCTCCGGCACCAATTTGGCCAAGCCAGGCGATACCAGGGATCGCAGATAGCGGACCTCTCCAGGGACGCCCGTCCCGGTCTCCGCCAAAATCGAGGCCCCGGCTCTGCACGTCTGGACTAGGCCCCAGAGGGCTGCGGCTATGCGTGCTGCTACAGGCGGCGCTGGAGCCTCGTCCGGCACACCGATGGGTTCACCACACCTTCCGCCACCTGTCAGGGTCGGTGTATCACCTCGTGGGTCCGGGAGCCAGGATAAATGCTGCTGATTAATGCTGGGCCGGTGGGAGCTCTAACAAGCTACGTCCACCATCTTCGCCCGCTAGGCCACGCCCCCCAGTGTCCCTTTTAAGGTGATAAAGGTTTTTAAAAACACTATTAGGACTAGTGACCATAGAATATAGAACTTAAACAGAGTGGCAAAATGTCAACACACTGAGGTGTCTGTACGTTTGGATGTGGTTCCACAAAGGAAGATTGTCAGACCCCACAGGGTTAATCAACACCCTGCTAGATTTCAAGGTTATGTCTAAACATATTGTATTTCTTATCCCTATTGTTTTGTTTACCCCAAGTTTCTTTTCTTTTCTTTAGTTGCTATTGAGGGGATGTGATGTAGTGTCATTGTTCTGTCTTGGAATGTAGCTCAATGTTCCTAATCTACATGATCTGGAATGTGGAACTGTATTGCTGAAGAATGTAAGCAACTGTTCAGTTGACAGATACAGGACTTGTAAGCTGTATGGGGTCGTTCCTGCTCTACTGAATACATCTTATCTGGTTCTACTCTATGCTCCAATTGTTACTTGGGGCTAGATGTAGGTAATTCGTATTTACCGATTCATAAATACCGAATTTTACCGATTCGGTATTTATGAATCGGTAAATATGAAGGGGGAAGATGTAGGTATTTCTAGAAATTGAAATACCGAATCTTTAATATTCGGTATTTACCGATTCGGTAAATACCGAATCGTTATTTCCTATTGATTCCTATGGGTTGTGAAGCCCAAAGGAATCAATGGGAAATACCGATTCGGTAATTACCGAATCGGTAAATACCGATTCCTGTCAGGGTGCAGGGGGTGTCACTTTGACACCCTCTAGCTCCCCAAATACAGGCATGTGTGCCATGTGGCACACAGACATGCCCGTCTGTCACATGGCATAGGTGTGCATGCACACATGTGCATGCACACCTGGATTCGGTATTTTACCACCCAATTGAATTGGGTGGTAAAATACCAAATCTGTAAGGCCTTTGGGACTCAGAAGAGTCCCACCTACATTTGGATTTACCGAATCGGTAAAATTACCGATTCGGTATTTACAGAATCGGTAAATTTACCGATTTGGTAAATTTACCGATTCTGTAAAATAAATGCCCCTACATGCCCATTCTTAAATACCGGTCGTTAACGGCCGAAATCAGCCGTTACCGACCGGTATTTAGGCTCCTACATCTGGCCCTTGATCTTTTACACCCACCCTGGATTTTGAAAATAATCAATCCCTGGTGCCTAGTGGGTTTTCTGCCCCTGAGGGGCAGATCTGGGGCTATTGCCCCATCTGTCTCTTGGGGGGCAGAAAGACTTTTACATTTCTGGGGATGGAAAGGGTAGGGGTATTGTCATGCCCATTCTGGCAGCCCCCACCCATGGCCTATAAAAAACTAATCCCTGGTGTCTAGCGTGCTTTGTGCCCCGTGGTTAAATATTGGAGGATACTGCCATCCGGGGGTGTGGGGCAGAAAGACTGATTATGACATAATTAAATCAGGGGAGCAAAGGCCCTTACCCAAGGGGTCCCCCCCTTCCGTGGTTCCTAGTGGGTTGATCCCTGCTTGGGGATCGCCCTCCTGAGGCAATAGTAAGCAGGGATCCACCAGGGAAGGGTACCATTGGAAAGGGGAGATTTTCCCCTTTCCAATGATCCCTCTCCCGTGTGTTTCTGTGTTTGGGGGCTGAGAGGGCCCCATGAGCACCGAAACAGTGACACTGAAACTAAGTTTCAGTTTCATTTTCAATGTAATGACGACAGCGCTTCATGCGTGCGATCGTCATGACATTGGAAAAAAAGGCTTGGGATGTTAGGGAAGCTCTTCCCCACTGCCTGAGACCCCCCTGTAATGAGCGCAGGAACACTGGTGCTCATGACCGAACCATTCTGTCATGAGCACCGAAGGGGTTAATGTGAAGAATTATGGTTTTTCTTTGCTTACTGTAAAGTATGTTGATTTTGGAAAGTGAACTATGTGAAAATAGTGCTGGTGGGAAATGAAAGACTTGTTTTCTTCTTACAATAAAATTGGCAGAAACCCTTTCAGAGCGCTACGGGCCATGCAGGGGCTTCTGGGCACAAGCGTGGTAGTTAAGGCCTTTTTCTTATGATGTCTGGTGGACCGACCTACTATGGATCCTGCTCAGCTGATCCATGTACCCTTTCTACACTTGACTCTCATTTGTAGATGTGGTCGAGCAGTCAGGCTGCCTTGGGCAGGGGGGCTTACACTAAGGCCTAACATTACTCAGTGGACTTGACTCATAACTCAAAGTGCAAATAGAATAAACAATAAATCCATTTTCAGTCAAATACTTGATTTTGTAAGATAAAGAAGCATTTAATTTCTAGCTCTACACATGCAAAGGAATATGACATTCAGAAGTAACATCACAATCCCTTTGAATTCTGGCCTCTAATAGTTGTCAAGCAAATCTCTGTCCCATCCTCCTTCATACAACATGTTGGGGGTATTCCACATTCATTGGTGGCTGCATCCAGGAAATGCTAACTATTAGGCCGTACTCAAGAGTTCCCCTTTGGTTCTTCAGTATTTAGTGAAAAGTGTCTATGGTGCAGCAGAGTTCAGCGGTCCAGGGGGTGCCCTCTAAGCCAGCACCTTAGCATCCTGTTCGGTTTGGAAAAGTTGGGCTGCCAGCAGCCCATGTGGCAGCACCCAGCAGTGCAGGCTTTCTCTCTCCTGAGCAGCACAGCCAGAGGTCTCTCAGTTGTCGGCGCAGCACCTAACTTGCAAAGATGTGGTTAGTTGGTGTACCTAGTGGGCAGGATAGAATCCTTTCTTCAGCTCCTAACTGGAGCCAACAAGAGTGCCAAGTAGTCCATGGCATTCTTGGCAGTCCTCAGTGGTCAGTCAGGGGCAGTACCCTCGCAGTGCAGATCCAACCCGACAAATGTAGCCTCAGTGTCTCCTTTGGGTGGGGGCCCGAATCCTTCTGCAAAGTTTGTACTGGTAATCCTCCTTGCATATGGGGTTGCCATGGTACTGGACAGTACGGACGCAGGCTTCTCTGATACAACTGCCCCAGCCAAGAAGGTTACAAGTCTCAGTGCTTTTCACAGTAGCAATTTACCACTGCCCTCCTCTGGCATACAGGGCCACTGCAGTGCCTGCATTATGGGTTTGTCCAGTCCCACACAGCACATAACTCACTACTCTGTCCACAGTGACTATCTCCTGGTATAAAAGGGTCATCGAGCTGAGACTCCTGCACACGGACTATGGCCCGATTGATGCAGGGCCGAATTCTCACATCTAGCACAGGGAGTCATCCTGGTAGGGCTCCCCACTGGCCCTCACTCTCTCCAAAACTCTCCTCTTCCTTACAGGGCACACTGGTCTTGGCTAGCAGGCAGGGCTTGCGCTACAGGCTCCAGGGCAGGCGGCTTGGTTTCCTGGGTGATGCCCCCTCACCAAGCAGGTAGAGCAGCAGACCTTTGCCAGTTGTCCTAATCATAGAAAAAAGTATTGCAGAGCTTCCCCTTCTCATACAGCTCTTACGGCTGCTTGGTAGAAGACAACATTGTGGTCTCAACCTCACCTTCTTGTAGTCCATTTCCAAATATCAAAATGTAATTTAAAGTATGAGTCTTTGAAGTTTTATGATGGGTTCTGCTTCCTTTGAAGTGGACACTTATCTTCTTCTTCTTTCCTCATGAAAGACTGTTTATCACAGCAGGCATGTCTCCAAAGCTGATTGACAAACAACACAATTAATGGGAGTGACCAGAGCTCACACTTGGACATCAGCCACATTTATATGTGCATCATAAAGGTTAATCCCAGTGAAGGCCTTCTCTTTATGATTTCCTTATCAGTTCCATCTCCTTTCCTGAGTTGTATCCAAGCCCCTTCCTTGTGATCTATCACCAAATCAAAAAGCAACCTTTTGAAGAGTAAAGGGAGATTCCCCTCTTTCAGAGTATCCCACCTAGCTCACAGGAAGGCAGCAGTACGCAAATCTGTATGGGCTAGATTCCTCTGCTCCTCATATCTGCACCAGGCAAACCTAGGCTTCCCAAAATGTAACCCAAGGTCCTCCTATAATGTACCAATCCAGGTACACTCGCTCAGTGTACAGTCACACCATACTTACTGTCCAGCAGTGTTACCTCCATGCATATTACCATTACAATTACACATACATTTAGTGCACACAGTGCACAGTCTGTGTGCACTGTTCAGCACTGAAGCTTTTTCTATATTGTACCAGGGTGTGCTATGTACAGAAACACTGCCAGTACACACACACTCACCATGACCGTGCTGCATAACACTTCACCCTTCATTTATTGTACTTGACTCGACCACACATACACCCAGCACATGCTTCTACTGCACAGCACTGCATCTCTCATATAATGTATCCCCACAGGCATACATACATTCAGTACATGCACAAACCACACATAAACTGCAGAGTACTGCTTTATTCCTGTATTGTGTCCTTTCCAGGCACATGTACATCCAGCACAGTCATTACTCCTGCGCTGCACCACAATCCGCATCTACTTGATGAAAGCCAAGGGTGAGCTAAGCACACAGCAGCGGAACTTTTAAAAATGTGAGTTCACTTATGGGCCTCACTCCAGTGACATAGGGTAAAGAGGACATGTTCACTACTACTGATCATTACACAGTATGCTGCCACCACCATACATGTGCAACTTAACTCCTAGTGAAAGTAACTTGCCCAAAAGGAAGTTATTTTGATAAATACATTATAGTGTTTAAATTACTAGGGGATGTTTAAGGGTGACATTATAACTGAATTTGTTACAATATTTGAAATAATAGTGTTGAATGAATCACAAACACGGCGTAGATGCGTATCTAAATTATATTAGATTCAAACAAAGGAAGAAGAAACGGATTTAAAGTAAATGGTAACGTATAGTGCATCGACAATCCATTATCCTTAGAAAACCTCTGTACTGCTGCTCTTTCACATTTGGCAATGTACTAATAACCCACACCCTCAGAACAACAATAGAATGTCTGTCTTAGCATAAGTATAAACCTTCTAAGGGTGACGTGAATGATCCAAAGGAGAGATGGGCTGTGATCTACATTTCGGCCTCATATGGTGTGTATTCTCGAGATCATCTTCAGTGCCTCAATTTTTTATGAAGATGCAAAAGAGACCCCACTATAAACATTAAAAGAGGATCACAAAGATGAAATATCTAAAAATACTGTGGATAGGAAAGAGAGGAAGACCCGCCTCCACAACTTTGGATTTAGAGTTCTAAAGGAAAGAAATCATCACTGGGGTTCAAAAACAGATTACCACCTCATGCTATCTGGGAATGACTTCCAGGTGAGGCAAAAGGTTGTGCCCAGACAAAGAGGGGCTAGGAATAATCAAACCTTTCCAAGAGAAAGTAAAAAATCTCACATGTTTTCAGCTGGAGACTAAAAGTGATTAATAGACTTGTGGTGAAATGGTAGATATAAAGCAACTCACCTCTAAAGGAGAGCCTACTTATAATTGGAGCCCTTATCACACAAAACATGAGAAACCAATAATTAGTATGGCATCTTTAACACCAAATCAGAGAGCCCAAAAGTATGTATGTTGACCCTACTTACTGAAGATTAACAAAGTTTTGTGCTTGGCATGATACTGTGAGTGTGAACCTCAACCATAGGAGTAGCTATTTGTATAATTCATGTACAACTGATAGAGAAATGAAACATTTGCATGGGGCAAAAAAGAACTCGATTCAGCACTCACACATGCGCAAGGTGTGATGTTTATCCGGTAAAGAAAGGGGCATCACAGAACTTACTGAGTTTGTTCAGAGCGTGTGCTCTGAGAGCATATGAATGGCCAGTGACGCAGACTTATGTGTGATTAATACCAGCATTTCTATAAAGCAAGACAAGACTAACGTGAGTTGTGGACCAATTGTAACGACAGGCTTGGTAGAACAAAAAAGCATATGAACACTTACTCTGGCCCTTTTGTATAGTACCTATAACTCCTAGTGAAGGCAGTAGACCTCCACCTTATGAGGGTAGCGCTTTGGGCGCCCCTCCCAGTCTAACAAGCCTGAAATCTGAGAGAAAAGCCTATATCATGGTGCCCACACATTATCCGTGTTTGCCTATGATAAAAAAAATCAACATAGGGATCCTGACAACAGTAAAGTTGGGCACTCAGGACAGGGGGAAACATCTCTTACCATTCAGAAGACTTTTGGGTCCCAATATGTGGTCAAAAGAAATCAAGAATGGTGTACTTGGGGGTAGGATGTAGCCTAAGGGCAGAGCGGTCGACCTCGAAGCTGGGGAACCGGGTTCGAGTCTCAGCAACGATGCTCACCATCCTGTGATTCTGGGCAAATCACTTAATCTCCCAGTGCCTAACAAACATTAATGTGTCCATCTGTAACGAAACTGTTCCTCAAGTAAAGCACTCTGATACCTGATATCTTTGGGTCTAGTTTGCCGTATATAAAACTCTAAAAAAAAAAAATGACACTTTACGTGGGGATGTGCAAATGGCAAATATTCACTGACTCACATTATCGTTTGTACATAATATAGTGTTGTCAGTACAAATGTTGCAATTTTTTGGGTAATTTCAATGGAAAATGTACTGCCTGTAAATGACAGTAGCTTCCACACAATGTGTTAGTAATATATTTGTGAGTGTAGTCCTAAATGCTACTCCAACTACGTTTTACACCCATACCACTCTCCTGCTGAATAGCCGTGGTTCATTGTGACACTTGTTCTGTGTGTGATGCTTGAATTTTTCAGAGTCCCTATGAGGTCAGAGATGTAACATTGTTGGCAGCACTACTAGTCTGAAAATTGTTCCAGAATCACGGCCTACTAGGGCCACAATGAGCTCTTAAAGCAATGGGAGCTTGCAGTTAGCTCCATCCGTTTCCCTCAGCTGCAAAAGTTAGACTCCAAGCATCAGAATCTACTGAAGCTCATGGGGGCCCCTGCGAAGAACTCAGGGGCATATTATCAAGACAGGCGATAATATTATCGCCGGTTTAACGGCAGAAAACTGCCGCTAAAACGGCGATAATGGGCTTGATAATATGCTCCATGGAATTCCAATTGAAGCCCATGTTAGATGTCCTTCACATTTAACATGGGGTTTAATTGGAATTCCATAGAGCATATTATCAAGCCCATTTCTTACTCATAGAGGTATGGTGCATATGCAGGGCTCTGTTCTTGATGGAATTATATTCCCAAATAGTACCATGAGCAAGTTGAGACATACATGCTCCCCTAGTCTCTCATTCCACTGAACTCTTCTGCTGCAGCCCCGGTTTAAATGCAACGAGCGCCTCCATATTAGGTCAGTGGACAGAGGGACAGGACGAATTCTGCTGGGAGTGAGCGAGGCATCACTCCTCCCTGACTTTTACCACCAGCCATCTCCTGCTCTTCTGCTACCTCCCTCCCTGGGTACCAGTTGTACTAACTACCCACAGGCAACTGCAGTGGCCCACGCCTCATTGCTGATAGGGTGGTCTTAGTTCTGGTACCGAGAGCCACATGCAGGCAGCTGCCCACACCATTCTGATAGTATGTTTTGGGATAGACAACTGTGCATAAAGCTCATTCCCTATTCGCACCCTCTCCTGGTCTCTCTATCCCACCTCGTCTGACCTCCTCGGCACGTAGGGTGGCATATATTAACAATATAACAACTTTATTAAAAGTTAATACGGGTCTTCTTTTCAATGTTGTCTTATTTGTTGCTTGCCTATGTGAATACAATCATTTGCGAAACAAAGGTTGCACACCCACTTTCTTTGACAAGGGCACTTGCACATCTACGCTACTCTTTAGGTGTTATTATGCTTCTGTAACGTTGGTGTATTTACCCCTTCAAATGCTCAGTCAACACTTTATGACAAGAAACAATCTAGCTTGATTCTTTGAAATCTTTATTTAATGTGGATGGTTAAAAAAGAAGTATCTTTAATAAAAATCAAGAACAGTATCTTCTTCTGAAGCCACAATGCGAATGAATCTAGTTCAATATGATATTTGAGTTTTTATAATCAAAATGCTGATAATATTTCATTCGGCTGCACGATGGATCATGTCTTCTAACAGCTCTTGCACTCTGCATTTAAGTTATGTTCTAACTTATTTTTGCAATTAGTCGTATCCCCAAATTGAAGAATAGTACGCTATTCGCAAGCAATAAGTAGCACATTAAATGCCACTTTTTTGTTCACTGGTGCAGACGCGCCTATTCATCCTCTAGATGTTTTTAAAGACAAAACATTTTTGCTTTTTCTCAATAGTTCTGTTTTTATTTGATAAACATTTATCTGTCTTATAAATGAAAGGGCTCAACTTCAAAGTAAAGTATGTTGTACTCCCATTATTGTTTTTTTCATTGTTGCGTCTTTAAACACTTCGAGAAGCTAAACACGCTGAATCTCCAGCTGTATAGTCCTGGAATAAACGTGCTGTATTATTAACGAATCCGTCCATTAATGCGCCCATGTCTTCTTTTTCCAAGAGTCATGAATATGTTGTTTCAACATATTGTATTACAACGTGCTTAGTTAAGCTACAAATGTCTCCAAATCCCACCAAGAGTTGAGCAGCTGTTTTTTGGTCCTTTTTCATTGGGCTGTTCAATTCTTGCACCACACCAGATTGCTATACACATACTTTATGTGCAAATGATGGTTCAATAGATCTTCGAAGATTGCTGTAAATCATTCCCAGAGACAGGACCGCTTTATTTACTTTTCTTTTTTTGTGATTATAGCCATTCTTTAAGCGTTCCTAGTGTCAGAGTCACAAATTGCACAACTCAGCTTCACATGATGATGCTGGCGGAGGGTAGCACGATCAATACTCAGTAGGCCAGAAGTAATTGAATTATGGATTTAACATGTGGACTCGATTGAGTAAAAGCGTGAGTAAGTAGCACTTCTACAAAAGCATGTTATAATTTTTATGAAAAGACTTGGAAATGTACATAAATCTCTGAGGTTATTTTCATAAATGTTTTACACAGTAAGGCATTTCCCTTCGGGTGCATCTCATTGGATGAAGGATGGTCGCAGCCCTTCTGATTTATTCAAAAGGTGTGGCTATGAAATATTCACATCGTTCATTTGAATGTCTTTGTTTACTGTCTTTGCGGTCATGTTGATATAGGGGAAGGTACACACCATCACACTTCTTCTGTGGTAGGTCAAAATCTAATTTAATGTTGTGTTGTGTTACGCTGTGGAATGTTATACAGATGTATACAGCGTATGTTCTGGCATTAATATGGCCTAGCATCGCTGTTCGAGTTTCTATAGCATATCACCCTGATGTTGAAGTTCCTGTCACAAGCTTTACTTTTTTTTAAGGCTTGGATAATTTGTATTTTGAAGTTCCTGTCACAAGCTTTACTTATTTTTAAGGCTTGGATAACTTGTATTATGGGTGTGGATAATAGGATAGTTTTATGTATATTTTTGGTTGTATGTTTGCCATAAGAGTTAGTAATATTTGATGTGTGTGTAGCTGAAGGTCATTATCAATCTGCATATATTACATCTGAGAAAATTGGTATGTGCATGTACACCTTGTAATATGTGCTTGATCAAAATGAGAGTATGCTGTTTTGTTAGAGTCCACGGTACCCTTTCAGCTATACTAGCTCCATGCTTTTGGAGCAATGTAGAAGAAGTCTTGACAGCTGGATCTGTTTTTCTGTATACCTGGGATTTGACCAAGTAGGAGTCCGGACAAGTGGAGATGTCTGGAAGGTTTGTGAAAGCAGATAGAATCATGGGGGTATGATGGGCAATTTGAATTTTGCTCGTTTGTGAATGAGAGCTAATGGAGTTGATTCAGATGTGGTGTGATATGAGTGCAGCATGGGAGGTTGACAGTGATTACGGCTGCAGAGTTCGGAATGGTCTGCAGCCTTCTGGTAAGTTTTTTTGTTGATTCCAGCACAGAGGATGCTCCTGTAGTGCAACTTTTGTTACCTGGGTGTGGGATATGGATTCCAATGTCTGATTGGGAGCCATTTGAAAATATTCCTCAGCATCTCCAGGGTATGGATGCATGAGGCGGTGACGGCATTGAATTGGGCGGTCATGTTGAGTTTACTGTTGATGATGATGGTGAGGTTCTTGGCGTGCATGGTGTAAGGTGGGTGTCGGCCCTAGCTCTGTTGGTTAACAGGTGTAGCCCCATAGTGATGTGCTCTTCCTGAAGATCATGATTTTGACCTTCTCGGGGATAGAGTGGTTATAATTGCCACAACAATTGCATCGGTCAATTCAATCCTAAAAGATTCCTGTTGTACGTGCTGGTGTGATGGTTGAACCAGAGTTCTGTAAAAGAAGACCATTGAGGAGGTAACCTCTGTTCATTCAATCTTGGTTGGTATGAGCTTATGGTCTAAGAGTCTTATATAGGCTCTTTATTGTTTTTACAGAACTCTGGTTCAACCATCACACCAGCACGTACAACAGGAATCTTTTAGGATTGAATTGACCGATGCAATTGTTGTGGGAATTAGAACCACTCTATCCCCGAGAAGGGTAAGCAAGTTAACTCTTGGACACATATCTTTGATTCATATATCCGGCAACAGCTCCAATTAACGGTCATCTATCTTCCTTACAGGGTCATCATATAGATCCCTGTGTTGCCCCGTTACAGTATGTCCTGAAGAAGACTCGCATGGCCCAGGCATAATTAACCGTATGGCCGTAAGATGAGTCGAAACGTCGACAATATACTGAAACCTGGACCACTACTATTATCTCTCCCCACGTTTATGTTCAGATATTAATGACATATAATTCTGTTTGGAGTCAATAAGAGAGACAGTGTTAATTAATTCAAGTGGCTAGGTTGTGCAGATCCGGCATTTATAGGCCTGATACTGTTCGTTAACATTAAAAATTATTGGAATTGTAATTCACCTTGTTTGATTTTCATTTTTCTTCTTCCTTAATCACTTTCACATTTCTTGACACCCTTTGCTATGCTGCACGTTTTATACGGGGCAATGTATATACTTCTGTGTTGATTTACAAATTGAAGCTTTGAATTTTATATTCTTGGTTGAAATTGATACAATAAATTAAAATATTGTACCTGTGTTTGGAAATGGATGCTGTTGCCTTATTCATGTGTTTTTCATTGATGGAGTGGAGCTGATCAATAGGTACATGCTCCGAATTTGAGAATTTTGATTGATCAATTCATTTTGGTTGCAAATATAGAGGTCTCGGACCATTGTTGTTTAACACTAATGTTAAAGCATGAAAGTGTTTTTGGAAGGACCCACCAATTGAAAATTAACTACTTCATTATTACCATTAATGAGTGAAATAAGAACTTACAATAACAGGGAGCAGTGTACACACTCCACCTAGATGGAACACACCTAATTGATACATATAATTGGAATTCTAGTTCATGACATCTAACCTGGTGTTAGGTAGGACCAGTGGCAGGTGGGAGTTCAGCGGGGTGGGGGGTTGGGAGTTGGGCCACACACTCACAAATGCTCACTCACCTATACTCATAAAGGTACAAACACATTCACACTCATATACAAACACAAACACACGCACACACAAATTCACAGCCTATTCACAAATACCCGTACTGTAGCTGATCAAAACTTTCCTTTTTGTCCTGCGGGGAGTTGGCGAGGAGCCGAGTAGCCATCCTGTACCTTTAGTATTCGGCCAGCAAAACCTGGAGGAGCACGCCGCCTGGGGGACTTATTTATTTTTATTTGTGGAGTTTTATAAAATGTTGGCTAGACCTGAAGGTATCAGAGTGCTTTACATGAGGATCAGAGCGTAACAGGTAACATAATTACATCAAGTTACATCCTTCAAGTAAAGACATAGGAGAAAATAAAAATGAGATGTCAGCTTTCCGGCTGGGTAGGTGTCAGCCGAGGGGGTGAACCAGAGCCAAAACTCCTCCATAGCTGCATAGGACAGCTCCACCAGGCATCGGCCAAGGTTGCTCGGGCTCCGAGGTAAGTACAAACAGTTACATTATCCACCCAGGGGGCATTGTCAAAGTTCCATTGAAAGACACCGGTCCTGGTGCTGCTGAGAAACACCTTCCGCTATGTTCTCCAGCTGGCCCCCAGGACAAAAGTGGTGAGAGGAGAGGTGGAAGGGACAGATTTCAAGGTCTTCAGAATGTAGGACAATCCATCGTTCTTGCCTTCAAACCTCTTGCCAGGGGAGGAGCTGAAAAGGAGTTGTGCCTATGGACCTGATCCTTATCAGATTTTAGTCTTCTATAACCTCCCACAGCAACATTGTATATTTGTTTGTGGCGCCATTTTAGAGTTAGGCAAGTCCGGCTGACCGATTCTTTGAATAAGTAGGTCTCACTATGCCCCAGTATAGAGTGCTGATAATAGGGATCCCCTTGGAGTGACCCAGCCAACGTCGATGTTTTGTGGTTTTTTCTCACTGGAGACCTTGTTGTGCACCTTCAGGCTTCTCTAGAGTGAGAGGGTGGTAGCTTCCCCCAGACAAATGTCCCCAGTGGTGGCCATCTTAGGTGCAGCCGCAAGTTGCAGCTCTGGATTCCCCTCACATCTGATTCCCATGCTGCATCCTTTATGGACCTCGGGGACTCTTGTTTAAAACCTCCCCATCAACTGCCACCTCCTGTGCTACTTCATAGGAGATCTACCGACTGGGGTGCTGCTCCTGCCATCTTAGAGTCAGGCGGTGATGGAGCGAGATAGAAAACAAAATTTTGTTTAAACTCGCGAAGTCACATTTCCATAACATGAATAATAATATTAATGATTTGTGATATGTCGTGCTAATACAACTTAGATTAAACTTTACACATGGGGGGACTAACATGTGTGCTCATAAACGTGCATAATTGTTGCATCTTTTTGTTCGTGCAAAATAATAAAGTAATTTATTGTTTTCGTTTTTGTCATTACTAACTGCTGCAAACTTAAAAGAAGCATGTGCTTGTTTTGCTTTTCCTTGTCTGTGTGATGTCATTTCTACTATTCTAGGTGCATATGGGTCTCATGGAAAAACGGAGACTGGTAGATATAAACGCTGCCTTAATTGTTTGCAATGGCTAGGTAACATATAGATTAATCGGGTGGGTTAAGTAATTAGTAAAACTTGGGGTGGATACAGAATCTACATTATTTCTTACATTAATACTTTTCTTGTGTTTGTTTTATATTAGAAATCATAAGTTGCCTGCTTTTGGGCCTAGTCACTTGAGCCGCAGAAAAAGAGCTGACATGTTATTCTGCAGAAAGTCACGAGACGCCCATTCTGAAATAAATAATTCGTCAAAAGCTGCGTTCACAAAGCAAAAACTAATGCTGTCATCATTCTGTCGGACATGGCCAAGGTCGAAAGTGAACATTTTGTCAGTCCTTAACTTGGCATCCGCGGAAGTATAATGAAAGTCAATGGACGCTGCGAGAATGACTTAATACATCTGTTGCAAACTCAGGAAGCTTCTGGCTTCACGTGGAAGAGACAATGGTCTCTATGAAACGTGATTTAATGGAACTTTTTGAAAACTGGGTGACATGTCACTTGTCACTCTCAGCCAATGGGACGTCGAAGATTTCTGAAAACTTTCCTTTGCGTAGTTTAGTTAGCATAGAAAGGTATAAAAAGTCATGCCCTTAGGGATGGGCTGGCTGCTGCTTTCTGACTTTTCGATGAGGGTGATGTGCTGTTGGACTTTGCTTGGAGCACGTAAGAATCCTCAAAGAACTTTTCTTTAATTTCTATCTATTTAGCTCAGTTAGGGAATTAGATTTTAGAAATGCTAAACTTTATAAATTCACTTTGATTTTGATTCACTTACTTAAATTGTATTTTTCTCATATTTCTTTACCATCATGCTTGCTTTATTACGAATAAAATTCATTTATAAAATTATCAACTTATATACCATAATTTAGTAAATAAAATCTTACTTTTGACAAACAAGCTGGTCTTGGTTATTCAGGAGTGTAGGTTACTATTAGCTAGATCACATCGCCAATGGTGGTCATTTAAATGGTATAGTTTTATTCTAATGACAATATTCTTTCCGCAGATGTATAAAATGTATATAGTATGTAGATAATTTATATATAGATTTAATTTGACCACCTGATTCAGTAGGCCCAAAATATGTCAGGTTTATAAATGGGTCCATATTTGGTATAGAATTTTGTTTATAGGTTATGAAGTTGGGTAGCGTTGTTTATGATATATTTTCTATAGGCCGCTGGATCAATTCTCTGGTAGCAGAAATTGATGGTTGCTAAGGGGTAACCAAGGTAATATGTTGGTTGCTAAGGGTTACGTTATGGTATGGAAATAGGATCGATGTTTTAACACATGTTGAATTCGTTTTTCGTGCTATCTGTAAGCTATACCGGTATAGATTGTGTGGCGAGAAATTAGTCACGCAAGCCATCTGTTCTGTTTGTAGTGATATCGCCGAGTATCACAAGAGGTATCGCCGTGTACCATAGTGTTGTCGCCGAGCAGCACAGTTTTAGGGCTAGGTGTGAATCTTGTATAGTGAGGGTTTTCTAAGAAATTAGAGCAGCATGAGAATAGGGACAAAGCGCCTTCCATAAAACTCACTGTGATAAGAGTATTAGTTATATCCGAGCTTGAGTGAAGGGTAAATTAGCGTCGGTGCATGATTATCTATAAACAGGTTAGAGTCCTGTACGGGTACATGCTTCATATCTATAAACAGGTGAGAGCCCTGTACGGATAAAGTCGTTATTTTGCTAACGGTGCATGATTTCTATAAACAGGTGAGAGTCCTATACGGATTTCATGTGTGTTTGAAATTAGGGAATTTTCCGTATGAAAGTGCGAGTTTGAATTGTATTTTATGTTCAAGTGGAACTCTTAGAACTTTCACTTCGCGGTGGGTTCAGAGCAAAGCGAGTTCATAATTATACGTGTTAGAAGGGTGGGGTAAGGTTACTCTACTGACAATTGAATATTATCCTTAGTGTGAATAGCGCCGTCTATTCCGAAGTGTGGATACTTGAATGTATGTATACTATCCTAAATAGTGAAACGAACAGATGTTGTCTTTATAGTCATTGTTAAGAATTAATTTACACTGAAAAGTGTTCTTAAAATGGCGCTGTGAAAAGATTTTGTGAAGGAGGGGTAAGCGCCAGGAGTGAGAAACAAGAAACCGCAGCTGCTGTGTACGTCACAGAGCCGCGCTGGGATTGGGTGACCTACGTCACAAGCTATATTCTGATTGGCTCTTGAGTCTCTGACGGCCTGTGAGCTGATTGGTAGTTCGGAAAAACTCTAAATTTATTGGTTGAGCAGAAAAGTGACGTAGCTCAACTGTCATTGGCTTGTTGGTGTGTTTCGCGCACGGATTGGTTGTTTTACGGAACATCCCGGAAATATTTTACGAACGATTTTGTGAATTAGATTTAACACTTAAAAATGAGTTATCATTTTAAACATGTTGAGAAAAAGTCAACATTATTTCAGAAGTTCAAGAATTTATTTTCACCTGACAAGAAAATCGAAACGCGAGGTGGTAAACTACTTCATAAGTATAAAACACCTGCAGCGTATATGGAAGGTGAATATGGATATCATACTGTCTTATGGTTCGACAGTTGGAAACGTTATACTAAAAACGACGGCGTTTTAACTTGGCCTGATGAAGGTTCATTTAATGTAAGAGTCTTAAGAAACTTACGCGAGAAAATGAATGCTCTCGTTCCAAAACCGAGACCAACTCAATTTGAAGCTTTAGTTGAGTGGGAAGACGAGATGTATCAGTTACAAAGAGAAGCTAGTGGAATTAAAAGACCTTCTAAAAATCCATCTTGGAAAAGAGAAACTCATGAAGATAGATTGCGAATGTGGAGACAGGGAAACATGAGTGAAGGATTATATTTAATTCATGAAATGGTAATGGGTACTCCTACAGGGAAATCTATGGAAAGTGAATCTGAGGATGCAGTTATGGAAGAAATATATACAACTGCTAGAAAGAATCAGCCTAATCAGCCTTTGAGACCTCCTAGATCATGGTCTACTCCGGTGGTTTCTACTGAAACTTCACCGAGTGCACCTCCAATTAGTGAAGCTCCTAAACTTTATCCAAATAATTGTGAAATCACTGAAACTCCTAGAAGACCAGAATTCGAGAATGTTCGAAATGAAGGTAGACATTTTACAATGACTCCAAGAGCAAGAGAACCTCCAAAAGATTATACAAGAGAGGCAAGAAATGTTGAAGATGTTGATTATAATGAATATATAAGATCAAAAGAAGAACTAATAAAAAGAATGACAAAAGGCATGGAAGCTGTGACAGTTCCAGTAACAATTGGTCCTGTTCAACCCGTATTTGAACCAAGAGAAACAAACAAAACTGGATTAACTATTCCTTTAAATACAGAAATTCAAAAGGCTGCTGAAAGATTTTATTCAGATTTATCTGAAATAAACACTTCTAAATCGAGAATGCCTGATTTAACCTTTAATGAGGATTTATCTCCAAAAACACCAATGGGTGCTGTATCAGATATAGGGAGTCCTGAAGTCAGGGTAACCACACCAAAACTTGATGTGGCCAAATTAAAAGCGAATATCGAAGAATTGATAATTGGAACAATTGGTCCAGATAGTTTAAATTACTATCGAGATGATGAACTACTGTTCATTTGTAAAAGCATACAGTGGAAAACGAAAAATAAATATGATCAACTAGAGGATCTAGCAGCAGAACTTGAAATCGATGTGAGTAAACAAAAGAATTTTGCAAAACATTACAGATTAGAATTTTCAGAAAGTGACATTGAGAGTTTGAACTCAATGGGAAGAATAGTTCACATTAAAGATTTGATTGTCTATATCAAAAAGCTAGGAGAACTGAATAAATGGAGAGTAAAATGGACGAAAAAGAAGGAAGATGAAAGATTGGATAAATTGTCAAAACAATTTCCAATGAGAGAAGTTGCAGGTGGAGGATATGTTCATATCCCGTGGTCGAGACAGGACATTCTATTATTCACAAATGACTTTCCAAAACTGAGGGAAAAACCAGTTGAGTGGTACAGGCAAGTTGATAGGTTTATCAAAGTGTCAAAAGTTCTGTGGATTGATTTGGATGGATTTTTTGACATTGTTGTCCCATCTGATCTTTGGACAGAATGCAAAATATCGATTAGTTGGCCAAAAGCAGAACCTGAACGAATTAAAGAAACAGGTGCTCCAAATCCACTTGTAATGGATTTCTATGAGAAAGTAATTGTTTGGATGAAAAACAAAATTCCACCCAAAGAAGTCGATTGGGTTAAAATAGAAAGAACAGAACAGGAAACAAAAGAATCAGTTCATTCTTTTTATGAAAGACTACTGTTAATCTTTAAACAATACAGTGGTTATGAAAAATTAGATGAAAAAGACATGAGTCATTTTGTCTATAGATTTGTTTATGGACTAAAACCTGAAATTGGAGAAATGATCAGAACTAGTATTGTCGGATGGCAATCACTATCTGTAGATGATATTCTAAGAAAAGCAAAGTATTGCAGTGATGAAATAGAAGTAAAACAGAAGAAGCTGAAGGAGAAAGCCATGTGGGCTCAGGTAAAAGTGGCTGAGCAACAGATTGCCAGCATGGGTAATAAGAACACTAATTTTGTTCAAACTGGAAATACAAACCAGATACAAGGAAAGTTTAAAGGTAATAATTTCCCAAAGAAATTTAGCCCAAAGATTGAGGAGCTGAAGCAAAGATTACCTTGTTTTAATTGTGGCGAAATTGGACATTGGAGGGACGAGTGTCCTCATCCTCCTAAAAACTTAAAGAATCCCTTATTGAATCCACAGATGCAGAATGGTGTTGACCTGCAGCGACAGCTACAGATGCAACAGGGGTTAAACGAATTTAATATTCAACGACAGTTACAGCAACAGCAACAACAACAGGTGAATAATCGTCAAGACCAATTGCCACTACCACCTTTTCCGAATTGTGGGGGAGTTCAAAAATATAATCCAAACGTGGGATTTCAGGGAAGTGAACAGGTAATAAAACCACAAAAACAGCAAAAACAGCAAAGGGTTCAAATGCAAAATGCTTCACAACAATTTTTATTAACAGAAAGTCAAGACAGTGATTCTGATGATAATTGCTGACGGTGCCCGAGAGAGGAGGAAGAGTGTGTCGTTGGAGCCACTCTTGAGGTTGACCAGTCTGGTCCTTATGTAAACGGGAAAGTTAATGATGTAGACATCACTTTTCTAGTGGACACTGGTGCTACCCGTTCTACTGTTAGATCAGTGGAAATTGAAAACCTACCTCTCTCTGGGGATACCATCCAAGTTGTCGGAGTAAGTAATCAACAAATTAAAACAGACTTAACTGATCCAGTACCAGTTGAAATTGGAAATTACAGAGATAAACACAGATTTGTGGTTTGTAATAGTAGTCCAGTAAATCTATTAGGCAGAGACATCCTATGTAAAATGAATTGTAGAATATATTGTTCTCCTGATGGAGTTGAATTACAAACTATGGAGGAAGATGGTTTATACAGAATGACAATGATGATGATAGAAGCAGAAGAAACAAAATTGTTTCCTGCATTTGAAGAAAAGGATTTACCTGAAGAACTCAAAGGAACAGTGAAATCTGAAATATGGGATTTTACTGGAAATGAGATGGGTCTGATGAAAAACGTAGATCCAGTAAAAATTACATTGAAACAGGGAATAGAATTTCCAAACACTCCACAATATAAGATGAAAACAGAAACAATTGAAGGTATTACACCTATAATTGAAAAATTAATCAAGCAAGGTGTATTAAAGGAAATGAAGAGTAGCTCTTGTAATTCACCGATTATGGGAGTTAAAAAGTCTAACGGAACATTTAGAATCGTACAAGATTTGAGAAAAGTTAATCAAATTGTCGTTCCATGTTGTCCTGTGGTTCCAAATCCAGCAGTAATTCTTTTTCAGATTCCACATGATGCTGAATGGTATACAGTCATCGATCTTTGCAATGCATTCTTTACTGTTCCCTTACATCCAGACAGTTATGAAATATTTGCTTTCAGATTCCAAGGTAAGACCCTCGGATGGTCAAGAATCCCTCAGGGCTATACAGAAAGTCCTTCAATCTTTAACGAACTGTTAAAAAGATCATTAGAAGACCTAGATTTACCAGGTAGGTCTACGCTAGTGCAGTATATTGATGATTTGTTAATAGCTGCAAAGACAAGAGAAAATTGTGTAACAGACACAATAATCCTGTTAAATCGCCTTGCAGAAGAAGGACATAAAGTGTCCCCAGCAAAACTACAGTTTTGCAAACAAGAAGTAAAATATCTTGGTCACAGAATTGCAAAGGGAAAAAGACAAGTAACAATAGAGAGAATAAAAATGATTCAAGCAATGTTACCACCTAGAACACAAAGACAGGTCAGAATGTTCTTGGGAATGGTAGGTTACTGTCGACAATGGATAAGTGGATTTTCAGTAATTGCAAAACCACTACAAAGACTGACAAAGTCAGATGTAAAAGATGCAATTATTCTCAATGATGCTGAGATGGAATGTTTTGAGAACCTGAAAAAGAGCTTATGCCAAGCTCCTGCTTTAGGTATGCCAAATTATGAGAAAGATTTTGAACTGTATTGCAGTGAGAGAGAAGGATGTGCATTATCTGTGTTAATTCAGAGACATGGAAATTTAAAGAAACCTATTGCATACTTCTCTGCAGTTCTTGATCCAATTGCAAAAGCATTACCAGGTTGCTTAAAAGCAGTTGCAGCTACAAGTATCAGCCTCGAACAAAGTGAGGGGATTATAATGGGATTTCCTGTAAAAGTTTTTGTGCCTCATTCAGTTGAAATATTACTGACAAGAGGTAAGACTCAACATTTAACAAGCAGCAGATTGACAAAGTATGAGAAAATCATACTGGGAGCAGATAATGTTTCGATTTCAAGATGTTTGAATCTGAATCCTTCTACATTACTGCCTGATTCTGAAATTGTTGATGACATTGAGACAGAACATGAATGTTTAGATGTCATGGAATTCTGCACTAAACCAAGAAAAGACATCAAAGACAGACCTTTGTCTGAATCGGATTTTGTCTACTTTGTAGATGGGTCATGCCTAAGATCCGAAGGAGGTGTCTTGAAAGCTTCATACTCAGTTTGTACAGTTGTAGATGTTGAAGAAGCATCATGTCTTGAAGGAGTTCGTTCAGCACAAGTGGCTGAATTGATTGCTTTAATTCGTGCATGTGAAATATCAAAGGATATAAGAGTTACCATCATTACTGATAGTCAGTATGGGTACGGAGTTGTGCATGATTATGGACAACTCTGGTCACAGAGAGGATACATGACATCAACAGGATCACCAATTAAAAATGCAGTTTTCATTAGGAGATTAATTGAAGCAATACAATTACCAAAAGAAATTGCCATTGTTAAATGTGCAGCGCACACTAGAGGAACTGATTATATTTCAAAGGGAAATGCCTTCGCAGATGAAACAGCAAAGTACTGCGCAAGGAAAAATTATTCATACAATCGGGAGAGGAGTAAAGAAACTGATTCAAATTCATTAATGCTAACAACTGTTGTAGAGACATGGCATGAGATTAGAGATTTACAAAACGAAGCAGAAGATGATGAAAAAGACTTGTGGTTAAGATCAGATTGTAGACCACGTGAAGAAGATGGAGTGTGGGTTTACAAAGATGGCAGAGTAGTTTTACCAAATTGTTTGATTGCTGACATGGCCAGATTATATCATGGTCCAGCACATCTAGGAAGAGATTCTATGGTCAGACTTTTCAGAGAAACATGGTTCAATACCAAGTTTAGAACTATTGCTGAATCTTTTTGTCAAAGGTGTTTGTCATGCCAACAAATGAATCCAAACAGAAAATCAGTGGTGGGGACAGGAATAATTGGTCGAGAAGGTGGTCCCTTTACCAGGTTACAAATGGATTTCATCGAAATGCCCTTACACAATTGTTTGAAATATGTACTTGTAATTGTATGCTTATTCTCAAGATGGGTAGAGGCTTTCCCTACACGACATTGTGATTCAATTACAGTAGCAAAACTAATGCTCAGAGAAATCATCCCAAGGTACGGTTTTCCAGTCACTATTGAGAGTGATGGAGGAAGCCATTTCGATAACAAACTGATGAAGTTAATTTGCGAAGCTTTGAGCATTGAGCAGAAAATACACTGTGCATACAGACCAGAGGCATCAGGAGTAGTTGAAAAAATAAATGGAACAATCAAAAACAGAATTGGAAAAATGTGTCTTGAGACAGGTATAAAGTGGACCGATGCTCTTCCACTTGTTTTGATGTCATTAAGAAGTACACCAGATAAAAAGACAGGTTTGAGTCCTCATGAAATATTAATGGGAAGAGTTATGAGGCAAGCATTTGTACCTGTAGGTAAACTGTTGAGCATAAATGACAGTGCAATTTTGGATTACTGTAAAAGGTTATCTGATATGGTAACTTCTGTGTCTAATCAGGTGGGAACTGAAGCTCAATCAAATGAAAAGGTTTTGACTCATGATCTGAGACCTGGCGATTGGGTCAGAACGAAAGTACATCGGAGGAGGAATTGTCTAGCTCCTAGATGGCAAAAACCTAGGCAGATAATCTTGATCACTACTAATGCTGTAAAGTGCAGAGGATTGAAACGTTGGATACATCCTAGTCATACTATTCCAGTACCAACACCTGAGAGTTCTGATGTTGAAAGTGATACCACAGAAGATTCTGATTCTGAGGAGGAAGACAAAACAGAAGGTGAAATAATTCCAGATTCTGAAGATCGACAAGAAAGTCGACATCTGGAAACTGTGTCAGTGAATGGAAATGTAACAAGAAAGGACTTAGAAATAATTGAAATAGATTCTGAAGGTGAAGAGAATCTGTTAAAAGGAAAGATAACTGAGGATTCGGTTGTCTCCATTGAAGACAGAGAAGCTGAACAAAAAGAAGTTTCAGACCAGGAGAGTATCGAAAGGCAGAGAACAAGCTCTGAAGTAAGGAACAAATATCCGAAATCTGGGAAGTTAGAGGTAATTGAGGAAGAGGAGGAGAACGAATTACCAAGTACCAGTGATGGAAGACAAAGTGAAGTTCCTGAAGGAGTGAAATTGCCGAATAGAGAAGTTCCTGAGTCAATTGAAATTTCAGACTACGAAACTGAAGAAAGTGACGTGGAAGGTGAAAGTGAAAACAGAAAGAAAAGGACTTGGAAGTCAGAATCAAATAATTCTGAACCAAAGAAGAAGTACATGAGAAAAGCAGACTACTGGCCTGGTGGAAGATTGAGAGTCAGATTGATCAAGAAACCAATAGAACAAGTTGAAGAAATCAGTAGTCAAAAGAATCCTGGAAAAGAAGTTGGAATTGGAAGGAAAATTGAAGTGATATCAAGAAAAGGGAAGAGGATAATAAGACCAAACCAAAAATACAAGTCTCCTGAGTGGACTTACTTAGTAATTCCACCTGTTATTGACATATATGATAGTAGTGAAGAAGAAAACGAAATCCAAAAAATTAGTGACAATGATTGAAGTACAGAAATATTAATTGGCAAAAGGCTGAAGAAAATTTGTTAGTTGACACAAGGTCGAAGAAAAACTGTTTAGTTGAAGAAAACTTATGTATGACATAAGGTCGAAGAAATCTTGTTTAGAGTTTTAAAAAGAAAAAGAAAAAGAAAAAGAAATTTTAAAAGGGGGGTGTATATAAATTTAGAATTTATATAGAATTTTAAAATTTATTTTAATTTTTGAGGCTAAAATTAACCAAGAATGCCTTATGTTAAGGAGAGTACTTCAAAGTGTTCTGTTTTTAAAAGATGCTGTAAGATGACTCTGGTATGTCTGCTCATTTTAGTTCTGCTCTGGTTGGTTCTAGCTGTGATTATTCCTTTAGAGATGAATAGAGAATTACACAAAGTTAATTTAACAAGCAAAGCTCTGGTTAGTCAAACTAAACATAGTGCGTCTACAAAAGTTATTGATCATCAGCCTAACATTCATCAAGATAAATCAATAGGAGATTTTTCAAGTAATACTTTCACAAAGCTATTGAGGGAATATGTTAAGGTAATGGATGCAAAAGACTGCTATGTCTGTGTTAAATTACCTGTTTCTGTTTCTGAGGGAGTAACATATAATATGCTTCCTCTCACTTATGCTGTAACATGTAGTGTATTAACTAGTTTATTTTATCAAACTGGACGTTTAGAGTATTATTATTCAAATTATGATGAAATTTTTGCTAATATTAAGATTGATAACGCTTTAAATAAGCATAAGAAAGCAAAACAAATGAGAGAATTTTTCCTTGTTACTAATGAACTCACTTACGAGTATGCTTACAAGAATAATCTAACATGTAAATTAAGTGCTGAAGGAAAGAAATTTTTGAACATGGTTGAGGAGAGAAGAGTTATTTTTAAGAGAAATGAATTAGTTAAGCAGACTAAGTCAGCCTTCTGGCAAAAAGAGGATGAGAAATTAAATGGCAAAATGCTTGAAAATATTGCAATTCACATAGACAAACCTGTTAGTGGAAAACTTTGCATTAGAAGAGATAACACACTTTTTGATAATTACTTTGTAGGTGCAAGTAACTGTGAAGATACTTATCAGATTTTGGGAGGTTGGGGATTTAAAGGTGGAAAGGATCCTATCTTTCCTGGGATTTATTTTGTTTGTGGTGACAAAGCCTACTACAACCTTCCAGACCATTGGTATGGAACTTGTTATGTGGGAATTGTTTTTCCTAAAGTGTTTCATGTTGACAGAGATTCAGAAGGATTGTTTAAAATTCATAATTATGTAAATAGAGCTAAAAGAGAAACTTTTACTGAAGTTCTGGGAGATATTTTTCAAGCTGTAATTCCTTTTGTTGGTATAACCCTAAATGCAGGGAGAATCAGAAAATTGTCCACTATAGTTGATAGATTATCAACTGACACAGCTGATGGATTTCAATTAGTGAATGTTGAAGTTATTGCAATTAGATCTATGGTAATTCAAGACCGTCTTGCTTTGGACATACTCCTAGCAAAAGAGGGAGGAGTCTGTGGCATTTTACATGTTCAACATTGCTGTACATATATACCTGATGAGAGTAAGAATATTGAAATGTATATTAAGAATATTACACAAATGCATTCAGAGATAATTCCTTTAGAAGAAGAAGATTTTACAGGGAAACTTTCAAAAAGGTTTCAAGCAATTAAAAACTGGTTTCATAATATCGGAAGTTCAATTCTTGGCAAGATTCTGGCACCTTTGATTATAATAGTATTCATTTTTATTTTGACCAAATTAGGTTGTTTGTTACATAAAAGAAAGAAACAGTTGAAAGAAAAGAAAAGAATCTATAAACTCAGAAAAGAAGAAGAAAGGGAGATCGAATTGCAGGAGTTACATAGAGAGCGTCATGTTAATTGCAAAGATTATGCAGAAACAGACTTTTAGGTTTACTGATACAAATGAATTTGAATCGATTTCTTAGAAATTTAATTTACCAAAATTTTGAGTGCTGGTGTGGTGATTTGTTAATCACCAGATGAGGGAGTTGATGGAGCGAGATAGAAAACAAAATTTTGTTTAAACTCGCGAAGTCACATTTCCATAACATGAATAATAATATTAATGATTTGTGATATGTCGTGCTAATACAACTTAGATTAAACTTTACACATGGGGGGACTAACATGTGTGCTCATAAACGTGCATAATTGTTGCATCTTTTTGTTCGTGCAAAATAATAAAGTAATTTATTGTTTTCGTTTTTGTCATTACTAACTGCTGCAAACTTAAAAGAAGCATGTGCTTGTTTTGCTTTTCCTTGTCTGTGTGATGTCATTTCTACTATTCTAGGTGCATATGGGTCTCATGGAAAAACGGAGACTGGTAGATATAAACGCTGCCTTAATTGTTTGCAATGGCTAGGTAACATATAGATTAATCGGGTGGGTTAAGTAATTAGTAAAACTTGGGGTGGATACAGAATCTACATTATTTCTTACATTAATACTTTTCTTGTGTTTGTTTTATATTAGAAATCATAAGTTGCCTGCTTTTGGGCCTAGTCACTTGAGCCGCAGAAAAAGAGCTGACATGTTATTCTGCAGAAAGTCACGAGACGCCCATTCTGAAATAAATAATTCGTCAAAAGCTGCGTTCACAAAGCAAAAACTAATGCTGTCATCATTCTGTCGGACATGGCCAAGGTCGAAAGTGAACATTTTGTCAGTCCTTAACTTGGCATCCGCGGAAGTATAATGAAAGTCAATGGACGCTGCGAGAATGACTTAATACATTTGTTGCAAACTCAGGAAGCTTCTGGCTTCACGTGGAAGAGACAATGGTCTCTATGAAACGTGATTTAATGGAACTTTTTGAAAACTGGGTGACATGTCACTTGTCACTCTCAGCCAATGGGACGTCGAAGATTTCTGAAAACTTTCCTTTGCGTAGTTTAGTTAGCATAGAAAGGTATAAAAAGTCATGCCCTTAGGGATGGGCTGGCTGCTGCTTTCTGACTTTTCGATGAGGGTGATGTGCTGTTGGACTTTGCTTGGAGCACGTAAGAATCCTCAAAGAACTTTTCTTTAATTTCTATCGATTTAGCTCAGTTAGGGAATTAGATTTTAGAAATGCTAAACTTTATAAATTCACTTTGATTTTGATTCACTTACTTAAATTGTATTTTTCTCATATTTCTTTACCATCATGCTTGCTTTATTACGAATAAAATTCATTTATAAAATTATCAACTTATATACCATAATTTAGTAAATAAAATCTTACTTTTGACAAACAAGCTGGTCTTGGTTATTCAGGAGTGTAGGTTACTATTAGCTAGATCACATCGCCAATGGTGGTCATTTAAATGGTATAGTTTTATTCTAATGACAATATTCTTTCCGCAGATGTATAAAATGTATATAGTATGTAGATAATTTATATATAGATTTAATTTGACCACCTGATTCAGTAGGCCCAAAATATGTCAGGTTTATAAATGGGTCCATATTTGGTATAGAATTTTGTTTATAGGTTATGAAGTTGGGTAGCGTTGTTTATGATATATTTTCTATAGGCCGCTGGATCAGCGGCACGGAGGGTGTACCCCCCGGTACTCCTATTGCCATGCACCTTCTTGATGCTGCTCAGTCCCAGTTCAGTCCCAGGCAGCCCGGGGGCCCACCAGGTAATGTGCACACTGACCTTGCCCTCGGGTCTTGGAATCCAACATGCTGCACTTGTGTTTCTAGCACTCTGGTTCTTCAGCAGGGCTTGGCTCTTTCTTCTGGCACACTAGACCCGGCCATGTGAGTCTCTGTAGGTTCTGTAGATTGTGTAGACTCTGGTGCTTTCGGCTACTGCTTTCCTCGCCAGGGCCACAATCTCCTCCCCCATGCCCATCGGCTGTTGTCTACATTCTACATTCCCCATCTTCTTCTGCATCGGCGCGCCTACAAAACACCGACGCTGGCCTGCGGCGGGTGTAGCTGATCAAACCTTTCCTTTTTGTCCTGCAGGGAGTTGGCAAGGAGCAAGACTGGAAGGACCACCCTCCCTGGGGTACTACATTCTCCATCTTCCCTTGCACCAGAGCACCTACAAAACATAGACGCCAGCCCGTGGGACACGCTCAGGGTCACGCCCGCTCTATGCCCGTGCAAAGCCCGGGCCAAAGGCAGACCCGTCCATGCCCATCGGAGCCCGGAGGAGGATAGGCTGGGCCCCTCTTCTAACATCTGGACCAATTGAGACAAAATTCAAAACCTTCAGGTACTGTGTTGTTGTTATCCTAACTTATTACTATTATTCTTGTAAGGCGCTTAAAACATATCGATATTTATAATGAGCAAACACAAGGGCTGCCCTGACCGTACGGGAGTAGCGGGGACATTGGATGCCTTTATTACACTGGCTGAATCAATGCTTAGCCATGAGATTGAGCTAACGGAGCGGCGACTCTCATTGGATCCACTGATTTTGCAGAAATGATCCCCCTTTCACGCTAATAACACAGGCAGCACCCCACTACTTCCCCTGCCTATTCCTACCCAAAGCCCGTCTGTCTGTGCCTCACCTGGTACCAGATGTGGACGTCCTCCCCTTCTGCTACTCCAAATGAGCCCAGTACAGGAACGAGGGGCCAGGTTTCTAAGCCTCATGATGAAAATAACACAAGGAAACCACCAGTAAAGCAAAGGAGGGGCACGGGCCACAAAAGGAAAAAACAGTGAAAGGGTTTTCAAAAGGGACTCGATCCGCCAAATCTAAAGGGCATGGAGAATCTGAACAGGGGATAAGTACTGCTTCATTGACTACTAACCCGGTAATGTTGCCCTCTCAGTCTGGTGGAGAGGAGTTTTGGAAAAGAATGGAGACCCTGGTTACTGTGCAACTGAGTCCTATCCAGCTTAAGTTATCCCAAATAGAAGTGAGATAGGCTAGGTTAGAGGGCTTGGGTATACCTGGTCACCCTCATACACAACATTCCGGCATTGAGACGGAAGAAGGACAATTGATTTATCTAGAGATGGCAAAGGGCCCAAGAGTACCTATTACTGTAGGAGGTCAACAGGAACACCACTAATAATAAGAATGTGAATACTTTTGTTGCCTCTCTTGCCACGCATGAGCAAAACACTACAGCGCAAAGCATTGGCCAATTTTCCTATTCTAGGAAACCTATACCCACTCCCCACCTCCCTGCTAGTAATGCCTCATATAGGCTGTCAAGTAATTTACAGGCATCTAGAAGAGGGGGCGCTAAAGCTTACACTTTAAAACAGGTGAAAATCATAGAGTGGCTGGCCCACAGAATGTCCCAATCTTTGCACCTACCACCCTCAGCGGTACCCCTTGTATTGGTTCTTGGAAACTTTCCCACCCTGAGGGAGGGCCAGCTTGAAACAACGATTCAATTCATTGATGAAATCTCTTCACAGGTTGACTGCCCATACAACAAGTTTGGCAAGGGGGGATCCCCGCTAGCTAGCCAAATCATCATAGCAAGGAGGACAGGGTGGGTGGGTTTGATCTCAAAAACTTTGGAAGGCGACTGTGTGGTATCAAATTTGAATAATCCATCAGTATCGAGATCCCTTCTGTCCCAACTGTATAGAACTCCACCTAAGGGTACCCAGATCATAGCCCTCCCTCTGGTCACTACTATACTCCTCCCCAATCAAATGGGTTTAGTACCAATACATTACCCTAGGGAAGATCAAGTAAATTCTATCCTTCTGGGTAATCCGGGTTTACCCCGTGCAAATACAATTGCACCTTTTTCTGGCCTGGATTTCTGTGATTGACTGCCTCCACAGCCAGCTGAGGGGCCTACCTCATTGGGAGTCTCACCGTCTGATACCCAGGAGTTCCTTAGGAGTAACGAACAGAGGATGGGGCAGGCCAGTACACTGGCATTAGCAGGTATAACAAATAAACTGGGCTATTAACAATGGGTAAAAATATGGCAGGAACATAATATAATGTCCCTGCAGGAAACTTGGACAACGGTTTCCATTTTTGTAAACGGCTACCGTTCTTTTCAAATGAGGGCAATCCCGTCACTGTCAGGGAGGTCCATGGGGGTCTGTTAATGCAAATCCCAAATATGTCAGCCCTGAAAGTAGAGAAGTTTGTAGAAAAGAGACCACTTTTTCATATTCTCACCCTTGAGTTGGTTAACCAAGGTTCTTGGCTCTTAATACAATTTTACAAGAATAGCTTTGGGCCTAATATGCACCTGGCCGTAGATGAGGTACATATGGAACTGGAAGAGGTATTAAAAACAAAACGGATAAAAGAACCCATACACATCATCTGGTTGGGAGATTTTAACATTCACCCTTGTAAATATAACCTAGAGAGTATATGTAGCCTGGAGGACCTCATGGATATACCAATATATAACCTTTCCCATTCTTTTTATTGTAACAGGCTCAATAGGACCCTCTGGGCTAGGAATATGGTGATTGTGACTAAGCATTCCTACTTCTTGGACTCCCTATTAACAACTTTCTGACAATATGACCATGAAACAACTATCAGCCTGATTCATCAATCTCCCGTTTTGCGAGCCCCTAATAGCGATTCATAAGGAATCGTTATTAAGGACTTGCAAAACGGGATTCATGTAGAAATTGCATAAAGAATTGCGATTCCTACACATTCCTTATTTGCGATTAGCTAATTGCTAATCTCAAATAAGGAATAACTCCCCATTCATTCCTATGGGCCAAAAGGCCCATAGGAATGAATGGGGAGTATTCCTTATTTGAGATTAGCAATTAGCTAATCGCAAATAAGATAGCGATTTAAAGGGTGCCAGGGGTGTCCAAAGGACACCCTGTAGCACCCCTTAAATGCAAATTGAAACAGGTGTTGCGCACACACATGTCCAAAGGACATGTGTGTGTGCAACATGCAACTTAGAAAAATGCTTTTAAAAGCATTTTTCTAAGTTTTCGCTATTTGCCACGAGGTTTGACCTCGCGGTAAATAGCGGGCCGAAATAGCGAATTCGCAATTTTTAAATGGATGATGAATTGCATTTAAGGAATCTCAAATAGAGATTCCCTAAATGTAATTCCTCGCTAAATAGCGAAATCGCTATTACCGATTTTTGCATTTGGGATGATGAATCCCAAATGCAAAAATAGCGCTCGCAAAGGGCCAGATTCTCAGAATCTGGCCCTTTGTGAGCCGATTTCGGCTTGATGAATCAGGCTGTATATATTTTATCCTGG